>NC_134201.1:1007000-1342666 GCF_964188355.1 Buteo buteo | reverse complement strand
TCCCACTCTCACACACACACACACTTTTCCTTTTCCAGGAGACCTTCCTTTATGTCTGTGGCTGGAGCCCAGCTTGGTGCTGGCTGAGTGTGCAATGAAGAGCTGGACCTCTGACCATGGGCTCTTGAAAAGCCAGCCCTGCTCTGCAGCAGTGGGTTCATGGGATCGGTGCGGACAGGGGCCAGTCTGGTGTTTGACTTTGTCAGCTGAAACCACTCCTAATGCACAAGGACATGTCAGAATCTGCACTCCCAGTGCTAAGGAATCAGGTGGGTTAAAGTAATTTAAGAGTTCTAGGGGTTTTTACAGATGCGCACATGGCCCCTGGGGAGTTTTCTTAGATCTCGGGAGCCTTCAGCATTTCTGCTTCACTCCGGCAGAACAGTGTGAGCCAGGCAAGTCAAGAGGATTGCCTGTGGCTTAGTGCAGAGAGAGGGGGACCTGCTCTGCCCTTCTGTCTAGTTCCCACTTGCACTGTGCTTGCACCTTTCTGGGATGGAGGGTGATCACGCTCCCCTGTTTTACTCTGAAAAGCCACCAGGCACTGCTGAGAGCAGAGACATGCACTGCAGACCACCAAATGTCTCCCCCTTTCTCAAAGACTCAGCACCCTGCGTCTAACCAAGGACACACCAGGCTCATTTCACCAACCCAAGAGCATTTCCTCAGTCCTAGCATCTCTGTGCTTCTCCATGGGTCTTTCAGATAACAGAAAGCTGCTGTGAGACAGGTTTGCATCCTGCAGGGCAGCTAACAGCTTGGAAGGACACTCGGAGGCGATAGCCAAGTGACCTGATGTGATGGCATCTCTGTAAGGGAGAATCAGCTCATTCCCCAGCCCCACAGACACCATTGAGCATAACCCCTCAGATGATAGGAAAGCTGGGACACTTTTTCCCATGGACACACCTGCATGGGAGGACCCACAAGATCAGTGTGTGACTCTGCAGCTGAAACTCCCATCCCCAGAGAAACAGACAGCAGCAAGAAAATGACAGTAACAGAGACAAGTGGAGAACCAAGGAAAAGAGCAGAGATCAACTGGCTCAGAGAAGCAAGGGGAAATGCAGCGGCAGTCTCAGGAAAGAGTTACCCTTACCCAGCTGTGCATGCCACCTCCCAGACACCAGCACAGCCAGGCAGTTGTTCTCAGTCCCTGTGCTCTACTTCAGGAGGCTCCTCTCAGAATTACTGATCACTCCAAGTTACAGCTCAGGAGTCTCAGGGACTGGTTCAAGCATGACAGCTCCTTTTCCATTTCTCCCCAAAATTCCCCAAGACTAGGGAAGAGAAAACACAGACTCTGGAAAGCTCCTAAACTTTATAGAAATCCCTGCTTTGATCTTCCTCTTGAAAAGTGCCCTTGGAAATGTCCTGGGGATGATCTGGAGCTGTGAGCTGCCCTGACCCACACAGCACCTTCTTGTCAGCAGAAGGACCCTGCCCTGCTGCGAGCTGTTTCTTCCACCTACAGCTTCTCCCCACTCTGCTGTTACAGTTCCCCAGGCAGGCTGAGTCCTTACCCTGACCAGCGGCAGAGTCCCTGCCCCAGCACACAGCTTTTCCCTGCACCCAGAGACTTACTGTGCAGAGGGCTGTGAAGAATTCTCTTTGAGTCAGCTCTCTGCATCCTCTCACCCCAGACCACCTTTAAACTCTCTCTGCATCACTCCTCTCCGCTCGGTGCCTGCAGGCAGTGCCCTCAGCCCTGCTGCACTTTGCAGAGGAGCTGCTCCTGGGCAGAGCTGTCTCTCGGCAGTGCTGCCTGCTTGCCATGAGCTCCCTCCAGCCCAGGAGCCCAGCCCAGCTCAGCAGCAGAGGAGCAGCCAAGGCAGCCCTTTCTCTGCTCCCTCTGGGCTCCCTCCAGGTGTCCCTGGGGCTCCAGGGGAACCTGCTGGGAAACAGGCTGAGGCAATCACTGATGTTCCCACCCTCAGCTAGGGAGAGCCACTTCTTTAATGAAATAAAGTTTTCCACTCAGAGACAAAGTTACATCTACATGTGACCTTTTTTTTCTTTCCAGAAATATAATCCTTCTCTCAGAGTTACTTTTAATGTACCACTTTTTTTGTGTTGTTTTTTAGACATGATACTCAGACAGTGAAAGGCAGGGATCTCCTTTACACCTACAGGCAGAAGCGATCTCTTGGTCAATGGTGGTGTTTCATCTGCGTTTCTATTCATGGCATTTGAAGGAGACTCAGCTCTCTCCCATGCACTCCACAAAGCCACAGGAGGTGGGATTCCTCTTGACTCTTTTCAGGTGGGCACAAAATAGGCACCTGCATGGGAGCTCCTTCTCTCAGCTCCCTTCTGAATTAATGGAGATGGAAGGCAGGAGTCAGGTGCTCAGATGCAAATACCTGGTGACATCTGAGTTGCCAGAGGTGGTCCAAGATACATGTAGGTAACAGCAAACTGTAATGGAGAAGTTCATAGGGACAGGGCAACATCTCGGGAATCATGTATGAGCCTGGTGGGAAATTCCTTTAGCCAAGTGACATGACTGCTTATGCCCAAATAAAGGCCAAAAGAACCTTTTCCTACTCCTTATCTCCATGGCAGTTTATACAGGTATTCATATGAATGATTGCAGTCATGTAGCATAGTGAAAACTGGGTCTCTGTCTTTTCCATCAGCTGAGTTTACCATACCTCCAATGACTATGATGGCATGTGTCCCATGTTCGTCCCCACATTGCCTAACAGAATTCAGGACAGGTAGTCTATTTAATGTCCAGATCCAGGACCACAGAACTGCACCAGATGCCAAGGCTGGCATGGACCTCACAGGACCTACAGGAAAGCAATTCCCATTCAGGCTGGTACATCACAGACACTCCAGACGGCTTTGCAGAGAGTGCGATTTGGTGCCTGTGTGCCTTTCACTGATGCCATCAGACAGAGGCATCAGTCATCAGATGCCATCAGAGAGGCAAGGTCTGTCCCTTCCCTACCCAAGAGATGCAGGCATTTCCTGAACATGAAGCAAAGTCGCACAGGGGTTTTTACTCACTCCCTTGATGATCCACTCAATGAAAAGACCAAGAATTTTCAGAGTGTTCCTGGATACATCTTGTCTTCAAGGATAGCATCTTCCAAGCACAGAAATGGTCCATATCAAAACTCAGTAGAAACTCAGGAAGAAATTCAAGGGCACCAAGATGAACTTTTGGTACCTCAGGAAGTGTTAAAGAAGAAAAAGAGATAAGGTAGGACCACTGCTGAACTGTGTAAAAGTAGGTGTAGATAGATCTGCGGTACTCTATGTCACAGCCTCGGTTAAAACCAGCCAGGTCTCCCAGGCCTTTGAGCTGTGAGGCAGGACTCTGGAGGAGAACAACCAGCAGTGGATGGGGATCAAGCCTGGGGTTACTCAAGGAAACAACACCCTTACCAGTCTATGGGAACCACAGGGGCTGCATCCAAGGGTGCTGAGAGAGTGTTTTCTTCTCTAGGAGGTGCTGGTCTGTTATGACCCCAGTAAGAAAGGGATTCGGACACTGTGAGCTACCTTTTAAAATTTTGTTCATCATCGTTAACACTGTAAGGAGAGAATCATGCAGATCATCTTCAGTCCCTTTAGATGGTGGGACTCCCAGGTGGTGTAGCATTGAACAGGCCTTTGGCCCAAATGCAGCAAAGCATGCAGACCCCATCCATAGAAGACAGTCTCCTGTTTTGGTCATTCAAGCTACTGTGGGGTTTTCTTACAAAAGAAACAACTCTACTCATCATCTCAACAGTCAAAGAGAAACAATGTTTTCATGAGAACATCTTGCTGCACGGTTAGATAGAGTCAAGGCCAAGCAGGAGACGTAATGTCCAGTACAGAGTGGGACCTGCCTGCAGGCTCTTGTGTGACAACCTGCTGCTGAGGTTGTCCTGTGGCCAAGGGATCTGTGCAGCAAAGAACAGGTTTGATGGCTGTGCTGTATGTGCAGCACGGTGCAGTGCAGCCCTAAGAACTTGATGTTCAATATTTTTCTGGTTAGGACCAGTGTTCAGGTTTCCCTTTGAGAAGTCTGTGCTCCATAACGCTGTCAGAGCTGAAATGCTGTGGCCCAAATCTGCACTGCCAGGAGGAGCTGAAGACCCATAGCTTGTCACAGAAATCTGACAGTTTTGGATTAAACAAGAGGTGGTGGGACAGGTTGCTGAGCTGTGGTGCTGCAATGGAGGGATACAGGCTCTGCCCAGGGAGCAGCAGGGATGATGAGGAGTATCCTCCATGTATGAAAGGGAAGCTTGGATTTGTGGAGGTCCTCTCTGTGACAGACAACAGGTTGGACTAGCTTTTGTCATTTAGGATCAGAGCAGGAGTCAGCAAGAGTGACCTTGTGTTTGCAGTTACAAAAACTGCTTGCTCAGGGAAAGGAAATGGAAAAGGTGTTTTGTCATCAACCCCAGGAAGTCTCCAGGTTCATGAGCAGGTTCCTGTGGTGAACTTAAGTGCCCTGGCATTCCCTGGCAAGGCAAAGCAACAGGGTGCCAACAGCCTGAAGGCTGTTGGGACAACTTCTTCAGACAGCTGCCAGGTGGGCCACCAAGGGTGATTCTTACCTGGACCTGATTGTGGCCAACAAGGAACAGCTGGCTAAGGATGTGATGATGTTCAGTGTCAGTCTTGGCTGTCATGGCCATGAATTAGTGGGGGATGAGACACCAAAGGGCAGTGAGCAAGGCCAGCAGCAGAGCACAGACCGGGGACTCTAGAGGAGAAGACTTGGACACATTCAGGAGACTGAGACAAGTGGTGCCATGGGAAGCAGCTCTGAAGGGGGAAGCAGCATGGGAAATGTGGTAGGGCTTACAGGACAGCCTCCTGCAAGCACACGAAGGATCTCCCCAAATACTTGTGAAGAGAAGCAACCATCTCAGGAGGCTGCTTGTGTGAACCGACTGAGCTCCAGGGCAAAAAGGCAGCAGGCAGGAGGTGGAAGCAGGGAAAGCTGCCAACAGAATGTAGAAACCTTGTCCCAGGATCTAGGGGTGATGCCAAAGCCAAAGGTCCTATTGACTTGAGAGATGCAGGGGAGGATAGAGGCAGCAAGGTGCGCTGATACTGGTTCATTAACCGTAAAAGAATAGACAGGGATCATGTGGGCCTGCTGCTGAACCTCCTAAGTGTAGGAGCAGGTAAGGATGAGGAACTTAATGACTTCTTTGGCTGTGCCTTCTGCCAGGCCTTTGTGACTGGCGACAGGACCCTGGAGGAAAAGAACCAGCAGTAAGTGGGGATCAAGTCAGAAGTTACTTGAGTACACTCAGCCTTGAACAGCCCCTGGGAGCGGAGGGGAATCATCCAAGGCTGGAGAGGGAGCAAGCCAATTTCATAGCAAGACTCACTCTGCATCACTTTTGACAGATCATGAAGATCAGGACAAGTCCCTGATGGCTTCCAAAAAAGTTGACACCTGTCTTCCAACACAGGCCAGAGGATTACCAGGGGAGCAAAAGGCTGTTTAACCCCCTATAGGAGAGCAGTGTGTCCCTGAGCATGTCCTCCTGGATGATATTTCTGGGAAGATGAAGAGGAAGGTGACTGGGCATGGCCAGCATGGATTTATTCATACTGGTGATTTTTTATAGGGCGATTTTCGGGTTTGAGTGTGATTTTTGATTGCTCTTTTGCTTTGTTTTACTTATCTGAATGCTTTCCACAAAGAAACGTGTTTATTCCTCAGCTTTCTAATTCACAGTCTATCCAGATTTTGTGTGGCCGGGAGGTTGTGGAAATGAGGAACTGTTCCTTCTGTGTGTTTAAACAAAATAAAGGGCCCTCCAATGACTTGTTCTTCTGAGATCCTTCCTCCAAGACTTTCTCTGCAGCTGCAGGGAGCATTGTCTGTGTGCAGATGGGAAGAAGAAAAGAGTCCCAGCACAGCAGCAGTGCCAGGGATCACCAACGCTTGGTCTTTCCTGAGCTGCTTTCTTCCCACTTCCATGCTTTCCTTCTGAACCCTTGGGTTGGAGGAAGGCCTGAGTGCTCTTCAAGCTTGGTTAGAGTCCTTGTGTGTGTAAGGGCTGTGGCCATAGGCAAGGACAGGTAATGGGCACTTGTGTGACAGAGCTGGCCTCCATAGCAGCATTTCCATCATACAAGGGGATCTCCTCAGGCCTTGTGCCGCAGATGCCCCCACACCTGCCCCCCACCCCTGGGGCTCAGCCCTCTCCACCCCCGAGGAGCTGCTGTGCCCTTCAGAGGGTCTGGGGCTGTGGGGTGAGTGCCCAGAGCTCTGCCACACCCTGTGGTGGGCACTGCTGTGGGGCCATGCCAGACTGGGCTGTGCTGGGGAGAGGGCAGGAGAGGTGGAGGGAGGTCAAGGGAACTGGGAAGTGTTTAGGGGGAGCTGGTCTGTGCTAGAAAGTGCCCAGGGGAGAAAAAAAAATCTGTGTAGAGCTTCTACTGTGTGACCATGCAGGGCTAGGGCTTGTGGAAAATAGTGAAGACATGCAGGTGCAGAGGAGAGGAGGAGGACGGTCTGTGCCCCTAGTGCCATGGACAGATGAGGAAGGTGGCTCAGTGTCTTCGTCACTCCCAGTGTCTCTCATTGGCCATTTCCAGTGGTTCCTGGTTACCCTATATTTAAGGGTGAGATTTGCTTCGAGGCCATCTCCACCTTCCTGCTGGGCCAAGGGCTGGTTTTGTAAATGGACAGCCCTGCTCAACCTCTCTCTCTCCACAGACCCTGGCAGACCCTAGAGCAGAGCTGTCTGCAAAGCCCAACGTGGGACAAGGCTTCAGCAGGTCATGCGTTGGGTACTGGGGAAGTAGGAAAGTCATGGGGCAACTGTGATCTGAAGGCTGCCATTGGGATCACAATGGGGGAACTTTCCCCATCCCTGACTGTACCCTTTCCCGTGCTGTGCCTGCAGAGTGGAGCTGTTGAACCGTGTTTGGGCAATGGGGCTAGGACAGCACATGGACAGGCCACTGACAAGGGCCACGAAAAAGCTGCCAGGAGGTGTCATCAAGGACAGGTACAAAGCAGGAATTTCTGTTGCCTTTGTTGTGGAGGTATGTGTGTAGGAAAAGAAAAGCTCACCTGGAGATGCTGGTGGCAAGGGAAGTCAAAAGCAAACAGAAGACCTTTGGTCACATCTGAGAGACCAAGGCTGAATAATGAAAATGCAGGGCTGCTGCTGAATGGGGAAGGTGATTTAATAACAGCAGGCACAGCTGGGGCTGAAGGAATGAATGCCTGCTGTGCCTGAGTCTTTCCTGAAATGGTCTCCAGGCCCCTGTGCTCAGGGAAAGGCTTCAAGGAAGAGGAGAGCATGCATTGGCATGAAAGTCAGGAAATCCCGCAAGGAGTGATGCCAGTTTCTGTCCTTGCAGGGGACTAAATGTGGCAATAGCAAGGGTGGGGGGCTGCCTGACTGGAAGGAGGCATTTTGGAAAGGTCTTGGTGGACAGTGAGATGGACAGGACGCAGCTGTGTGCCTTGGAAACAAGGAAGGACAGGAGGACCCTGTGCTATACAAACAGGAGCATGGCCAGGTGATTGAGGGAAGAGATTATACCTAACACTGTCCAGTTTTCAGGTCCCAGTACAGGAAAGATGTTGGCAAGCTGGAACAACTTTAGCAAATGGCCCCCATAATGGTCTGAGGCAGGAACACTTTACCTGTGAGGAGAGGCGGAGGGGGCTGGGCTTGTCCAGCCTGGAGAAAGGAAGAATTTGGGCACAACATGTAGCAGCATTGCAGTGTTCCCAGGAAGACTGAGTCAGGCTCATGTCCATGGTAGGAGACACAAGGACAAGAGGCAATGCGCTGAAAGAAGGTGGTTAGTGTACGTATGGAGACGTGTTTTCAACATGAGGATAGCCAAATGCTGGAAGCTGTTTCCCAGGGAGATTGTGTGGGGTCTATCCCAGAATGTGACCAAGGCGTCTTTGGATAAAGCTCTGAGTAATCTGGTCTGGGCCTGCTTTGAGCAGCAGGTTTTTCCAGAAACCTCCTGAGGTCCCTTCCATCCTAATTGATGCTGTCCTTCCTTCCCCTTCATGTTTTCAAATGGGGGAAATCTCTCAGGTTCTCCCTCAAAACAGAAATAATTCACATCAGGTGCAGAGCTGCTTCACAGTTGACACCAAACTACCTTGGCCATGTCATTTGTTTCTCTCTTTACTCCCCCCACCCAAGCTCTTCTCTTTTACTGTTGCAAAACCTGCCAAAAAGAACAGCCTACCCTCTTAATCCTTTCCACATTGGTCTTGCATTTCTTGTTTCGTATCCTATTTCTGAGATGGTTGCTGTGGTATTTTCAACTTTGGGTAGCAGCTCCGTTAATCACATCATTCTTTTTCATTACTTGTATTGTGCTGCAGTTCCCCATGTTGTTGTTTTCTTTGATGCACTGGCCCGCAAAACTTAAAGGCTGATCTGTTGGAGTTTCAACCTAGAGGGACCTTGACACACTTATGGATTTGGCCAACAGAAACCCCCAGAAGTTTTACAGGGGAAAGGGGGCAAGGTCTGCACTGGGGCAGAAAAACCTTGTGGATCAGGACAGGATGTGACATGACTGGATGTGGAGATCCATGCGGAGAAGGGCATGGGGGTTATGATGGATGCCATGGCAGCCAGTGGGCTTCCCGTTTTGAAAGGAGGATGGGGAAACTGGAGAAGGTCCAGAAGAGGTCTGTCATGTTGGGGAGAGGGGCCTAAAGCACATGAGCTGTGTGGAGAGGTTGAGGGCAGTAGTCCTACTCAGTGTGCTGCAGGGGAAGCACAGGGCAGGCTAAAAGCAGGTGACCCCTACCTGGAGAGATGGTCAAGCCAAACCCTTCTGCAGTGCCAAATGTTATGGCAGAGGCAAGAGGCAGAAACTTCTTCCTGGCAGCTTCACACTGGGCCTTATGAAAAAAAGGAAAAGGCAGGTGGTGCTGCACTGCAGCAGGACATTCAGAAAGCATCTTTCACTTCCATGTTTGGAGGTTTTCATGTTTCAGCTCCACAGCCAGCTTGACCCTGGTGTTGGTGATAGCCCAGCCTTTGGTGGGAGGCCACCATTACAGATGTGGAGACAAGGCAGTTGTCCAGGTCCTTGAACCTAGGAACCAGCATGCCCTGCCACCTGAGATTCCTGGGAACACCTAAGCTTTTGTCCAGAGAAGTGTGATTCCTCTTCAAGTGTCCTGGCCAATCTCTTGACCCATGTGGTGCTTTAGGCTCCGGAGAGAATCAAAACCAACTTTAGGAGTAGGCTAGCTTCATTTTACATACTGAAATGCAGGGGAGATGAAGGCAGCTCAGAGCTTCCAGGCTCCCTGCTGCACAGTTAGGACTTCAGAGCCTGGAACAGCAGGTAACAGTGTTGTGTCAGTGCACACCACATCCAGGTTTTGCCTGCCTTTGTGCCTTTTCACTAACCTGGGATCTGTCCCTTGGCCGCCTTTGGCTAAAACCAAAACAACTCCCCTATTCCACCTCCCCATCCTGATGAAAATTATGAGAAATAAATGGAGCAGTGCTGATTTAAGGGTAATTCCGTCTAAGAGGTGTAATCTTTAAATGATAGCAAAGAGTTAGCAGTGAGAGGAAAAGCACTGTTCAAAGAATTGCATGCCAGAGGCTAATCACTAAGAACTTGTACCTATATTGTCAAGTAAAAACAAAATGAAAGAGCTTTAGTTCATCATGCATACAAAAGAGTTCCCTTACAGCACTGTCCTGTTACTGTTATTACTGTTATACCGCTAATTCCAAAACATCCTTGAGATCTTCTGTATTTTTCCTCAGCTCCAAACGTCAGGCTGCTAAGACACTCAAAGTACTGACTCAAATCTCTGCAAACCAAATCTCTCCCACTTTCTCTCATCCACATTCTTTTACCCCAGGACACTTCTAACCATCATGTCAGCACACTGCCCGGTCTCCATTTTATCTGGGTGAAGTCAGGGTACTCCCTCATAAAGCCTTTCCTACAAAAGTCTTTTCTACCTGCTGATGCTGCTTGTATCACCTCACACAACGTACAGCTCCATCTTCCTTCTGCAGAGCTCCATGGGATGGACAGTTTTCCTGCTCCTTTCATGAGGAAAGGTGACAAACAGGAGACACTCCTTGCCAGGAAGCCAGAGCCTTGGGTGTTGCTCAGCTGCTTCTTGCTGGCACTTCACTCACACTGTGTTGTGGTGGCTTTGGTGCTTTTCTGTGGCTACTCTTTCTGCAGAGAAGATCTTAAAAAGACAGTGATTTCATAAATGATGGTCATAAGGGCCCTGTTGTAGACAGCAATGTTTGCCATGAGCTCTGGAGAGAGCCAGGTAGATAGTTACTA
Source organism: Buteo buteo (assembly GCF_964188355.1). NCBI lineage: Eukaryota > Metazoa > Chordata > Aves > Accipitriformes > Accipitridae > Buteo > Buteo buteo. Next base: position 1,332,376 of record NC_134201.1, on the reverse strand, counting down.
AGCACGAGGAATATGCAGGAATCTCAAGTCCTTTGCTGAAGAGTGAGTGGCTCTGAACAGCAGTGGTTGGCCGTGTGTAGGGCTCAGAGAGAGGGTCGAGGGATGTCAGTGAGAAACAAGGAGGTGGCTGATGGCTTTAGCAAATCCTGAAACCCTCTATGAGCCCAGAAATGGCAAGCAGTGGATGTCTGTGGATGGGGAAGAGCAGGAGGTGTGTCCTGGGAAGATGTCAGGAAGGAAGACGCCTCTTCTGCAAGTCAGCGATGAAAGAGATTTTTTCCATGTTGTGTGCATGCCTAGGAGACGGTTAATCCTTACTGCTGAGGGTGGCTGTGCCCAGTCATGCCCCACGAGCTGACCTTGCTCTCTTCCTCTCCTTCAGTCCCCAACTTGGATGGGCCTCAGGATCCTGAAGGAGGTATGAAGCTCCTGGAGTTAAGTCCCATCACTGCGGGGGAGGAGGGAAGGGTTTGTGAGCCACACGGGACTGCAGGGAGAGGGTGGGGTGGGGTGTAGCAGGGAGTGTGTTAAAGGCAGAAAGAGGATCTGAACTGGGAGGGAGGTGTGATTCTAAAGTGAAATAGGTGGAGTTTTGATTTTGAGGCAGCAGGAGAAGGAGGACATGCCTTTCAGTGCTGGGATGTGGAGTGAGGACTTGAGGTTTGAGCTGGGACATCTTGGATGACAGAGGAGCATTCACAAGGCTTTGGAAGAACTGGACAGGTTTTGGGGAACTCCCAGGCATTGGCCAATCCTACAGTAACCACTGATTTGTGTTTGAAGCAACAGCCAGAGAGACATCAGTAAAGCTTGGGGCATCATGGGGATCAGAGTGAGTTAGGGAAGCAGGGAGTGGTTAAAATGTGCAGGGAAACAGTACAGGCATAGGAGAGTGTAGGTGGCAGGGGCAAACAAGGGCCTTGGTCGGACTGGGTCCCCATCCCGCCCCCAATATTTTGCACCTCTCACCAGTGCCTCTGATTTCCTCCTTCACCAGCCCCCAGGGACAGCCGCCTCTTCTGGTCATTACCTCGCTGGTCTTTCAGTGATGGTCCTCAGTGGAGCCCGCTAACACGCTCAGAGTCTTGGAGCTTTGCTGCTGACCTTTACTTCTCCAGAGGTTCCTTCAGTCACCCAGCACCTGCAATTCAGGAACTTGGCACCAGAGGGCTCATTGATATGCAAAGCACCCTAGCAAGCCAAGTCTCTGGGCAAAATTTTTCTTAATTCCTCAGTTCCTGTGTGGTTATTGAGAGCAGTTTCAGGAGTGCAGTCAAAGTGAAAAGATTTCAAAAATAAAGAACAATTAGGAAGGATTTTTCTAGTGCTCCGATTTTTCCTGCTTACAGAAGAAGTGATATCAGCAGTCTCTGATTGATGTTGTTCCTGAGCCTTTCTTCATGAAGGATGAACATATACAGAAGTCAAGAACAGTTGGGGAAGTTTTAGTGTACCCCCTGAGGTGAATTAAAGACATGTTTTTGTTTGAGTATATTAAAAACATAACTTAATGAACACTACTTTGGGCAGAGTCCTAGTACTGTAAGCAGTTCTACAAGGCGGCTGCAAAGATGCGTCCCAAGGTGATTCCTCATACACACTTGCACCAGCACCAATACTGTGAGGGTCAGCACAGGACACCTGTCACGGTTTAACCCCAGCCAGCAACTAAGCACCACGCAGCCACTCACTGACTCCCCCTCCACCCAGTGGGATCAGGGAGAGAATTGGGAAAAAAGGTAAAACCCGCGGGTTGAGATAAGAACAGTTTAGTAGAACAGAAAGGAAGAAACTAATAATGATAATAATAGCACTAATAAAATGACAATAATTGTAATAATAAAAGGATTGGAATATACAAATGATGCACAATGTAAATGCTCACCACCCCGCTGATCGACGCCCAGTTAGTCCCCCAGCAGTGATCCCCCACCCCCATTCCCCGCAGTTTATATTCTAGATGGGACGTCATATGGTATGGAATACCCTTTTGACCACTTTGGGTCAGCTGCCCTGGCTGTGTCCTCTCCCAACTTCTTGTGCCCCTCCAGCTTTCTCGCTGGCTGGGCATGAGAAGCTGAAAAATTCTTGACTTGAGACTAAATATTCCTTAGCAACAACTGAAAACATCAGTGTGTTATCAACATTTTTTTCATACCAAACTCAAAAACATAGCAGTGTACCAGCTACTAGGAAGACACTTAACTCTATCCCAGCTGAAACCAGGACAACACCTCAGCCTGGCTTTCGGTCCCTTGCCCAGCCCAGCTCTGCTGCCCAAAGTGTCCCCTGAGCCTCCCATTTCAGAATGGCTACAAGACAATACTGTGGCTGCTCCTTATCTCATCACCAAGGGAAACCACTCCCTGACAGGGAGTCCTCCTCTCTCTGGCATTCCTGCTTCCAGCCAGTTTAAACCCTTCTGCAGTTGGGACTTCTTGCCCTCCATGCCAGATAAATCCTTGGTCACAGATTACCACTGCTGAGCAGTCACTACCTGACTTTTCACTTTAGGTTTCCCAGAAATGGCACACCTTGCTGCAGTGTCTAGGATCTGGCAGGACAGCACTCAGGGTTTCTTTAGTGTGGAGGAGGACATGCTCCAGAGCAGGGCTTGCCTGCTGCACCCTCAGAGGGACAGGGCATGAGGCTGCCCTCTCCTGGGGATGGCTGCAGGGCTGTGAAGGTGGGTGTGCAGCCAGGGGTGCCCAGGGCTGTCCTTCTGAGCAGGGTCCCTGCACCGTGGGGGGTTGTGTGATGGGGCAGGGACTCTGCCGCCTGCCAGGGTCAGCACTCAGCCTGCCCAGGGATATCCCCGTGGCATCGTGGGGAGAAGCTGTGGGTGGACGGAGCAACCTGTCGGCAGAGCAAGGCAGGGTCTTTCTGCTGTTGAGAGGGTGCTGCATAGGTCAGGGTTGCTCACAGCTCCAGATCACCCCAGGGCATGCCCAGGGGGACTTTTCCAGAAGCACATCAAGGCAGGGGCTACTTGGGAGGAAAGGTGCTTTCCAGGGTCTGTGCTCTAAGCTTCCTGCTGTGGTTGTGGGGGAAAATAGGAGATGTCGGTGTGTATGTCAGTGGGGGAAACCACTAGCAAATATCAAACCAAAGCAGGCAGCAAGTACAAAAAGAGGCCTGAGATCCATTTGTTTTAGAGACCATAAGCCTGGAGTGGATATTGGAGAGCCCTGAGAGTCTGTGAGTTGGCTGCTGGATGGATACTGTGGCCCAAACCACCTCCTGGAGAAAGTGACGATTTTGGGGAGGTCAGGTACTGATAAAGCCATTGGTCTGGACCTGGAAGGGAAGTTGCCCTTTATGTGAGAGAGCAGCAGGCGTGCATGGGGCACTGCTGCATAGGGACAGTTGGACAGTCCGCATGAGAGGCCAGAACAACATAAGCAACATTGTGGTGCGTGGCTGAGTGCTGCAGACCTCCTGAACAGGAAGGAAAAGCAGGTGAGGCCTTCTTCAGACAACTGGAAGAAGCCTCCTGCTTGCAGGCCCTGCTCCTCATGGCAGACCGAAACTGCCCTGAGATTTGCTGAAGGGGCAACACAGCGAGGTGAAAGCTATCCAGGAGGTGTTTGGAGTTCATTGACAGCATCCTCGTGGCAAGGGTGCCTGAGGAGCCAGTGAAGGGGAGTGTCCTGCAGGACGTCATCCTTGGAAACAAGGAAGAGCTGGTCAGGGGTGTAATAGTCAGGGGTGAGAAAGTAGAGTTGAGGTTCCTGAGAGGCAAAGAGCAGGACTTCAGGAGAGCAGGCTTTGGTCCACCAAGGGACATCCTTGACAATATCCCATAGGATATGGTCCTGCAGAGAAGAGGGGAGAGCTCTTTGATGGTCAAGGCTGTCCTCTTCAAGCACCAGAACAGTACACCCAGACAGGCAGGAAGTCAAGCAATCTTGCAGTAGGCTGGTATGGATGAGAAAGGACCTCCTGACAAAAATCAATATTCCGAGACTGGATATTAGGAAAAAATGTCTTCACCGAAAGGGTCATCAAGCATGGGAACAGGCTGCCCAGGGAAGTGGTTGACTCACCATCCTTGGCGTTATTTAAAACACGTCTAGATGTGGCACTTAGGGCTATGGTTTAGTGGTAGACTTGGCAGTGTTAGGTTTATGGTTAGACTCAATGATCTTAAAGGTCTTTCACAACCTTGCTCCAGTGCAGTTTGTGCAAAAGAGGTGCCTGCAGGCCAGCCCCTGCCCTGAGCTTCTGCTGGGATCCATGCCGATGCAGGCTGGCTGTCAGCTGCTCACACACAAACACCTGGTAGCATTTGAGGTGCCAGGGGTGGTCAAAAACTTGTGTTTTGCAGACAAAAACGTGTCTTCAGGCTCTGGTGGAGCATACCTGCGATACCCACAACTGCCTGAGTATCAGCTGTGGGATTGTGGAGAGGGGTCCCTTGGTGACCTCAGATTACACCCACAGTTTAGGGCACCTGAATGTCAGTTAGACTCACATTTCTATTGCAGCTGCTGGTCTTTCAGCTGACCAAAAGGAAGCGTGCACCAGAAGGATGGTCAGACCCCTGTCTAGGCACCCCCCCGCTGCACTCAGTATTGCTCAGCTCACTGCAAAACTCAGACATGAGCACACCCCTGCATTGCAGGCAGTGATATAATGTCAAGGCTCTCTTTTAAATGGCTTAAGAATGGCCACTAGTGCCGTGCCTGGGGCACCTAGTGCAATGGCATGTGGCTAGCAAATATGGCACAGCATGTCCAGGAAAGCCATGTTCCACTGGAGATGGAGGTGGGAAAACACACCATGACCTTCCAAGAGGGCTGGCGCCATTTTGCCAGCACCTGAATGCCAGCATTATGGCAAGGTCCATCTTGTCTACAGCAAGGGGCACTGCATGATTGGGAGGCATATTGGTGGTGGTCGGGAGGCCAGGTCTACCCTGCCCTTGCTGGTAGGGAGGCCAGGTCTACCCCCCCCCCACACACGCTTATGGAGGCCAGGTCTACCCCACCATCGCCGGTAGGGAGGCCTGGTCTACCCAGCCTGCGTGGTTAGGGAGGCCAGGTCTACTGCACCCGTTCGGGGAGGGAGGCCAGGTCCACCCCACCCACACTGTTAGGGAGGCATAATTATCCTGGCCCGCGCTGGTGGAGAGGCCAGGTCTACCCCACAGCACTGGCAGGGAGGCCTGGTCTACCCTGCCCTTGCCGGTATGGAGGCCTGGTCTACCCGCCCGCTCAGGTAGGGAGACCATGTCTAAATCACTGGCGCTGGTAGGGAGGCCAGGTCCACCCCGCTCGTGCCATTTGGGAGGCCAAATCTACCCTGCCCACTCAGGTAGTGAGACTATGTATACCCCGCCCACGTGGTTAGGGGGGCGTGATCTACCTTGCCTGCGTGGGTTCGGAGGCCAGATTTACTCCACCAGCGCCAGTCTGGATGCCAGGTCTACCCGGCCTGTGCAGGTCGGGAGGCCAGGTCTACCTGCCCGCATGGTTGGGGAGGCCAGGTCTACCCCACCGGTGCAGCAGGGAGGCCAGGTCTACCCCACTGGTGCAGCAGGAAGGCCAGGTCTACCCTACCAGCATCGGTAGGGAGTCCAGGTCTACCCCATGGGTGTCTGTAGGGAGGCCAGGTCTACCCCGCCTGCACATTTAGGAAGGACTGGTCTACCCGGATCTCGCTGCTAGGAATGCCAGGTCTACCCCACTGGTGCTGGTCGGGAGGCCAGATCTACCCCGCCCGTGAGGTTAGGGAGGTCACATCTACCCCACTCATGCGTTTAGGGAGGCCAGATCTACCACACCGGCGCCAGTAGAGAGGCCAGGTGTATCCCACCCGCATGGATAGGGAGGCCTGATCTACCACACCAGCACTGGTAGGGAGGCCAGTTCTACCCTGCCTGCGTGGTTATGGACTACCCGGCCCACTCCGCTCGGTAGGCCACGTCTATACCGCCCTTGCCGGTAGGGAGGCCAGCTCTACCCCACCCACGCAGTTAGGGAGGCCAGGCCTAACCCGCCCGCGTGGTTAGGGAGGACAGGTCTACCCCGCCCACGCAGATAGGGAGGCCAGGTCTACCCCACTCGTGCAAGTTGGGAGGCCAGGTCTACGCTGCTAAGTGTGGTTAGGGAGGCCAGGCCTACCACTGGTACCGGTGGGGAGGCCAGGCGTGCCCTGCCCATGCGGTTAGGGATACCTGGTCTACCCCTCTGCCCAGGTATGGAGGCCAGGTCTACCCTGCCCGCTCGGTTAGGGAGGCCAGGTCTATCCCGCCGGTGCCAGCAGGGAGGCCAGGTCTAGCCGACCTGTGCGGTTAGGAAGGCCTGGTCTACTCTACCAGCATCGTTCGGGAGGCCTGGTCTACCCCATCAGTGCAGTAGGGAGGCCAGGTCTACCCCACCAGCGTTGGTAGGGAGGCCTGGTCTACCTGACCGGTGCCGGTCGGGAGGCTAGGTTTACACCTTCCACATGGTTAGGGAGGCCTGGACTACCCTGCCCGCGCATTTACTGAGCCCTGGTCTACCCAGCCCGCGCAGGTAGGGAGGCCAGGTCTACACCACCGGCGCCGGCAGGGAGGCCAGGTCAACCCTGCCCGCACAGTTAGGGAGGAATGTCTACCCCACCAGCGCCGGTTTTGAGGCGAGGTCTACGCTGCTCTCACGGATAAGGAGGCTAGGTCTAATCCACCCACGCAGTTAGGGAAGCCACGTTTTCCCACTCCCTTGCCAACAGGGAGGTCAGGTATACCCTGCCCACTTGGCTAGGCAGCCCAGGTGTACCCCGCCGGTGCCAGCAGGGAGTCAAGGTCTACCTCACACGTGCGTTTAGAAAGGCCAGGTCTACCCCACCGGTGCCCTTCAGGAGGCCAGGTCTACCCCGCCCGCACATTTATGGAGTCCTGCTCTACCTCGTCCTCTCGGCTAGGCAGGCCATGTCTACCCTGCCCTTGCCGGTAGTAAGGCCAGGTCTACACCACTCACATGCTTAGTGAGGCCACGTCTACCCAACTGGCGCCAGTCTGGAGGCCAGGTCTACCCTTTCTGCTAGGCTAGGGAGGCCAGGTCTACCCTGCCAGCACCAGCAGGGAGGCTAGGTCTACCCCACCGGTGCCAGTAGGGAGGCCAAATCTAGACCGCCAGCTCGTTAGGGAGACCAGGTCTACCCCACCCGCGCAGTTAGGGAAGCCAGGTCTAATCTGCCTGCACGGTTAAGGAGGACATGTTTAGCGCCTCCCTTGCCGATAGGGAGGCGTGGTCTACCCCGCCCGCTTGGCTAGGGAGCCCAGGTCTACCCCGCCGGTGCCAGCAGGGAGTCCTGATCTACCTCACATGCGCATTTAGAAAGGCCAGGTCTGCCTCAACTGCACCATTCGGGAGGCCAGGTCTACCCCACCCATGGGGTTAGGGAGGCCTGGTCAACCCCACCCGCATGGGTAGGGAGGCCCAGTCTACCCCACTGGCGCTGTTCAGGAGGCCAGGTCTACCCTGCCCTTGCTGGTATGTATCCTGGTCTACCCCGCCCACTAAGCTAGCGCAGCCAGGTCTACCCTGCCAGCACGGCAGGGAGGCTCGGTGTAGCCGGCCAGTGCAGGTAGGGAGGCTAGGTCTACCCCACCAGTGCAGCAGGGAGGCCAGGTCTACCCCACCTGTGTGGATAGGGAGACCAGGTCTACCACACCGGTGCCAGTCGGGATCCCAGGTCTACCATGCCCGCACAGTTAGGGAGGCCAGGTCTACCTTTCTCGTGTGGACATGGAGGACAAATCTACCCCTCCCGCTCGGGTAGAAAGACCAGGTGTACCCCAGTGGCACAGTCAGGAGGCCAGGTCTATCCTGCCCGGTCGGGTAGGGAGACCAGGTCTACCGCTCCCACGCAGATAGGAAGGCCAGGACTACACCAACATTGCCATCAGGAAGTCCAGTTCTACCCCACTCTTGCCAGTAGGGAGGCCAGTTCTACCACGCCCGCGCAGTTAGGGAGGCCTGGTCTGCTCTGCACGCGCGGGTAGAATGGCCAGGTCTAAACTGCCCGCGCTGGAAGAGAGGCCAGGTCTACCCCACCCACGTGGTTAGGGAGGCCTGGTCTACCCCACCGATGCCAGTAGGGAGGCCATGTCTACACCACCCTTGCCAGCAGGGAGGCCAGGTGTACCCTGCCATAGCCGGTAGGGAGACCATATCTACCCCATTGGCACCGGTAGGGAGGCCAGGTCTACCCCGCCAGCTCAGGTAGGGAGACAATGTCTACCCCACCAACGCTGGCAGGGTGGCCAGGTCTACCCAACCGGCATCAATCTGGAGTCCAGGACTACCCTGTCCACTCAGGTTGGGAGACCATGTCTACCCCACCAGCGCTGGCAGGGAGGCCAGGTCTACCACACCCTTGCCAGTAGGGAGGCCAAATCTACCTTGCTCTTGCCGGTAGTGAGACCTGGTCTACCCCACCCGCTAGGCTAGAGAGGCCAGTTCTACCCCACCGGCACCGGCAGTGAAGCCAGCTCTACCCCTCCCGCACGGTTAGGGAGGCCAGGTCTAGCCCACTCGTGCGGTTAAGGATGTGGCAGTACATCCCTCCCCTCCATCCTGCCAGCAGGAAACAAAACTCCAGGAAGGGAGAAGGGGAAGGAAACCCTGGAGGCTGCAGTTTGAAATTTGAACTGGCTAATCGAGATGTGCCAGGTACACTGAGGTGACCCTCCTAGCCAATAGAATTAAATGACCACAGGTCAGATTCAACAGCGGTATAAACAGAGTCCTGCCAGAGGACATGTTGGCAGTCCTCCTTGGGGCAGCAGGTCAGCAGTTGGGGACTCCCTCTCGGGTCAGGGCACCGCCCGAGGTAACTCCTCAAGGGAGAGAGCCCTCAGCTTTTAGGTGCGCATTTTGAGCCATCACTTTAAATCTTGGCGATACTTAAGTCAGCCATGTAGTATTAATTCTCTTTACATCATTGAGCATGTGGACTTCTAACTAAATTTTGCTGAAGAATAAATCTGAGTTTTAACACCTGCTGGATTTGGTTAGTCCTGCATCCATAACACCCACCCAGGCCAACTCATCCCAGTTTATATACTAGACATGATGTCACATGGTATGGAATAACCCTTTGGCCAGTTTGGGTCAGCTGCCCTGGCTGTGTCCCCTCACAACTTCTTGCACCACTCCAGCCTTCTTGCTGGCTGGGCTTGAGAAGCTGAAAAATCCTTGACTTTAGACTAAACATTACTTAGCAATAGCTGAAAACATCAGTGGCTTATCAACATTCTTCTCATACTGAAGCCCAAACATAACACTGTACCAGCTGCTAGGAAGAAGAAATCTATCCCAGCCAAACCAGGACACCACCACACTGAGGAGAGCAGACACTGCACTGGAGGGCAGGGCTGCCTTCCCAAAGGACATAGGCATTCTGGAGGGATGGGCCAAAAGAGAACTGCGTGCTATCCAGTAAGGACAAATCCAGAGTCCTGCCCCTAAAGCAGACCAAGCCCCTGCAATGAGGGAGGCAAGGGGCTGCATGGCTGGGCAGCAGCTCTGTGGGAAAGGCTCTGGTGGTCCTTGGGTGCCATGAGGCAAAAGATGAACCAGCAGCAAAGACGACCAACAGAATCAAGGGCTGCATGAGCAGCAGCACAGCCAAGGAAATTGATTATCCCTCTCTCCTCAGAACATTTTACATCATATCCAGAAGAATTCCCGAGGCTTTGAGCCCCCTGTAGTGCCAAAGAGACACTGGCAAACTGGATCCAGGTCAGATGAGGGCCACCAAGGTGACGAGGGCTGAAGCACTTGTCATGTGAGAAGAAGTTAAAAGAGCTGGGCTTGTTCAGCTGGGAGAAAGGAAGGTGAGGGGGGAACCTGCAAGCATCATGGCACTGGTCCTAGTAAGGCTGAGTCAGGCTTATGTCCGTGGTACAAGACACAAGGACAAGAGGCAATGGGCTGGAAAAAGAGATGGTCAGGCCACATACAGGGAGAAACTTTTCCAACACGAGGAGAGTGAAGCGCTGGAAGCTGTTTTCCAGAGAATATGCAAAGGCTTGATCCTGGAAAGTGATGAAGAGATGTTTACATAAAGACCTGAATGACGTGGTCTGACCCTGCTTTGTGCAGGAGGTTGGTCAAGACACCTGCCAAGGTCCCTTCCAGTGTGAATGAATGATGCTGTCGGTCAACTGCTGGTTGTTCTCCTCCAGAGTCCTGCCTCACAGCTCAATGGCCTGGGAGACCTGGCTGGTATTAACCGAGGCTGTGACGTAGAGCAACTCAGATCTATCTACACCTACTTTTACACATTTCAGCAGTGGTCCTACCTTATCTCTTTTTCTTCTTCTTTAACACTTCCTGAAGTACCAAAAGTTCATCTTGGTGCCCTTGAATTCCTTTCTGAGTTTCTACTGAGTTTTGATATGGACCATTGCTGTGCTTGGAGAATGCTGTCCTTGAAGACAAGATGTATCCAGGAACACTCTGAAAATTCTTAGTCTTTTCTTTGATTGTATCAAGGGAGTGAGTAAAAACCCCTGTGCGACATGCTTCATGTTCATGCAATGCCAGCAGCTGCTCTTGGGTGGAGAAGGGTCAGACCTTGCATCTCTGACGGCATCTGATGACTGATGCCTCTGACTGATGGCATCAGTTAAAGCCACACAGGCACCAAATCGCACTCTCTGCGATGCCATCTGGGCTAGTGGAAGGCTCTATGTGACCTCACTGCAGTTCGCGGTCAACTAGCTCAAGAAGAGCATCCATTCGAGGCTTCGATAGGGGCCACTGCTCGACCCACACTGGGTCGGACAATGTGCTCCAGGCCCCAGCCATCCTTCTGGCCTCTGCAACTTTCCCTCTCTCCAGTCTGTCGGGGTCTTCCTTGTGCTGGTGAGCCCCATACCAGACACAGCAGTCCTGAGGTGGTCGTCCTATAGAGGGTTAGCCTTGCCCAACACCCAGACATCCACCCAGCTGCCCAGTCACACCTCCAACTCAAAAGGACAAGGGAGAAAATAAGATGGAATAGCTCATGGGTCACAATAAAGACAGGGAGATCACTTACTAATTACTGTCACAGGCAAAGAAGCCTTGGCTTGGGGAAGACCAATTTAATTTATGCCAAGTAAAAAGGTGTGGATTGTGAGAAACAATGACAAAATTATTCAAGTCCTTTGCCCTCACACGTACACCCAGGCTCAAATTATTTCCTTGCTCCAAATTATTCTACTCATCACAACCCCATGAGGAGCATGGGAGATGGTGAAGAGGTATTTAACAGTCAGTACAGAACTACTCTGCTGCTCCTTCCTCCTCACACTTCTACCCTGTTCCAGCTTGGGTCTCCTCCATGGGATCCTACAATATTTGTGGTCAAGGCTATGTGGTGTTCATTTCTTTCTGTCTTACCTTTCTCCTTTATACTCACAGAATCACAGACATGATGCGATTGGAAGGTACCGCTGGAGACCATCCGGTTCAACCCCCTCAGCTGAGGAAGGCTCAGCTAGAGTATGTTTCTCAGCACCTTATCTACATGGGTATGGAGTACCCGCGTGGATGGGGACTCCACAACCTCTCCAGGCAGCCTCTTCCAGTGTTTAACCATTCACAGAGTGGAACAGTGTTTTCTTGGGTTCAGATGAAATTTTATACACATTAATAATATGCCTCCAAGACTTTTCTTCTCCAGACTGAACAGTCCCACATCTCTCAGCCTTTTGTCCTCTGAAGGATTCTCCAGTCCTTAAACCAGCTTTGTGGCCCTTTGCTGCACTTGCTTGAGTAGGTCAACAAGTATGATGCACTGGGCAGCGCAGCACTTGACACCGCACTCCAGCTGTGGCCTCAGCAGTGCTGAGTAGAGGGGAAGGATCACCTCCCTCCCTCTGCCAGCAAGGCTTCTCCTAATGCAGCCCAGGAGGCTGTTGGCCTTTGCCGTGAGGGTGCATTGCTCGCTCATGCTCAGCTGCTTGCCCTCTGGGACCTCAGGGTCCTTCCCTGTGGAGCTGCTATCTAGCTGGTCGACCCCCAGCATGACGTCCACAGTGGGGTTGGGTCACAGGCTGTCCTCCCCCAGGGACTTGTCCTTCTTGAAGATGAGCTTCACCTCTGACACAGGTCCCACAGTGCTGCAGAGTCACCTGGGACAGCAAACCCCTCTCCTGCCAGGGCTGCACAGCCCAGGCCTCTTTCTCTCTGGCCTTGGGGACTGCAGCTTTTGCTCTTGATGGGAACCTCATTCATCATGATGTTGCCACCTGCCATCTACTCCAGCATGCCTCTGCTCAGAAGCCAAGTCTTTCTAGACAAGGGCTCCCATCACTTGGTAGAAGCTTTCCTTGTTACAAGCCTGCCCTTGGCCCTGGAGCCACATCTGAGGTGCTGCAGTCCTCATGGGCATCAAATCCCACCGCCTGGGGTGTGGACAGCGGGAGCACTGCATAGCACGGCAGAGCTGTGACATGAGTGGAATAAGCTGAGGTGAGGAAGGACAGCTCCCACGGGTTATTTGGTGAATGGAGGCACAACATGTTTAAGAGAGACCGACACAGAAGGTGAGAAGTGGGGGATGCCTTGTGTGATGTCAGGGCAGCTCAGATAAGTGTGGACATTCTCTATGGGACAGGCAACTGATGAGGTGGGAGCTTCTGTGTGGCTCAGCTTCTGAATAGGCCATCCAGTCTGATGCTCACCTGGACCTGGAACTCCCAGAAGAGGAAGAGCTGGTCAGGGATGTGAAGACTGGTGTCAGCCTTGGCCATAGTGACCATGAAATTGGGGTGTCCCAGATCCCCAGGGATGGGAAGAAGGAGAGTAGCAGAGAGCAGACCCTGCCCATCAGGGAATGAGAATTTGGCCTATTGAGGGCACTGGCAGGTGGGGTCTAGGATGGCAGTGTCAGGGCCCTGAGCAGCATCACCTGCGGCCTCCACCCACACCTCTGTCCATGGGCCCAGGAGACCATTGAAGCCTAGGCCTGAGTTTCAGCCCCAGCTTGATCTATGCTGTAGGGCTACTGGTCTCCAGACACAGCCAGAGACACAGCCCTGCCTGTCCATGGACCTTGTTGATTCGGACTTGCAGGCTCACTTCCCAGCTTGATCTTTATGGGATGCACAATGGAAGGACCCTGTGGCCCTCCAAGTGTCAGAGCCCAGCTGAGTCATGGAGGCCTAGGGCCTTTCTGCTTCCTTTCTTCCTGTCATCCCTTGGTCAGGTTTTGGGAGGAGAGGAAGGAAAAGCTGGGGTGGTTTCGAGGTGCCAATGATTGAAATGGGGGAGCAGAGCCATCACATGTGAAATGATCTAAAGGCTGTGCCAGTTCAAAACTAGTATCTTCTGCTGCTATCTCAGAGGCCTTAAATCTTCAGCAGGAACCTGGCAGCTCTGAGATCCCTCCATCTCCTTCTCTTGTAGCAAGCAAGCTGATAGTGCCCCAGTCACAGGCTTTCTTTCAATTCTCTTTGCAGACTAAAGCACCCCATTGTTCTGCAGATATGCCAGGAGACTTGCATAAGGAACCCACTCCTGTGGACAAGAAGGTGGATGTTCCCAGGAATCTCAGGAGGCGTGGCATACCCATAGCTGTGCTCAGGTCAAATGCCTCATCTCCATTTCTGTAATGGTGGCCTAGATGCCTGGTTCATGTGTCAGCTCTCTCTGTGGATGCCGACACTAACTGAGCAACCTGGTCTGACCTCAGGGCTGGCCCTGCTTGGAGCTGAGGATTGGACTACAGGCCACCTGAGCTCCCTTCTACCCTGAATTTTCTGATCAGTGTGTGATGTAGAGACCCTTGCCTCCAACTTTATCTCTTCTTGTAGAGCGTGTGGCAAGGCACAGGCTCCTGGAAGGGTTGGTGGGCAAGAGAGTGTTGGGGAGTCTGTAGTCCAACCTCCAGGCTGGCTGTGACTTTGAGGAGCAAGGAAGACCTCCAAAGGTGGAGATCACAACAACACTCCTCCTAGTCCATTTTCTTATTCCTCAGGCTCAGCCTAAAGCTCCCAAGAGGCAATTTGTGGCTGTTGCCTCTGTCATATCATTGGCCACTGCAGAAGAGAGCTTGGCTCCATCATCTCTCCAGGTAGCTGTAGACTCTTCTTAGGTGGCCCCATGCCTCTTTCAGCAGGCTAGAGAGGCTGAGTTCCCTCAGACTCTCCTCACAGCTCATGCCTTAAGCCCCTCCACTCCACCTTGGTAGACCTCCTCCGGACCTTCTCCAGTTTCCCCACTCTCCTTTTGAAATGGGAGGCCCACTGGCTCATGTGGCATATAACATATATATAAGATATGCATATAACAATTCATGCATATAACAATTACAGTAGTGATAACATACAGTAGCAGGGTTATACAGGAACTAATATCATACAGTTTAATTCTGGCTATTCTCATCTAAAATCAAATCCCCTTGAGGCACACATTGGACTTCCCCATCTTTTTGCATCACCCACCAAGTGCACCCAGGCCCTTGAGCAAAAGCAATCCCACAAATGCGTTTACTAGTGCCTGAGGCAGGAGTATCCAAGACTGTCTTCCCTAACATATTTTTCATGTGCACTACAGGGACTTAACCCCTTCTACAGTATGTAGAATTTCTGATTGGGCAGGGCCACCCCAATTGGCAGATCCTCTGGTGTTGACTAACCAAGGTGGCTTTTGCTAAAGGTGTATCCCAGTGTTTGAAGGTTCCACCCCCCATTGCTCTCAATGTAGTCTTTAACAGTCCATTGTATTGCTCAATTTTCCCAGAGGCTGGTGCATGATAGGGGATATGATACACCCACTCAATGCCATGCTCTTCGGCCCAGGTGTCTATGAGGTTTTCAGAAATGAGTCCCATTGTCTGACTCAATTCTTTCTGGGGTGTCGTGTCGCCACTACACCTGCTTTTCAAGGCAACACTAGGAGAGTGTTCCGGGTGTGTTTCCAGTCACCTGGTGGTTGCTTCCACCATTGTAAGCACATAGCGCTTGCCTTGGCGAGTTTGTGGGAGTGTGATATAGTCAATCTGCTAGGCTTCCCCATATTTCTATTTCAGCCATCGCTCTCCATACCACAGCGGCTTTAACCACTTGGCTTGCTTAATTGCAGCACATGTTTCACATTCATGGATAACTTGTGCAATAGTGTCCATGGTCAAGTCCACCCCTCAGTCACGAGCCCATCTCTATGTTGCATCTCTTCCCTGATGGCCTGAGGTATCATGGGCCCACCGAGCCATAAATAGCTCACCCTTATGTTGCCAGTCCAGGTCCACCTGAGCCACTTCAATCTTGGCAGCCTGATCCACCTGTTCGTTGTTCCGATGTTCTTCAGTGGCCCGACCCTTGGGTACGTGAGCATCTACATGACTTACTTTCACAACCAGATTCTCTAGCCGGGATGCAATATCTTGCCACAGTGCGGTACCCCAAATGGGTTTACCTCTGTGCTGCCAGTTGCTCTGCTTCCATTGCTGTAACCACCCCTACAGGGCATTTGCCACCATCCATGAGTGAGGATAGAGATAAAGCACTGGCCACTCTTCTCTTTCAGCAACGTCTAGTGCTAGCTGGATGGCTTTCACCTCTGCAAACTGACTCAATTCACCCTCTCCTTCAGCAGTTTCTGCAACTTGTCATGTAGGACTCCATACAGCAGCTTTCCACCTTCGATGCTTTCCCCCAATGCGACAGGATCTGTCAGTGAACAGGGCATTTTGCCTCTCATTTTCTGGCAGTTTATTATACAGTGGGGCCTCTTTAGCACGTGCCACCTCCTCCTCTGGCGACATTCCAAAATCTTTGCCTTCTGGCCAGTCCGTGATCACTTCCAAAATTCCTGGGCAACTGGGGTTTCCTCTGTGAGGCCGTTGTGTGATCAGTGCGATCCACTTACTCCATGTGGCGTCAGTCGCGTGATGTGTAGAGGAGACCCTCCCTTTGAACATCCAGCCCAGCACTGGCAGTTGGGGTGCTAAGAGGAGCTGTGTCTCAGTACCAACCACTTCTGAGGCGGCTCGAACTCCTTCATATGCCGCCAATATCTCTTTTTCAGTTGGAGTGTAACAAGGCTCGGATCCTTGATATCCCCGACTCCAAAACCCCAGGGGTCGGCCTCGGGTCTCCCCAGGTACTTTCTGCCAGAGGCTCCAGGTAGGGCCATTCTCCCCAGCTGCAGTACAGAGCACATTTTTAACACCGCCCGAAGGGCTACTGCATGAACAATCTCCCGTTTAATTTGTTCAAAGTCTTGTTGTTGTTCAGGACCCCATCTAAAATCTTTCTTCTTCCGGGTCACTTGATAGAGAGGGCTTACAATCAAATTGTAATTTGGAATATGCATTCTCCAAAACCCCACAACACCTAAGAAGGCCTGTGTTTCCTTTTTATTAGTCAGTGGAGACATAGCTGCTATTTTGTTAATCACGTCCATTGAGATCTGACGACGTCCATCTTATCATTTTATTCCTAAAAGCCGGATCTCCTGTGCAGGTCCCTTCACCTTACTTTCTTTTATGGCAAAACCGGCATTCAGAAGGATTTGGATTATTTTCTTCCCTTTCTCAAAGACTTCTTCTGCCGTGTTGCCCCATACGATGATGTCATCAATGTATTGCAGATGTTCCAGAGCTTCACCTTTTTCCAGTGCAGTCTGGATTAGTCCATGGCAAATGGTGGGGCTGTGTTTCCACCCCTGGGGCAATCGATTCCACCATACCATAAACCAGTGTTATACAATACATCAAAGCAAAAACCTTAATCTACCTCCCAAGGATGATAAGCAGCAGAAGAGGGACTACATACAGCAAGCGAGGTGATACATAACAGAACTTTTAAACCAGAGCAACAACTCTAAGAACACATAAATCAACATAATGACCAGGGACTATTAGACCAATATAATGAATGCTTATAACAAATTTGTTTTAACAAGCTCTGGTCAGGTTTGTCATCATCTCAACCCTTTGGGCCCCACATTGGGCTCCAATATGGACTGTCATGGTTTGACCCCAGCCAGCAACTGAACACCATGCAGCCGCTCACTCACTCCCCCGCCACCCAGTGGGATGGGGGAGAAAAGCGGGAAAAGAAGCAAACCCCATGGGTTGAGATAAGAATGATTTAATAGAACAGAAAAGAAGAAACTAATAATGATAATGATAACACTAATAAAATGACAACAGTAGTAATAAAAGGATTGGAATGTACACATGATGAGCAGTGTGATTGCTCACCACGCAGCTAGTCCCCGAGAGGTGATTCCCCGCCCCCACTCCCCCCAGTTCCTAAACTAGATGGGACGTCACACGGTATGGAATACACCGTTGGCCAGTTTGGGTCAGGTGCCCTGGCTGTGTCTTGTGCCAACTTCTTGTGCCCCTCCAGCTTTCTCACTGGCTGGGCTTGAGAAGCTGAAAAATCCTTGACTATAGTCTAAACACTACTGAGCAACAACTGCAAACATCAGTGTTATCAACATTCTCCGCATAGTGAACTCAAAACATAGCACCGTACCAGCTACTAGGAAGACAATCAACTCTATCCCAGCTGAAACCAGGTCAATAGGCCATGACAGTGAGAAGGAAATAGTCTGCTGAGATCAAAAAGACTAACAGAACGACCTGGGCAGCACATCCCAAGTAGGAGATGGCTTTTGATGTCCTAGAGGGAATTGGCCATGGGAATAGGCCATTGGCGTAGAGGGAATTGGGGAGCGTACTGAAGTTGGACCCCAGGTAAAGAAAACAGAGGTTTAGGAGGAGGAAAAACATGGGAGTGTGTAGGTGGTGGTCGCAGGCAGTGGCATGATGATGAGGCCATTTCCCAGGAGGGCAGCCAGGTAGATGCCCAGCAAGAGCCAGAAGTGCAAGAGCTGCAGCTCCTGCATGTTGGCAAATGCCGGGAGGAGGAACTCAGTGATGGAGCTGCAGTTGGACATTAACTTCCTTTGGGCATGGGGGACTGTCCAAGAGGCAAAAGACAGTGACAAGTTTGAAGAGACTTCTCTAAGCAAAACCTGATGCATGTCTCACAGAAATCCCACTGATATTGCCTCTCCTGTTTCAGGAAGACCTGTGGCGGGTCCCTTTCATGGGCTGTGGCTGGTGCTGGCTAAGGGTGCTCCAGGGAGCAGGGGGGCTCTGCTGTGGGCTCTGCAGGAGTCACTCCTGCCTTACAGCAATGGGTAAGTAGGGACTCAGTCACTTCTAAGATTAAATCCAATTTTGTGACATCAAAAAGCTTTTCAGCATTGTCAGTCCAGAGCCTCAAGATAGTTCCTCCTGGTAGGCCTCGGTGGCAGAGGCAACTGCCGTAGCCAAGGGGACAAAGACTTTGGGCCATTCAGCCTTGCCAGAGCCCTTGGCCATCTCTATTGCAGCCTGCCCTACACTGTCCAATGCCTGCACCTCTTTCCCTTCAGGCTGCAGACACCCATCTTGATTTCCCACCTGGCTCTCAGCCCAGCATTTCTGTATCTTCACTGATGTCTCTCCACTTTCACTGGCTGTTCCTTGAAACACAAAGCCTTGGGCTGATCCAGTCTCCCTCTGGGTGACTTCTTACACCACAGCACTGCCCTTTGAGGGACATTTCTTTGTGTTCAGTCTGGGCCTCCTCAGCTTCCCTTTGTGCCACTAGTTCTTTCTCATGCTGTCTCTTACTACAAAGAAAACCTCCACCATCTCTGAAACCACCCTGGTAGCACACTCAGGCTACTCCTACACTCTCTGGTGCTGCCACACCACTGGGCCAAAGAACTCCAGGTCCCTCAGCCACTCCACACAGGCCATGTGCACTGGGTCCCAAACCCCACCTTGGCAGACCTCCACTCCACACTCTGTGGTTCCTCCCTACTTCTCCAAAACGGGGAGCATCACCCTGGGACACACCCATGTGTGTGGGTCACACCAGGGCTGAGTTGAGGGGCATGACAACTCAGGTTGTCTGGGTAGCCCACGCTCCGGGCAACACAGCAAGGTGAAAGCCATCCAGGAGGTGTTTGGAGTTCATTGACAGCATCCTCCTGGCAAGGGTGCCTGAGGAGCCAGTGAAGGGGAATGTCCTGCAGGACGTCATCTTTGGAAACAAGGAAGAGCTGGTCAGGGGTGTGACAGTCTGGGGTGAGAAAGTAGACCTGAGGTTCCTGAGAAAAGGGAACAAGACAAAGAGCAGGACTTTGGGAGAGCAGGCTTTGGTCTGCCAAGGGACATCCTTGACAGTATCCCATGGGATATGGTCCTGCAGAGAAGAGGGAAGAGCTGTTTGATGGTCAAGGCTGTCCTCTTCAAGCTCCAGAACAGTACACTGGGACATGCAGGAAGTCAAGCAACATTGCAGGAGGCTGGTGTGGGTGAGAAAGGAGCTTCAGACAAAAATCAAGCATGAAGAGGAAGCACAGAGAAGGTGGAAGCTGGCTACCTTCCAGCCTCAGTGGTTCTGTGATTCTGTGCTGTAGAGAGCCGTGTGTGTGTGTTTGTGTGTGGGGGAACTGGAAGGATGAGGGGATCCCAAGGCCAGCTCCTGGTTCAATGGAGACCCTCAGATCAGCTCCTGGAGAGATCACTACTGTTATGTATGTCTATAGACGCCTAAGTTTTCCACTAACAGAGACTAGCAGACAAACAGCCCAGCCCTCGTTTCTCTTTTCTCCACTGACAGTGGTTTTGCTTGGCTTACAGACCTCCCGAGATCCTTTCCAGGACGAACGATTGTGCATTTTCCTCCACCACGTCTTCCCTTGATGATGGTAGGGAGAGCACTCAGGTTCCCTGTGACCATGGAAGTAAGCAGACTTAAGTTTGGAGTGATCAGCTGTGGCTTTTTTGTCCCACTGAAGTCATGGATGCAGGGCTGCTAGGCAGGTAACCCCAAGCAGGCCTCATCATAGCTGAGCTTAACCTCTGGTTTTCTTTTTCCTTCTTTTCCCTCCCAAGTTCTCTTCTGATCATCCTCACACATTCCTCTACAAACAGCCCAACTCTGCTCCTTCCCCTCTGGCCCTGGCTGTTCTGGCTTTGTACCCTCGTGTGGTGTTTCTAAGATGGTTGCTGTGGTGATTCCTACATTGGTCAGTACAAACCCAGTACCTCCTTTTAGTAGCTGTAGTGTCCTGCAACTTCTCACGCTGTGATCTTGTGTTGATGGCTCACCACAATCAGGGTGAGCCATCTGCACACAAATATTAACAGCTGGCAAAATGGAGCTTCACTCCAGGGGGACCTTGAGAAACTCTGGGATTTGGCCAACAGAAACTTCTCAAGTTTTTCAAGGAGAAGTGGCCAGTCCTACGTCAGGGGGAAGAGTAACCCCAGATATCAGGGCAGGCTGGGTCCACACTGGCTGAGCAGTGACCCCCATGAGAAGGACCTGCGCACTACAAGGGACACCATACAAGCCAGTGGTGCATGCTCACCATGAACAAGATCAACTGCATATGGGGCTGCATTAGGAGGAGCGTGGCCACTCCAGACATCTGGAGTTCTCATCCCCCTTCAGGGAGCCGCAGTGTGGCCACACCTAGACTAGTGTGTCCCTCGGTGGGAATTCCTGCTGT
Source organism: Buteo buteo (assembly GCF_964188355.1). Taxonomy (NCBI): domain Eukaryota; kingdom Metazoa; phylum Chordata; class Aves; order Accipitriformes; family Accipitridae; genus Buteo; species Buteo buteo. Next base: position 1,311,866 of record NC_134201.1, on the reverse strand, counting down.
AGACAGAGGGGAGGAACTGGAGAGTGCCCAGAGGAGGTCTGCATTTTTCCTGTTCTTCAGGCCCCAAACCCCGTCTATGCAGAGCTCTTCTCTACCCACTCAACCCTGGGAACATGCTGTCCCTGAAGAACCACTGTGCTCTCCAGGCAGCTCCAGATTCCCCTTCTAGAGGATGAGTGTCCTTAATGTTACCTGTGGAAAGCCCTGGGTACATCCCTCAATTACACTCACCATCTCGCCTGTCATCAGACACCAACCGGTGACTCCTAAATCCAGTCCTGTGTCTGTTAAAGCTCACAAACAGACACTAACCTTTTTAGTCCTGAACACATGGAGGAAGAGGAATTTCAGGGGTGCAGTTCCTCAGGCCTCTTTGGAGAAAGAGCCTGGCATGAAAGCACAGCACCAGGAAGATCCCATTTGATTACAGAGCTGCTACGAGAGAGGCTAACTCTGAGCCAGTGTTAAACATACTTTGATAAGGGCACCAGGTGCACTTATGCAGGCAAAGTAGGTACATGACTCAGATATAGTGATGCAAATACAAATATTTGTGTAGACACATAAAAACCATGAATAAAAAATAACAGCAGCAATAATGATAATTATAATGACATTAAAAAAGAAAAAGAAAAAAAAGCAACACAAAAAGCCACAACAAACAAACAAACAAAAGCAACAAAAAACCCCTCGAATCAGATAGTCTGGGAATCATTTGCAGAGAGAGATGTTAATATTCTTACTACTGCAAAATGTGAATGAAATCACTTTCTTAAGGGCATCCTTGAGCTCCTGGTTCCTCAAGCTGTAAATAAGGGGCTTCACTGCTGAAGAAACCACTGGGTATAGCACTGCTTCCACCAGGTACCGAGATGGGGAGGAGATGGAGGGGGGCTTCAGGTAGTCAAACACAGCAGTGCTGATAAACAGGAAGACCATGGCCAGGTGAGGGAGGCAAGTGGAAAAGGCTTTGTGCCTGCTCAGAAGGGAACTTCAGCACAGCCCTGAAGATCCATGCATAGGATACCAAAATGAAAACAAAACACACACTGTCCCGTACGACATCCTTGTCTCTAAATTGGAGAAACATGTATTTGACAGACGGACCACTTGGTGGATAAAGAACTGGCAGGATGGTCGCACTCAAAGAGTTGCGGTGAACGGCTGGATGTCCAAGTGGAGAGCAGTGACGAGTGGCATTCCTCAGGGGCTGGTATTGGAACCGGCCCTGTTTAATATCTTTCTTGGCTACATGGACAGTGGGATTGAGTGCACCCTCAGCAAGTTTGCCAATGACACCCAGCTGTGTGGTGCAGTTGCCATGCTGGAGGGAAGGGATGCCATCCAGAGGGACCTTGACAGGCTTGAGAAGTGGGCCTGTGTGAACCTCATGAAGTTCACACAGGCCAAGTGCAAGGTGCTACACATGGGTCAAGGCAATCCCAAGCATAAATCTAGGTTTGGCAATGATTAGATTGAAAGAAACCCTGCAGAGAAGTACTTGGGGGTACTGGTTGATGAGGAGCTCAACGTAACCCAGCCATGTGCACTTGCAGGCCAGGAAACCAACCATATCCTCAGCTGCATCAAAAGAAGCATAAGCAGCAGGTCAAGGGAGGTGATTCTCCTCCTCTACCCAGCTCTCATGAGACTCCACCTGGAGAACCACCTTCATCTCTGGGGCCCCCAACACAAGAAGGACATGGACCTGTTGGAGTGAGTCAGGAGGAGGGCCATGAAGATGATGAGAGGGCTTGAGTACCTCCCCTATGAAGACATGCTGAGAGCGTTGGGGTTGTTCATCCTGGAGAAGAGAAGGCTCTGGGGAGACCTTATAGCAGCCTTCCAGTACTTAAAGGGGCCTACAGGAAAGCTGGGCAGGGGCTTTTTACAAGCACATGTAGTGACATGACAAGGGGTAATGGCTTTAAACCGAAAGGGGGTAGTTTTACATTAGAAGTAAGGAAGAATTTCTTCACTGGGAGGGTGGTGAGGCACTGGAACAGGTTGCCCACAGAAGTTGTGGATGCCTGTGGCAGTACACTTCCCCCCCCACCATCCTGCAAGCAGAAAACAAAACTACTCCAGGCAGGGAGAAAGGGAAGGAAAAAAAACAAACAAACTAAACCCTGGAGGCTGCAGGTTGAAATTTGAACTGGCCAATCAAGACATGCCAGGTACACTGAGGTGACCCTCTTGGCCAACAGGGATTAAATGACCACAGGTCGGATTCGACAAGGCTATAAATAGGGTCCCGCCGGAGGACATGTTGGAATCAGTCCTCCTCGGAGCAGCAGGTCTGCAGTCGGGGACTGCCCCTTGGGTCGGGGCACCGCCTGAGGTAACTCCTCAAGGGAGAGAGCCCTCAGCTTTGAGGTGAGTGATAGACGCATTTTGAGTCATCACTTTTAAATCTCAAGGATTCTTAAAATACACAAACAGGTAGGAAAACACTACCTGTGCTCTCGATCCTTCCACTAATTGCCCCAGTGCCCTGAAATCCCTTTTGATTGCCTTTGGATTTTTCTCTGCAATCTCATCACTGCCAACCTGCACAACCAGCAATGGGTAATAATCAGAGGTCCAAACCAGACCAGGGATCTCCCTGGTAATGTCTTTTACCCGGGCCCCAGGGAGGCAGCAGACTTCCCTGTGGGATGGGTCAGCTCTGCATATTGGGCCCTCTGTCCCCCTCAGAAGGGAGTTGCCTATGGCAATTACCCTCCTTTCTCTTTTTTCAGAGGCTGTGAGAATGCGTGGGGCTGCCCGACTGAGCCTAGGCACCTCCCTAGATAGGGCTTCATCGACACCCTGATCTTCACTGACCTGGTCCTCAAGTTCCAGAGCCCCATACCTGTTGTGTAGGAGCAACTGGGAAGGTGAGGGAGACCGGGAGGGGATTTGCCTGTATCCATTCCCCTGCATCCTGTATCCAGGTCCCCTCCTGCCTGGTGGCAAGAGGGCAGGGAAACCTCTGCTTTTTATGGAGCCTCCATCTGCTGCCTCTGCCTCAGGGATGGTAGGGTGTGGGCCCACCAATCCATCTCCCTCTCACACTCCCTGATACTCCTCAACCTTTCCACTTCCTCCTTCAGCTCTACCACCAGGCTGAGCAGATCATCCACCTGGTCACACCTCACACAAGAGCTGTCCCCGCTGCCATCCGTCATCAGTGATAGACTCAGGCACTCCCTGAAGCCAGAGACCTGGACAGATGCATGTTTACACAGCAGCTCTGTCTGCATCACCACATTTTTCCTAGCAATGGCTTTCACCCGAGTGGCAACCATACCTGGGTCTCCCTCTGGGCCGATGCCCACCGCTTGAGTAGCCTTCTCGAGCTGGGAAGAGGGGGGGGCTAAGCCCTACCTGCATGCCCTGCCTGCACGAACTGCGGTGCCATTCCCTTTCTGACGCGCCACGCCCTGTTTGCTCGCCCTGTTCGCCGTGGTCCTGGTCACTGGCACTCCTCAGGGACGTTTAAATCTCCCATGGTCCCTCCTGGCAACGCCCACGCTGCGTAAGACTCTCTCGTGAGAGCTGCCAGCTCTCGATGGTCCCTCTACTCTTCCCTGAGGGTCCTGGGCCTCATGAACCTCCCAGTCCACCTCAATCCAGCACTTAGCCACCAACTTACTGTTGCCTCTGGTGGCCTCACCGCTGACTGAATGCTGCTGACGGTTACGCCGATATCCTGTTAACCAGCCTGGGAGGCCCCCACAGCCCAGCCCAGCCCAGCAGGATGGCCATGCAGGGTTACTGGGGCAGACTCTGAGCTTTCCTCAGTGCTGCAAGACACAGGCAATGCCATCTGCAAACATGGAAAAGCAGGACAAAGTGCCAACTTCAGAAGAATACATGCTTGGGGGCAATACGGAAAAGACCCAAAGAGTATCTCAAAAGAGACCATGTGGACGAGAGGAACTAGCCAGTGAGCCCAGGAACTGCAAAGTGGCTTTCGAGGTTCCAAGCAGAGAGGGAGGGTGGTAGTGGGGAACTCCCTTTCCCCATGGGATTGTGGGGGATCTCACAGCTACTTGTAAGAGCACTGTGGGGTGCAGACTGGTGCTATACACATTTCCTTGTCCTTAGGCTGATAACCTGATTGAATGTTTCGAACAGCTCTGGCTGACTGAGAGAGGGGAGAGGTCAGGAGTGTGCTGGCACTTGTGCAGGTCCACCTGAGCCACACCAGCCAAATCCAGTATGCTGTGTGTACGTCCTGTCAAAGGATGGGGAAGGGGGTGGTGATGGTGGATGTAAATGTATTGAATCCTGTAGGACCTGAGCAGGATGTAAATGGGAGGGAACAAGGTGTGAAGATTGTACTGAGTCTGGCTGGAATGGTGTTAGTTTTCTTGTTAGCAGCCCCTGTGGTGCCGAGCTTTGCCTTGGTGCTCAAGAGTGTTGACTGATAACTGACATTGTAGCTACTGCTGAGCAGCGCTTGCACAGCATCAAGGCCTTCTCTGTTTCTCACTCTGCCCTGACAGCGAGGAGGCTGAGGGTGGCAAGAAGCTGGGAGGGGACAAAGTCAGAACAGCTGGCACCAACGGACCAAAGGGATATTCCACACGATATGCCATTGTAGTCAGCAATAGAACTAGGGGAGTGCTGGGCGTTCTTCAAATTAAAAGAGGTAATCCAGTTATTAAACTGTCTTTATCTTGACCCATGAGATTTGTTTTCTCACTTTTGTCCTTCCACTTTCCTCCCCCATGCCCCTGGTGGGGAGTGAGCAAGTGACTGGGTGGGGGCTGCCACATGGGGTGACCCCACCAGACGAGCACATAGAAAATAGGTTGGTATGGGCTTGTAAGGTCAGTGGTGCCTGAGTAGATCATAGGCTGGGAGCTGGCAGGTGGCTTGTGTAAGTGGTTGTGAGATTACTGATACCTGAGTAGCTGATAGGCCAAGAGTAGGGGCGTGGCTTGAGTCAGAGCTTGCGAGGTCACTTGTGCCTTTGCATCTCACAGGCAAGCAGATAGCAAGTAGGTGGCTATGTGGTGGCCAGCTCACTGGTGCCTGAGTAGCTGATAGGTAAGAGGGAGTGTCGTGGTTTAACCCCAGCCAGCAACTAAGCACCACACAGCCGCTCACTCACTCCCCCCCACACCCAGTGGGACGAGGGAAAAATTCAGGAAAAGAAGTAAAACTCGTGGGTTGAGATAAGAACAGCTTAATAGAACAGAAAAGAAGAAACTAATAATGATAAAGATAACACTAATAAAGCTGATAGGGCAGGAGCAGGGATCTCGCATTGTACTGGTTTTGGCTGGGATAGAAGTAACTTTTTTTTTAGTGAAATAGTGAGCAAGCGACTGTGTGGAACTTAGCTACCAGCCGGGGTTAAACCGCGACAGGTATGTGTAGGTTGTTTTGAGGTCACTGGTGCCTGAGTAGCTGATAGAGCAGGAGCTGGCCCATGGCTTGTGTCTGTGCTCATGAGGTCACTCCTGCCTGAGTAGCTCATAGGCCTGGAGTAGGCCAATGGCACGTGTAGGTGCTTCTAATGTCACTGCTGCCTGAGTAGCTGATAGGGCAGGAGCAGGCCCCTAGTTTCTGTCGGTGTTTTTGAGGTCATTGGTGTCTGAATAGCTGATAGGCCAGGAGCAGGCCCATGTCAGATGCAGACAGTATGACGTCACCTGTGGCTGAGTAGCAGATAGGCTAGGAGTATGCACGTGGCTGTGTATGGATGAACTTGTGATGTCACTGCTGCCTGGAGAGCTGATAGGTCAGGACCTGGCACATAGCTTGGGCAGGTGCTTCTGGTGTCACCAAAATAATATTCAGACCACAATGAAACACGGCATTTTAGAAGAACCGTCGTTAGCAGAAGTCCATCCACCGCGCCCACACGTGTGGCACTGTAACTCAGGCACATGCAGTGGTGGCAGTAGGAGGGGTGTGCAGTGACCGTCAGTATAAATCATGAGCACGCAGGGTGGCCGTGGGAGGATGGCAGTGTTCACGTCACCGATGGCACCCCATGGCTGCAGGGCTCGGTGCAGAGCGGTCGTGTGCTGTCACAAGGGCATCAGAGGGGACGGGATGCGCCCGGCCCCGTCTCTGCGAGGCCGAAGGAGCAGCCCCTGCAGCCCTGGCTGGAGCAGTCGGGGTAGGGGTAGCTCGGGGGCACCGCAGGGATGTGCCTGGGCACGGCGCCAGGAGAAAACCACAGACTTCCTCCGGAGCGCGGGGAGCTCTGCGAGGTCACGTGGGCTGTGGTTTGTGCACCTGCAGGCTGCAGCTCCCGAGCCACCCGCGGGGAATAACGGCCCCTCGGTGACATGCCGAGAGTCAGGGACACATTTGAGCCTCTGGGCTGCATGTCTGCTGCTGGGCAGGGACATGTCCCAGCTCCGTCTCCGGCTTCTGCAAGGGACCCACCATGGGGCTCTCCGGAGAGGGACGAATGAGTCGACACTCGTGAAATGGAGCTCTTCCCCTGGCCAAGGACCTTTCCCAGCTGCTGCTCCCAGCAGAGCGGGGTCTGAAGCAGGGTCAGGGGCTGTTTCCTTCCCTTCCTGACACAGCCCCCGGTGCAGTCTCAGCCCTGTGATTCCCATGGCACAGGGGTGGCTGGACACTCGCACCTGGGGCTCTTGGATGTGCCCAGTGCAGGAGATGCTCAGTGCTCCTAGTCCACACGGCACAGTTCAGGGGGTGAAAAACCTGTTCCCCCCCCCCAACTGGCCCTGTCTTGTGACAGCCCCCCACCACAGTGACGTGACACCTGTAGCGGAGCCATCTCTCATATATGGTCATGAATGGCGCTGGAGAATTTCATTGGAGGGCTGGGCTGTGTCGGAGGGGAGATGGTTCCCGATAATGTCTAAAAAGGTGCTGCTGTTTCAATTGGCTCCTCCTGTAGCTGGGTTGGCATCTGCAGAGATATATAACCCTCCCATTGCTGTTGTCCCTGTGAGTTCCCGGGAGCCGTGACAGGGAGTGGGGTGCAGCAGGGCTGCGCCGGCAGGGCAGGACTCTCAGGATGGGCACCGAGAGACTCCTGTCCCCTCAGGTGCTGTGGCTGCTCCTCTGGGTACAGCTGTGCAGGGGTAAGTGCTGCCTCCCTTGTCCCACAGCCCAGGGCCAGCAGGTACCAGTGTGGTCATTGGGATTTGTCTGGGAATGGGGTTTCTTTGCAGGTGCTACGGAGATGAGGGGCAGAAGGTGCTCAGGTCCATGGACCCTGTGCCTTTCCCTGTGCCCATCTGGGTGGGTTGGCAAGAATAGCTCCTTTTCCAGGGCTCCAGTGTTCAGGGCAGCCTGTTCCTGGCTCGATTTATAGACACCCTGTCCTGGGGTACCCCTTTGGGATCCCCTGTTCCCCAGCACTGTACCTCTGGAGCTGGTGGTGGCCTAGCTGGTGATGGCAGCACCCACAGATGCCCAGGGCACTGCGGAGCTCTAGGGTACCTTGGAGGGTTTGTGTGCTGCTCACTGCCCCTTTGGTTCAGGGGCCCCCTGACCCCATGAGAGCGGTTTGGACTCCACAGAGAGAAGGGGACCGGGGCATCTACAGTAGAGAGACATCCTTCCTGGGGAGCTTGGCCCAGGGCATGGACTGGGCTGATACCAGGGGTGAGGAACGTGAAAAGCCCTGGGGTGGGGGTGGGTTTGGATGATGCTGAGGCAGGTGCAGGCTGGTGCTGGAAGCTGCAGGCCTGGGTACAAGGAGCTGTTGAGGGGGTGCTGGGCTTGGGAGTAGAGGGTGCCCAGTGCAGCGCTGGGCAGTGTGTGGGTGGGTGTGGGTGGGGGGCAGGTGGCTGTTGGGGTGGGAAGAGCTGCCTTGTGCAGTGGGATGGTGAGTGACCCAGCTGGGCTGGAACTGGGCACCCACAGCCTTGTGCAGCCCGTAGGGATAGAAGGGACCCCTCCACTGATCTGGGGACAGCCTGGAGGGGAGAGGGCTCCAACCCCAGTACATGTGATTTGGCCCAGGTAGGGGGTTCCCCCAGACCTGCAGTGCTGGGGTTTGGCACTCTCCTGACCCATCCCATGCTGGTGTTTGAAGGTGCTGTGGAGGTGAGGCTGGTGAATGGTGGCAGTCACTGTGCTGGAAGAGTGGAGGTGAAACACAATGATGAGTGGGGGACTGTATGTGATGACGGCTGGAGCATGAACAATGCGGCAGTGGTTTGTAAGCAGCTGGGCTGTGGGTCTGCTGTTGAAGCTCATAAGGAAGCACACTTTGGGGCAGGACCTGGCCCCATTTGGATGGATGATGTTGGCTGTAAAGGCACTGAGTCTGCCCTGTCTGACTGCAGACACAGAGGATGGGGTAAAAATTACTGTGACCACAGTGAGGATGCTGGAGTGACGTGTTCAGGTAAGGAGACATCCTGCTGCCTACCTCTGGATCTGGGATGGGGGAAGGGACTGTGGCTGTGCCGTCAGGTAGCAACAAGTGGACACCAGAGCAGGGCCTGGCGATACTTGTCTAACTGCCAAGCTGGGACTGTCATTGCTGATGTCCCCAGTCCTTGGGGAAGGCCCAGAGGGATCCTACCCCAGGGTGATCTGACCTTGCCAGAGTGTCTCAGTCACCCTCAGTCAGTGTCTTGGACTGCAGATGAATCCTCCATCCCTTCCCTGGGGTGTCCATTGGGCTTCATCGATCTCCACCCATTCTGCCAGTTTGCAGCCAACTATGCTGAGGGTCCCTGTGCTGGAAACACCCAGGGGCACTTACTCGGCACTCCACGCCTTGGAGGAACGGCATGAGATGGCTGATCCTCCTGGGTCATTCCCCTTTGTAGACATGGTTACCTCACCTGAATCAAATGGGCTTTTCAGAGAGGATGAGTGCTGGGCCCTGGGGAATGGAGCAGGGTGGCCACAAAGCCCTTCGCTGCCTGTGCCCAGGGCTTGGCTGTGTGGACCAGCATTTGCAAGGGTTAGGGGCTTGGCAGCTGCTTGACCCTGGCTGCTCCCTCCTGCATCACCACAGTCACAGGCTGGCACTGGGATATATCCCTGGGGCTGTGACAGCCCTGTAGGGGCATAGCCGCACGTAGGCAGCACTGACCCACTGCCCAAGCCCTCCTGCCTGCCCATGGTTCCCCACACTGCCCCATGACACAGGGTCTTTGGCAGCAGTTACTGACCCTCCTCTGTGCCTGCTGTTCTCTGAGAGCTGGCATGGGCCCAGTGGGAGTCTCCTGCCCCTCTGTCTCGCCATCCATCTGGGTTGTGAACACCTCCAGGCAGAGCACTGTGTCCCTGGCTGAGGACACCCTCCCCACGAGCAGACGTCAGAGGGATGTTCACAGGCACCAGGCATGATAGCAGCTGCCCCGTTTCCGTGCTCTGTAACATCTTCCACCTAAAATGAACCTTCCAACACCCCAGGAACACCCCTGGGATCAGAGGGTGCTTCTGGTTGCATCAGGGTGATGGTCCTGCCTGGCCCCAAGCTGTACAGGGGCTGAGCAGGCTGCAGCAGTCATTATCATCTGGGCCAGTTCTCCTGGATCCAAACTGCTCACACTACTGCAGTGCTGGAGGGACCATGCCAGGCTGCTCAGGGGACCTTGTGTGCAGCAGTTTGTCTGAGCAGTACCTGTGGCTGTGAGTCTGCGACAGACATGCACCCTCAAGTGCTCTGATGGTGTAGAGATGGGGTGCGTGGGGGTCTGGATGTGCCTGTGTCAGCAACACTCCCCCAACAACTTCCTCTGGGATGTGCAATGCGGAGTTTGGTCACAGCTTGCTGGGAGGTGATGTAGGGCATGGGCATTTCACTGTCAGAGGGCTCTGGGAACTCCCAGGTTTTATGTTTTTTTTCCAGGATTTGTCCGGCTGGTGGAAGGGAAGAGCCACTGCTCAGGACGTGTGGAGATCCATGACGGGGACCAGTGGAAAACTGTTTGTGATTCACATTTTAGTCCCAAAGCTGCTGATGTGGTCTGCAGGGATTTGCAGTGCGGCGTGGCCCTGCCTGTCGCTGGGCCAGCTCACTCTGGAGAAGGGGTCAGTCCCATCTGGGATGGAGAGCTGCAGTGTGTGGGGAATGAATCCCGCCTCATGTTCTGCTGCAGAGGGTCCTCCAGGGAGCAGCCCTGCACCCACGCGAACAGCGCTGTTGTCACCTGCACACGTAAGGACTCAGGGAGGTGTTGAACACCAGGGCTGTGCCAGGGGTTGGGGAACAGAGCAAGGACCGTGCTGGGCCAGGTGTGAGGACAGGAGGGATGATGGGATTGTCTGCAGCATGAAAATAGTGCAGAAGGAGAAGAAAGGCATGCTGTCCCTCTGGACTCTCTGCCTGCTACTGCGGGTACACGAGCACCAATCCACCCTCTCCTCCTCCTCTGTCCCCAGAATACACAAGATTCAGGCTGGTGAACGGCAGCACAGCGTGTGCAGGGAGGGTAGAGGTCCAGGTGTCAGAGACCTGGGGGACCCTCTGTGCCTCCCACTGGGATCTCTCGGATGCCCACGTTCTCTGTCATCAACTCAACTGTGGGTTTGCTGAGTCCATTCCTGAAGGAGAGCATTTTGGGAGAGGGACTGGCCCTGTCTGGAGAGACTCATTCCACTGTGACGGGACAGAAGCCCACCTGGGACAGTGCCCAGTGATCACCCTGGGAGCCTCACCATGCTCCCACGGGAACAACGCTGCTGTTGTTTGCTCAGGTGAGTGCTGGAAAAATGCTGCATTAACTCCATTTGCCATTTGTGTGTGATGTGGCCACCCAAACCAGGGATCCCACTGCAGTACCAGGCTGAATTTCTCCCTGGAGAAACCCTGGCTTCCCCCTGAGCCATCTGGAGGGCTTTGCCTGCTCAGAGTGAGCGCTCTACTTTGGCAGAGCTGAGGGCTGAATGGAGGCAGGCATCTGCCCCCAGGGCAGTGGCTTAGGCTCCAGCACCACCACCAGGCCGGGGCTCCTCCATTCTCCTACTGTGGGACAAGCCCAGAGCAGGGATGCAGGGCTGTGCTCCACCTTTCTGGCTGCAGAAAACTGCATCCCATCCCCAGAGAGAGCTTTGCAGAGCCCCATCCCACCACCCAGGCAGCAGGTGCCTGGGTGCCCCCAACAGAATCAGACCTGGGTGTGAGCTGCAGAGAGGGCCCGGGTTTTGCCCTCACTTCTCATCAGCAAAAGGCTCAATCTTGTCATGTTTGGTCAGAAAATCCCCCCTCGCCCTGCTCCCTAAAGGGAGCTGTGGCATCTCTGCTCTCCCCAGGCTCAGCCGGCTTTGCATCCCTGCGGCTGGTGGGTGGAGGGAGCCGGTGCGACGGGCGAGTGGAGATCTTCCAGAATGGGACGTGGGGCAGAGTCCTGGACGACCAGTGGGACGTGCAGGAGGCCAGCGTGGTGTGCCGGCAGCTGCAGTGCGGAGAGGCAGGGACAGCCTACAACCCCCCGAAGCCTGAGCGAGGGACGGGTCCCGTGGGGCTGCGAGGGGTCCGGTGTGCAGGGCACGAGGCCAACCTGGCCCTCTGCAACACCTCCCTGCCCGAGAGTGCACCGGCAGCAGGGGTTGCGGAGGACGTGGGAGTCATTTGCTGGGGTGAGCGGCGCTGCACGGGCCCCCCAGGTGATGGGGTGGGTGGGCAGCCGGCCCCTGACAGCAACTGGGGTTTCTGCCCACTACAGGGAGCCAGAGGGTCCGGCTGGTGAACGGGTCTGGGCGCTGTGCTGGGAGAGTGGAGGTCTACTACCAGGGCATCTGGGGGACTGTCTGTGACGATGGCTGGGACCTGTCTGATGCCGCCGTCGTTTGCCACCAGCTGGGCTGTGGAGGGGCAGTGGAGGCAGCCGGCTCTGCTCAGTTTGGGGCAGGCTCCGGGCAGATCTGGCTGGATGGCGTGAACTGCTCTGGGGCCGAAGCTGCTCTCTGGGACTGTCCTGCCAGGCCCTGGGGGCAGCACAACTGCGGGCACAAAGAGGACGCGGGAGTCATCTGCTCAGGTCTGTGGTGGGACCTGTAGTGGGAGCCTGGCTTTTGCAGAGGCCAGGACACAAGGAGAGACGGGCATGGCCAAGGCTGTCCCTGGCTGCCTCTGAGCTCCTGCCCAAGCATGTCCTGTGGACACCCGTGCACGGGTACCGTCAGTCCCACTGCGGGTCCCTGGGGATCTCAGTCGTCCCCAAGGGTTATCAGGAAGGGCAGGGGTGTCTGTCCATCAGGGACTTCTCTCTGCCCTTGGGTGCAAGGGGGACATGCTGGCCCTGGCCCTGCCCGGATAAGGGCCTGGGGGGTGCAGAAGTGTCCTGGCTCGCACTGCCCCAGACCAGCCTGTTCCCCCTTGGTGCCTTTCCTCCCAGAGTTGGTGGCCCTGAGGCTGGAAAACAGTGATGGCTGTTCCGGGCGCCTGCAGGTTTTCTACAATGGGACATGGGGCAGCATTTGCTCCAACTCGATGACTCTCGCCACGGTGTCTCCGGCATGCAAGGAGCTGGGCTGCGGGGATGGAGGATCCCTGGAAACACAGCTGCCTTTTGGAAGGGTGTCTGGCCCTACCTGGCTGGATTACGTGCAGTGCGGGGAGAAAACCAGCTCCTTCTGGCAGTGTCCCTCTGCTCCCTGGAACCCACAGTCATGTGAAGACCTGCGAGAGGAGACCCACATCACCTGCAATGGTAACTCTGAGCCACCTGGGCACCCCAGTATCACCCCAGCTCTTGTTCCCTGCTGGGTATGACCAAATGCAGAGGAGGAACTTGGAGGGGCTTTTCCTTTCCATGTCAGTCCCTTCTGCTGCTGGTGGCAGAAAAGTGATCAAAGCCACACACGTCCAGCAGCAGTTGCCAGCAGCACCTTGGGGAGGCAGAAGCATCTCCAGGTGAGGTCTCAGAAGAGACCAGACAGGGTTCAGGAGAGCCTCCCCTCCACAGACACGCTCCTGCTGCTCTGTTAAACAGGGACCTTTTGGGGCTGAGCAGTCGGGGTCCCCCCACAGTCCTGTGCGTGTCCCCTCAATGACCAGGGTTCAGTTGCTGCCGTGATCGAGATGGCAGAGGGAGGCACAAGCAGAGCTCAGCCCTGCTCTCTTCTGCACGATCTCCCAAACCAGCCCTTTCACCACAGTGTTTCCTTCTTCAGGGAGACGCCCAGAAACCCCCTCTATCCCGTTGTCCCCGTGCCCCAACTCCACGACGTGCACAGGTAGGGAGCTGCTCGTCTGTGGATGCTTCTTGTCTGGCAGGGCTCTGCCTGCTGTCTCCGTGCCACGGGAGGTCTTTGCCTTCTCCAGACAGGGAGAAGATTCGTGCCGTGGGAGGTGAGGACAGGTGCTCGGGCAGAGTGGAGGTCTGGCACCGTGGCTCTTGGGGGACGGTGTGCGACGACTCCTGGGACATGCGGGATGCCGAGGTGGCGTGCAGGCAGCTGGGCTGTGGCCCCGCGGTGTCTGCCCTGCATGAGGCTGCGTTTGGGGAGGGGACGGGCCCCATCTGGCTGGAGCAGGTGGAGTGCCGTGGGACAGAGCCGTCTCTGCAGGACTGCTGGGCCCGGCCTGGGGATGGCGGTGCTTGCCGGCACAAGGAAGATGCTGCTGTGAACTGCTCAGGTGAGTGGCAGGTCTGGGACCCCTTTCTCAGGGGGAAAGCCTTTTGCGCCCTTGGTCCTGGCATGGCCCCTGACCTCCCAAGAGGAAGAACATTTCTGCGGAGTGCAGGAGCCTGGTGCCAAGTGGGGAGCAGCCTCGGTGGAACTGGATGTCTTCTGGCCTTTGTCCGTGGGGCCCTGCAGCCCCAGGGATATCCCCTGGGCTGCCTGTGCCATCCTGCCTGCCACCCGCAGCAGAGGCACTGAGCCCTATCCCAGCCTCTCTTTCTAGCACCGCAGGAGAGGCAATTTGGGTGGGATGTGTCAGGGACATCCACAGACACACACACGCTGTGTTGGGGGAGAGGCTCCCCGCTACCCGCACACCCACCCTCTCAGCCCAGCTCTCCTTTTCCTCCTCTGCAGCTACACCCAGGACAGCAGCAGTCCCACCCCGAGCAGGTAACTTGTCTTGCCCCTGCGGCTGGGTATCCCCAGGGCAAGACTGTGACCCACAGCTGGGTGGAAGGGGCTCCTTGCTGGGGTGTGAAACTCCCAGGAGAAGGCACTGGTCTGGTGGTGAGGGGGGTAGGGAAGGTTGTCATTTACTCATCGGGGTAGAAGCTTCTCCATCGCTCATCCCTGGGGCCCTCCACGCCCTTCTGCCTTGTGTGATGGGGGTCAGGAATGGTGCTTTTCCCACCTCACCCAGGCCTGGTGCTGGCCTTTCCATATTCTTGCCCACACAGATTCCCCCCGGGGCCGTCTGAGTGGCAGCGGGAGAGTCTCAGTGCCCATCATCATCTGCATCATCCTGGGGGCCCTTCTCTGCCTTCTCCTGGCCCTCCTGGCTGGGCAAGCACTAAGCACCAGGGCTGGGCGCAGAGGTTGGTCTTTCCACAGCGGTCCCAGGGGGAGATGATACCTCCGGGAAGGGCTGCAGGGTGTCAGTGAGGGGCACAGGCAGAGTTGGGGGCATGAGACCGTGTGCTGCCACCTGTCCGATGCACCACCCCATTGAGTGCCTGGCCATGGGGCACCAGCAGCAAGGGGTGGAGAGAGCCCAGAGGCGGGGGGAGGTAGTGATGGGGTGAGGAGAGAAATGGCAGAGCGGGGCTGGGAGAGATGTGAGCGGGGGGAGATGGCTAAGGCTGTCCATCTGGGAGACTGTGTGGTGGGTTGACCTTAGCTGGCAGCCAGATGCCCAGCGGCCAGATGCCTAGCCAGCCACTCTCTCACTCCTCCTCCTCAACAGTACAGAAAGAGAAAAAAGGAAAAAAATGCTGAATTGCTTGTTCTGAAATCAGGGACATCACTTCCCAATTAGTCATGAGCAAAACAGGCTCAACAGGAGGAAAATTAACTTATTTTATTACCAATTCAAATAGGGTTGGTGTCATGGTTTCAGCCCAGCTGATAACAAAGGACCACGCAGCCACTCGCTCACTCCTCCTGCCCCCCCTCCGGTGGGACTGGGAGGAGAATCAGAAAGGAGAAAAGAAAATAAATGGAATCTTGTGGGTTGAGATAAGGACAATTTACTGGGACAACACAAATAGAGTAGTTACAACAACAATGGAACTAATAAAAGAATATACTAATATGAGTGATGCACAGTGCAACTGCTCACCACCTGGAACCTGATGCTCTGCCACTTCCCCCACCAAAAGCTGAGAGGCCCCCACGCAGCCCATTCCCCATTTATATACTGAGCATGATGTCACATGGTATGGAATAGCTCCTTTGCTACTACAGATCAGCTGTCCTGGCTGTGCCCCCTCCCAGGTTCCTTTGAAAATTAATTCTGTCCCACCTGCAGGCAGGGCAGTTGGATAGCGAGAAGAAAAGTTAAATACTACAACAGCACCTCCCCTTTCCCCTTTTTTTCCCAGGCTCAGCTTCTTCCCCTGAGCGTCCCATTTCAGGATGGCTACAAGACAATACTGTGGCTGCTCCTTATCTCATCACCAAGGGAAACCACTCCCTGACAGGGAGTCCTCCTCTCTCTGGCATTCCTGCTTCCAGCCAGTTTAAACCCTTCTGCAGTTGGGACTTCTTGCCCTCCATGCCAGATAAATCCTTGGTCACAAATTACCACTGCTGAGCAGTCACTACCTGAATTTTCACTTTAGGTTTCCCAGAAATGGCACACCTTGCTGCAGTGCCTAGGATATGGCAGGACAGCGCTCAGGGTTTCTTTAGTGTGGAGGAGGACATGCTCCAGAGCAGGGCTTGCCTGCTGCACCCTCAGAGGGACAGGGCATGAGGCTGCCCTCTCCTGGGGATGGCTGCAGAGTGTGAAGGTGGGTGTGCAGCCAGGGGTGCCCAGGGCTGTCCTTCTGAGCAGGGTCCCTGCACCGTGGGGGGCTGTGTGCTGGGGCAGGGACTCTGCCGCCTGCCAGGGTCAGCACTCAGCCTGCCCAGGGATCTCTCCATGGCTCCATGGGGAGAAGCTGTGGGTGGACGGAGCAACCTGCTGGCAGAGCAAGGCAGGGTCTTTCTGCTGTTGAGAGGGTGCTGCATAGGTCAGGGCTGCTCACAGCTCCAGATCACCCCAGGGCATGCCCAGGGGGACTTTTCCAGAAGCACATCAAGGCAGGGGCTACTTGGGAGGAAAGGTGCTTTCCGGGGTCTGTGCTCTCAGCTTCCTGCTGTGGTTGTGGGGGAAAATAGGAGATGTCGGTGTGTATGTCAGTGGGGGAAACCACTAGCAAATATCAAACCAAAGCAGGCAGCAAGTATAAAAAGAGGCCTGAGAGCCAGTTATTTTAGAGACCATAAGCCTGGACTGGATATTGGAGAGCCCTGAGAGTCTGTGAGTTGGCTACTGGATGGATACTGTGGCCCAAACCACCTCCTGGAGAAAGTGAGGGGTTTGGGGGGGTCAGGTACTGATAAAGCCATCGGTCTCGATATGGAAGGGAAGTTGCCCTTTATGTGAGAGAGCAGCAGGCGTGCATGGAGCACTGCTGAATAGGGACAGTTGGACAGTCTGCATGAGAGGCCAGAACAACATAAGCAACATTGTGGTGGGTGGCTGTGTGCTGCAGACCTCCTGAACAGGAAGGAAAAGCAGGTGAGGCCTTCTTCAGACAACTGGAAGAAGCCTCCTGTTTGCAGGCCCTGCTCCTCATGGCAGACTGAAATTGCCCTGAAATTTGCTGAAGGAGCAACACAGCGAGGTGAAAGCCATCCAGGAGGTGTTTGGAGTTCATTGACAGCATCCTCGTGGCAAGGGTGCCTGAGGAACCAGTGAAGGGGAGTGTCCTGCAGGACGACATCCTTGGAAACAAGGAAGAGCTGGTCAGGGGTGTAATAGTCAGGGGTGAGAAAGTAGAGTTGAGGTTCCTGAGAGGCAAAGAGCAGGACTTCAGGAGAGCAGGCTTTGGTCTGCCAAGGGACATCCTTTACAGAATCCCATGGGATATGGTCCTGCAGAGAAGAGGGGAGAGCTCTTTGATGGTCAAGGCTGTCCTCTTCAAGCACCAGAACAGTACACCCAGACAGGCAGGAAGTCAAGCAATCTTGCAGGAGGCTGGTATGGATGAGAAAGGACCTCCTGACAAAAATCAATATTCCGAGACTGGATACTAGGAAAAATTTCTTCACTGAAAAAGCCATCAATCATTGGAATAGGCTGCCTGGGGAAGTGGTTGATTCACCATCCTTGGAGTTATTTAAAACACATCTAGATGTGATGTGGCACTTAGGGCCATGGTTTAGTGGTGGACTTGGCAGGGTTAGGTTTATGGTTAGACTCAATGATCTTAAAGGTCTTTTACAACCTTGCTCCAGTGCAGTTTGTGCAAAACAGGTGCCTGCAGGGTGAGCTCCTGATGGGATCCATGCGGATGCAGGGTAGCTGTCAGCTGCTCACACACAAACACCTGGCAGCATTTGAGGTGCCAGGAGTGGTCAAAAACTTGTGTTTTGCAGACAAAAACGTGTCTTCAGGCTCTGGTGGAGCATACCTGGGACACCCACAACTGCCTGGGTATCAGCTGTGGGGTTGTGGAGAGGGGTCCCTTGGTGACCTCAGATTACACCCACAGTTTAGGGCACTTGAGTGTCAGTTAGACTCACATTTCCATGGCAGCCACTGGTGTTTCAGCTGACCAAAAGGAAGCGTGCACCAGAAGGATGGTCAGACCCCTGTCTAGGCACCCCCCGCTGCACTCACTATTGCTCAGCTCACTGTAAAACTCAGACATGAGCACACCCCTGCATTGCAGGCAGTGATATAATGTCAAGGCTCTCTTCTAAATGGCATAAGAATGGCCTCTAGTGCCATGCCTGGCGCACCTAGTGCAATTGCATGCGCTGGCAAATATGTCACAGGATGTCCAGAAAAGCCATGTTCCACTGGAGACGGAGGTGGGAAAACACACCATGACCTTCCAAGAGGGCTGGTGCCATTTTGCCAGCACCTGAATGCCAGCATTATGGCAAGGTCCATCTTGCCTACAGCAAGGGGCACTGCATGATTGGGAGGCATATTGGAGGCCAGGTCTACCCTGCCCTTGCTGGTATGGAGGCCAGGTCTACCACGCCCGCATGGTTATGGAGGCCTGGTCTACCAGGTCCGCGCAGGTATAGAGTTCAGGTCTACCCCACCTTCGCGGTTAGGGAGGCCAAGTCTACCACACCCACACAGTTAGGGAGGCCAGGTGTACCCCACCCTTGCCGGTAGGGAGGCATGGTCTGCACCTCCTGTGCGGGTAGGGAGGCCAGGTCTATGCATCCCTTGCCTGTAGGGAGACTGGTTATACCCTGTCCACTCAGCTAGGGAGGCCACGTCTACCCCGCCCTTGCTGGCAGGGAGGCCAAGTCTACCACACCTGTGCAATTAGGGAGGCCATGTCTACCCCACCCTTGCTGGTAGGGAGGCCAGGTCTACCCCATCTGTATGTGTAGGGAGGCCTGGTCTACCCTGCTCGTGCCATTTGGGAGGCCAAATCTACCCCGCCCACTCTGGTAGGGAGACTAGGTCTAACCCACCTGTGCGGTTAGTGAGGCCTGGTCTACCCAGCCCACGTGGGTAAAGAGGCCAGGTCTATCCTAACCATGCTGTTAGGGAGGCCTTGTCTACACCACCGGCGCCTGCAGGGAGGCCTGGTCTACCCCAATGGCGCCGCTCGTTAGGCCAGGTCTATGCCGCTTGTATAGTTAGGGAGTCATGGTCTACCCCACTCTTGCCGGTAGGGACTCCTGGTCTACTCCACCTGCTCGGCTAGGGAGGCCAGGCCTACCCCGCCGGCGCCGGTACGTAGGCCAGGTCTACCCTGCCTCCTTGGTTAGGAAAGCCTGGTCTACCCCATCGGAACCGTTTAGGAGGCCAGGTCTACCTGGCCCACATGGTTACAGAGGCCACGTCTACCCTGCCCTTGCTGGTAGGGAGGCCTGGTGTACCCCGCCTGTACAGCAGGGATGCCATGTATACCCCACCAGCGCCAGTACGAAGGCCAAATCTAGCCCACCTGCTCAGGTAGGGGACCAGGTCTTCCCTGCCCGCTCTGCTAGGGAGGCCAGCTCTACACCACAGGAGCTGATAGGGAAGCCAGGTCTACCCCGCCCTTGCTGGTAGGGAGTCCAGGTCTACCCCGCCCTTGCCGGTAGGGAGTCCTGGTCTACACCGCCCGCTTGGCTAGAGAGGCCAGGTCTACCCCGTCGGTGGTGGCAGGGATGCCAGATCTAGCCCTGCCGCGCGGTAAGGGAGGCCAGGTCTACGACACTTGCACAGTTAGGGAGGCCAAATCTACCCCGCCCGCTTGGGTAAGGAGGCCATGTCTACCCCACCGGCGCCGGTAGGGAGGCCAGGTATACCCTGCCTGCGCAGTTAGGATGTGGCAGTACATCCCGCCCCCACATCCTGCCAGCAGCAGCATCACAGGGCAGTCTCTTTCAGCCCCTTTCTCCGGCAGAGGGGAACGTGCACAATGGGGGAGAGATGCAGGCGATATGCTCCTCTACTTGAGGTCCTGCTGCAGAGGAGACAGCTCTGGGCTGTGCTTGACCCCTCAGGTAACGCTTACCAGGCCTCATCCTGACCCCAAGCTGTGCATCAACTTCCTGGCTTGACCCTGGACCTGCTCCATCATCAGAACCTCGCCAGATGACCTGGACTCTGAACTGCCTCCAGCTGCCAGCCCCCTGGCCTGCCCTGCTCCCTTGGTGGCAGCTCAGGCTGGTGAGGCCCCCTCCCTGCTCACCTGGGGATACCCCTCACTTCCCAGCTAGCTCTGCCTTCCAGAGCACTTGTCCCTCGCTGCCCCCTAACAGAGCTGAGGTCCCAATCATGTCACCATTACCTGCATCTCCACTGCCCTCCCCTATGCTCTGGTTGACTTGATGGCTTCACGATGCCCATTGTCCTGACAGACTCTCACTTTGCTACAGCTGACAAGGCCTCACAAGGAGCAACCAACCAGCATGCTGGACTTTTCCTCTGCCCTCTCTCCACGCTGTTGTCTCTACATGACAAGCTTGGTGATGAACTTGCTAAAAAAAAAAAGAAAAAAAAAACAACCAAAAAACCCCTCAAAGAAAGTGGAAAATAAAACCCAAGAAAAACAAGTGATGCAAAAGAAGACAATTGCTCACCAATGCCCAGCCAATCCCCAAGCAACAGCAGCTGCTTCCAACCTCTACCTCCCCAGTTTTATTTCTGAGCATGACATCACATGGTATGGAATATCCCTTTGGTCAGTTGGGGCCAGCTGTCCCGGCTGTGTTCCCTCCCAACTTCTTGTGCACCCACAGCCTACTCGCTGGCAGGGCAGCGTGAGGAGCAGAAAAAGCCTTAATGCTGTGCAAAGGCTGCTCAGCAATAACTACATCATCAGTGTGTTATTAACCCTGTTTTCAGCACAAATCCAAAACACAGCCCCATACAAGTTACTGTGAAGAAATGTAACTCTGTCCCAGCCAAAACCAGTACACTCAGGTTGGAAAGGACCTCAGGAGGTCTCCAGCTCAGCAGGGGCAACTCTGGGTTAGGAGCTGGTTGCTCAGCACTTGATCCAAGTTACGACTTGAAAACCTCCAAGAATGGAAATGGGATTATTTCTGTGGGCAGCCACTTCCTATGCTTGGCTGTCCTCATGAGGAAAAAGCTTTCCCTTGTCTCTGGTGTGAACTTTTCTTGTGTCAATCTCTTGTCCTCCCTCCATGCACCACCGCGAACTGACTGGAGGACATGGGGAAAGGAAAAACTCCTTGCCTCCAGCCCCCTACACCTGAAAGGAGCTCCAGCAAAGCTCGGTCAGTACAGCAGACAATAACTGTACCTCATGACTGAGCCGGTGGCCATTCCTGAAAAATTTCCTTAAAACTGGAAGCTTCCTGGAAGCTCCAGCTTTTTGGACAAGGTAGTTTTCTTCTCAGTTTCAGGTCTGACTCTCTCCTCTTATGAAATACCTTTAAATTCTTCAAAATTTGTACAAGGAGGAGAGGAAATGCCAACAGTGCACAAGGATCGAGGAGAGAACTTGACCCATACAAATCTGTGGGGCTTCATCCACAGCTGCTGAGAGAGGACAGGGCATCCTCCTGAACAGGTAGCACTCTGCCTGGAGCCAGGACCAAGTGAAGTACTGCAAAGGTCTGTCCTGTCCTGGGAGCTCTTCTGCTTGATAGCTTTATTAATGACCTGGAGGTCTTGGTAGATGGCAAACTGCACGTAAACCAGCAGTGTGCCTTGTCAGCCAAGAAAACCAACAGCATTCTGGGCTGTATGAAGAGGTACACAGCGAGAAGATGAGAGAAAGTGTTTATCTCTCTCTCCTCAGAGCTTCTTAGACAACCTAGACAACACTGTGTCCAGCTTTGGTCTCCTGCGCCCCATCCCCCATCCTGGTGTAGGCAAGACACTGATGAGCTGGAGCAGGCTCAGCAGAGGGCTATGAGACTGTTGGGTTGGGGGCAGGCTGGAGCATTTGCCGTCTAAGGCAAGACTGAGGGAGTAAAGCTTGTTCAGCCTGGGGCAGAGAAGGCACCAGGCAACAAGAAGTGTTTTCACCATGAAGTCAGCTGCCAAAAGAGGCTGTGTCCTCCCTATTCTTGGAGGTATTCAAGTCTTCTTCCCCCCTGCCTGTCATCTCCTCCCTTTGACCAAAAGAGTCTTGCTCCTGCAAGAGTAAAGCAAGGGAGCCATGGAACCAACACAGACATTGCATTCTCTGAGACCTCGCTTTCCTACAGCCCCACACTTCTTTTTCAACCCTTGGCCTTCATAGTTTCCTGTGTCTGGCTTTTGCTAAAATCACATTTGAACTGACATTTGACAATGTCCTTTCATGATCGTTTGAATTATAGCTCGGTCTTCAGGACCTGCACTGAAGGTCTCTGTGGTGGTGAGATGACACTTTTTAAAGACATAGCACTGGTGAGCCAGCTGTGATAGTGTTGTAAGCATGTACAGAATGCTTCTAGGTCACACACAGCAGGTTTCACCATTAGCAGAGCTGGGATGAATCCAAACATTTCTGTAGGATTGCAAGTGTGACAGAGACAGCAACAAGAAAAACCAAGCAGACTGCAGACCTGCCCTTAGATACCATGGGTGCCATGACTGCATAGGGCTGGGCAAGGTATTCCAGATGAAAAATAGCTCTGAAACCAATTTTCTCACTGCTTCCTTGAATTCCCTCTCCAAAGAGTGGAGGGGAGCTAACTCCAAGAGCATGATTTCACCGAGAGCAGGTGTCTAAAAGAGATGGAGATTTCCCCCTCTGTTAACCCCCATTTCTGTCCCTAGGCAGTGACAGCAAGAGGTCCATTTCCCCTTCTGTAGGGCAGTGACTCCGCTGAGCCAGCGCAGATATCCAGCCTCTGGTTAGAAACCCTCGGAGGGGATGGGCATTCAGCTCCCCCATGCACCCCACAGACCCACCCTCTTGCTGCAGTGCAGATGTGCACAAAAGAAGCTCCTGCATGCAAGTACCTGGTCTGAGCTCCTTCTCTAACCAGTGGGGATGGAGGGTGGCAGTTAGTTACTCACACTTTTGTGTGGCCTGCTGCATTTGCAGTGCCGGGGTGTCCGAGACACGTCCAAGTGCCTGCAAGCAATGACAGAGCAATTCTGAGTGACCCACAGCCTTCCTCTGCATCAACACTAGGGATGAGTGGGCCTCCACTGAATGGGGGTGACACTGATCACTCTCCAGACTCCTT
Organism: Buteo buteo; assembly: GCF_964188355.1. NCBI lineage: Eukaryota > Metazoa > Chordata > Aves > Accipitriformes > Accipitridae > Buteo > Buteo buteo. The sequence goes on along the minus strand of NC_134201.1, from coordinate 1,289,186 downwards.
CACCCATGCTGTGGGGTCCCTGCTGCCTCCTCTGGGATTGCAGAGTCCTTGTTTCCCTGTGGATACACCAATTTGGCCCTTTACCTTCGGTGACTCCACCTTGGGTGCTCTCTCACTTTGTGGGGCTCCATTCACTGCCCATCTCAAGCACACTCTATCCCTGGAGAGCCTGGGGGATCTCCAGGCAGCTCCAGTTTCCCCTTGAGAATGACGTTGTCTGCCCTGTCTGACATGTGACAGCCTTGGGTATGTCACTCAGTGACCAGCCATGGCCTCCACTGTCACTAGACACTGACAGGTGAGCCCTAAATCCAATCCTTGATCTCTACATGGTCACAAGGTGACTGAGAGGCTTTTGCTCCTGCAGTCGTGCAGAACCCTGAGCAACTCCTGACTCTGGCATTGGAAGACAAGCCCAGTGTTCATGCGCAGCACAGAAGAGATCTCATTTTATTACACAGAAGTTGTAATGTGTTCAGCTCTCAACAAGCATTAGACACCTTTATAGAGGCTCCAGGTAAGACAGAGGGGGTTCATACCTCTTTAGATGTAAAAGGAAAACAAACATTACTGTAGGAACATTATAAATTAAGAAAGAAAATTATAATAATAATAATGATAAGAAGAGGAAGAAGAAGAAGAAGAAAGAGAACAACTACCACAACAACAAAATCAGGACTGGTGTGGAATACCCTGGCAGTCATTTGTGGAGAGATGGGAAGTTTCTCGGTGCAAAATAGGAGCCCATGTAATCAGTTTCCTAATGCCATCTCTGAGGTCCTGATTCCTCATGCTGTAGATGAGGGGGTTCACAACTGGAGGCACCACCGAGCACAGAACTGACAGCACGAGGTCCAGGTATGGGGACGAGATGGAGGGGGGCTTCAGGTAGACAAATATGGCAGTGCTGATAAACAGGGAGACCACAACCAGGTGAGGGAGGCACGTGGAAAAGGCTTTGTGCCGTCCCTGCTCGGAGGGAATCCTCAGCACAGCCCTGAAGATCTGCCCATAGGACAGTACAATGAAAACAAAACACCCAAATGCTAAACAGACACCAACTGCAATTACCCCAACTTCCCTGAGGTAGGCACCTGAGCAGGAGAGCTTGAGGATCTGGGGGATTTCACAGAAGAACTGGTCCACAGCATTGCCTTGGCAGAGGGGTAGTGAAAATGTATTGGCAGTGTGCAGCGCAGCATGGAGAAACCCACAGCCCCAGGCAGCTGCTGCCATGTGGACACAAGCTCTGCTGCCCAGGAGGGTCCCATAGTGCAGGGGTTTGCAGATGGCAACGTAGCGGTCATAGGCCATGACAGTGAGAAGGAAACACTCTGCTGACATCAAAAAGACTAACAGAAAGACCTGTGCAGCACATCCTGGGTGGGAAATGGCCCTGGTGTCCCACAGGGAATTGGCCATGGATTTGGGGACAGTGTTGGAGATGGCACCCAGGTCGAGGAAGGAGAGGTTGAGGAGGAAGAAGTACATGGGTGTGTGGAGGTGGTGGTCGCAGGCTACAGTGGTGATGACGAGGCCATTTCCCAGGAGGGCAGCCAGGTAGATGCCCAGGAAGAGCCAGAAGTGCAACAGCTGCAGCTCCCGTCTGTCTGAAAATGCCAGGAGGAGGAACTCAGTCATGGAACTGCTGTTGGGCATATGCGTCCTCTGGACACGGGGCACTGTCCAAGGAGGAAAAGGCAGTGACAAGTTACCACAAACATCTCTGAGTAAAACCAAAGATATGTCTCATACACCCTCCCCCTGACACATATGCACCCTTTTCGCTTCCTCAGGAGAATCTTTCATTCTGCCTCTGCTCTTCAGCTTCATTTTCTGTGGCTCTGTGTGCTGGAGCAGGGCCTCTGCCCGTTGTCTCTTGAGGAGTCGACCCAGCCCCGCTGCAGTGGGTAGATGGGAACGTGGCAGGGGGGCTGGGTTTGATATTCAGAATATGTCAGATAAAATCACTCCTAACACAGGAGGGCTTGTCAGCATCTGCACTCCCAGTGTTAAAGAATGTGGGTGGCAGAAAGAAGTTTGGGGGGGGGGGGTAAGTACTTCCCCCATCCTTCCATGTGAGTGTTCTCTGAAATCAGAAATCATGAGATGAGACATGAGAGTCAGAGAGATTCACTGTGGCTTAGTGAGGAGTGAATGGAACTGGTTGGGCTTGTTCCCAGCTGCCCTGTGCTTGCAGTTTTCTCAGATGGAGGGTGATCACACTCCTGTGGTACCAGTAAAAGCCACCAGACACTACTGAAAGGAGAGGGACCCACTGCAGACCACTAAATGTCTCACCCTTTCTCAAGGTCTCAGCACCCTCTTTCTACAAAAGGACACACACGGCTCATTTCATCAACCCAACAGCATTTCCTCAGTTATAGATAGCAACTCTGCACCTGTCTTTGTGGGCTTTCAGATAACAGAAAGATGCTATGTGAAAGATTTCCTTGCTTAAGGACAGCTCACAGCTTGGAAAGCCACTCCAAAGACTTAAAGCCAATGTCCTAATGATTACATCTAATCCAGGGAAAACCAGCTCATTCCCCAGCCCCACAGAATGCATTGCCTACAGCCCCACAGGTGAAAGCTGGGACACCTCATTTCCAGGAACACATCTGCATAGGAGGACCCACAAGGTCAGAGTGTGACTCTGCAGCTGAAACTCCCATTCCCAGAGAGCCTGGCAGCAAGAATGAAATAACACTAAAATCAACACAAACAACTGGAGAAACATGGGAAAATACAGTGAGGGTATGGCTGAGAGAGGCAAGCATAGAGGCAGCCGGACAGTCAGGAAGCATTACCCTTACCCAGCTGTTCAGACCTCCTCCCAGACACCAACAGATGCTCTCAGCCCTGAGCTCTGCAGAGGGAAATGGGCACGTGGCTGGAGAGCTGCACCCACGGCTCTGCTGGAGCTCTGGCTGCTGAGGAGATGGGTCATGCCTTGGACCCCCCAGCTCTGAGGGCAAAGGCTTTGCTGGGAAGGAGGGGAACCAAAGGGGCTTGCTCAGAGGAATGGGTCTGCACTGGAGGAGATCATACAGAGTTTTCTGAATTCTGTCTCCCACAGCATTTCTGAGCTTTGTTTCCTCTCATACCCTGATCATATTCCTGTTGCCTGGAGACTTTTCCTGGCAGATGTTTTCCTATCCCATTTCTTTTCCCTGTCAGCACTCACAGACCCCATCCCAACCTTTGCACACCCATCTTGGACCTACAGAAACCTGTCTGTTTGCAGAGCACTGGCTGGGTGCATGTTCCTCTTTGCAGGTGCAAAAGGGCAGCTCAGAACAACCCTGATGGGTCCAGAAAAGGGGGTGCTGTCCATAGGCAGGGCAGTGGCTCCATGCACTTTAACAGGCTCCTAGCAGACCTACTGATCACTGTGCCCTGGTACACAGCCCCCTGGGGCAGAGGGACCCTGCTCTAAAGCACAGCTCGGGGCAGGGGGGGGTGCCCTGCACAAATGCCTTCACAGCCCTGCAGTCGTCCCCAGAAAAAAGTAGCTGTCATGCACTTTCCTTCTGATGGTGCAGCAGGGAATTCCTGCTCTGGACTACATCCTTCTTGTCCACTGTAGAGAAACTGTGAGTTTTACTTACAGAGCTAATAAGCTGCGGATTGTGCCAGCTTTTGGAGATCCCATCAGGATACTCTTGTGCATTGCCCTGCCGTCAGAGACCTACCGTGTGAAGATCTGTCCTGCAACAAGCCCTCCTTTGTCCTCCAACTGCTGACTGCCTTTAACCTCCCTCTCCCTTCCCTCCTCTCCCCTCGGTGCCTGCAGGCAGTGCCCTCAGCCCTGCTGAACTTTGCAGAGGAGCTGCTCCTGGATAGAGCTGTCTCTCTGCAGTGCTGCCTGCTTGTAATGAACTCACTCCATCCGAGGAGCCCAGCCCAGCTCAGCAGCAGAGGACCAGCCCAAGGCACCATTTCCTCTGCCTGCTCTGGGCTCCCTGAAGATGTCTCTGGAGCTCTGGGGCTGACAGCTCCTGAAAGGCACCGGGGTCGCCCCTGGGGAACATACCGCAAAATCACCTGAATTAATCACCAACAGTAGAGAGAGAGATTGATTCCAGCATCATGGTTTGCCCTGCCAGAGTGCGGTTCTCTGTGACAGGTGTCAACGTGCCCCTCTCGACATCGATATTCTTCACCCACAAGAAAAAGGACACACAGACAGGGCCAGGGAGGGGCTTGGCTTCCCTTGTGCAGGCCAGGGATTCAGCTGAGGCAATGCAGGCTTCTCATCCTGACCAGGAAGGCCTTGGGTTGAAGCAGGACTCAGCTCCCTGCTTTGACTCCACAGTCCCAGCGGAGCTGGGAATCCTCCTGCTTCAGTTCAGGTGTGCACAAAAGAGTTGCCAGTGTGTGAGCCCTGCTCTGAGCCCCTTACCTTTAGTCAGTGGGGACGCAGGTGCTCACATACAGATACTTTGTGATGACTGAGGTGCCAGAGGTGGTCCAAGCCATGTGCAAGTGTTTGCAAGCCCTGATGAAAAATCTCTGAGGATGCCCACCTCCTCCCTGAGCATCAGCTGAGGGCCAGAGGGGGAATGGAGAGATCTTGGCCACCCACAATGACATCAGATGTTTAGGGCACCTGAACGTGCCTTGTAAAATATCTGAAAAACCTCTAGTGCCATGCCAGGTGCCTGCATGCCAAACACAACTCCACTCAGTAAGCAAACACAGCACCCAACCTCCAGGAAAGCCATGCCCTCTTAGAGCTGGTGGGGGGCAGACACCCCAGGGCCTCCCAAAGGGGACCGGTGGCTATGTGCCACTACCTGAATGACAGCACCACGGCACTGATGCAAGGCCATGCCACCTACACCCGTGGTGATGCGGGGCTGGGAAGCAGATCCCAGCAGGGTGACCTCCCCTGTGCCTCTGTTCTCAGGACTGCCCTCCTCTCTCTGAAGCTCTACTCACCTGCCTGATACTAAGAAGACAGAAGCTGATAATAATCACAGACTCATAGGATCATAGAATGGTTTTGGTTGGAAAGGAACCTTTAAAGACCACCTAGTTCAAACCCCTTGCCGTGGGCAGGGACATCTTTCACTAGATCAGGTTGCTCAAAGCCCCATCCAACTTGACCCTGAACACTGACAATGATGGGGCATCCACAACTTCTCTGGGCAACCTGTCCCAATGTCTCACCACCCTCACCATAAAAATTTTCTTCTTACATCCAATCTACCCTCTTTAGTTTTGAAACCCTTACCCCTTGTCCTGTCACTACAGACCTTGGTAAAAAGTCTCTCTCCATCTTCTTAAAAGCCTCCTTTATATAGTGTATGGCTGCACTAAGGTCTCCTGTCACAGATCCTGATTTAGAGTTCTGCCAAGCACACCAGTATGTCGCAGACAGGTGATTTAGACTGCTTAAAGAACCACTGCTAGAGGTATCAGCAAAAGTGGTTTTCTTGGAACTTAGCAAAGTTTGATGGCAAGGTTCACTCTATCACTTACTGCACAAAGGATATAAAAATGATTCAAAGAATCAAAGGTACCAATACAAAATCTGTATAGAGCACTATCATACAAGGTAATACGTGATATTGGTCATTTCCCAAAGATCTGCAGAAGGTAAGAAGCCTCTCAGCCTCAAGAACCTTGAGAGATGTCCCAGCTCAAGGGGAGATCCCTGCCGTGCAGCCAGCTGCTTAGCAGGGAGTGCTCAAAGAAGGCTCACTTAGGGTGTCATATTTATGGAATAAAGTGGTTGGCTCGCAGTCAAATTACATGCAATGGAGAAGGTATGCATGAGACTCCTTGTACCCACAACTTTCTTTGTTCCTTGACAAACGAGTCTTGGAGGAAACACCTGCTATTCATGGGTTAATCGCATGCTTGCTCTTCCAGTTTCCAAGCCCATATGCATCAATGTTCACCATGTCACTCTCTTCCTGTGTGGGTTTCCAGAGAACAGCTTAGAACTAGAGAGGTTCTTGCCGCGTTATACCTAGGCTTTTACCTCCTTTGGAGCCTGAACCGAATTACCACTAGTTTGGCCGAAGAGCCGAGTGCATCCATCCCAGGGACTCAGCTCCCTCCCACACCTGCCGCAAACCAATGGGTGGTGGGAATCCTCTCGCCTCAGTTCAGGTGTGCACACAATACAGTCCTCTGGAGACTGGAAGAAATCACATGTCCCTCCTATCTCCAAGAAGGACCCAGGGAACTGCAGGCCAATCAGCCTTACCTCTCTCCCTGGGAAGGTAATGGAGTAGCTAAGCCTGGAAATATTTCCAGGCACATTGTACTGGTTTTGGCTGGGGTGGAGTTAATTTTCTTCATGGGGGTCCCTGTGGTGCTACGATGTGGGATTTGTGACCAAACTGTGTTGGCAACACACCAATGTTATAGCTATTGGTGAACCATGTTTGCACAGCATCAAGGCCCTCTCTGTTCTCTCTCTTCCTCCCCAGCGAGTAAACTGTATTTCTTGGTGAGGGAAGAGCAGGGGATGTCATTTAGCCAGTCAAAGTTTACACTGTCTATTGGTGTCCATGTCCATGTCTTGGTAGCGGGGGCGGGGTGTGCAGTGAAGGCCCCTGTGAGGAGAGACCAGGGGCTGCCTCCATGCCAGACACATCTGGTTCCAGCTGGCTCCAAAATGCACCCACCACTGGCCAAAACCTGAGCCCATCAGCAAAGCTGGGGGAACCTCTGTGAAGGTATATTTAAGAAAGGACACAACTGCTAGAGTGGGAGAGGAGCGAGGAGAAAAAAGTGTGAGAAACAGCCCTGCAAACACCAAGGTCAGTGAAGAAGGAGGGAGAGGAAGTGCTCCAGGTGCCAGAGCAGATGGTCTCCTGCAGCCCATGGACAAGACCCCAGTGGAGAAGGTAATCCCTGCAGCCTGTGGATGACCCAACACTGGAGACATTGGATAATTCCTGAAAGAAGGGTGGCTTGCGGAGAGCCCAAGATGGAGAGGTTTATGTCAAAGGACTGTAGCCCATAGGAGGGACCGCATGGGAAAAGTGGTAGAAGGAAGGAGCAGCAAAGAGGAACTGGTATGGACTGACCACAACCCCCCATTCCCTACCCCCTGCACTGCTCACAGGGGGAGGAGGTAGAAGAGCTGTGAGCTAAGGCGGGAAGTTGAGCAAGGGAGGAAAGGGTGGGGAGAGGCCTTCCTTGGGGAAGGAGATAAGGTCTGTCTTATCTCCACCAGCCCCACACTTCTTCCACCCTCAGCCTTTGCAACTGCACATGCCTGGTCTGCCCACGTAGCTTTGCCACTGTCACGTTTGTACGAGGCCCACGCACATCTTGGCACACCCAAGTGTAAGCTGGCCTCCACCAAACCTGGAGCCCAGCTGGCCTTGGAGACAGGGAGGGCCCAGGTCCCCCCTGCCCAGGGCTGGGCACAGCTTTTCCCTGGGAACCTCCCTGAGGAGCTCTCCTCCTGTCTGTCAGCCTGTGGCCTGGCACGGGTGGCACAGGGACAAGGGCTGCTGGGGCAGGGCTGAAGTAGCTCAGCTGGGAGAGCGTTAGACTGAAGATCTAAAGGTCCCTGGTTCAACCCCGGGCTTCAGCAGTGATTTGCTCCCTTTCATTTTTGCAGAGCCCATCTGCTGCCTTCCAGCCTGCCCCAGCCCTGCTTGCTCCTTCACCCCTTGTCTCAGAGCACTGTCCCTGCCTTGTAGCTGCAGATCTGTGGCTAAGAAGGAGCCTTCCTCCAGCACCAACAGTCCCCAGCCTCCCCCTGGGCAGGACTCTCCATTCAGCGCTCCTCTGGGCTGCTCTCCAGCTGTCCCTCCTTCCCTGCTCCACACGGATTGGGATCTTTCCTCTGCGGGGTCTCTGCAAAGACCTCCTCTCTCTCCTGCTTGTCATTCTCGATGGTGCACAGGCTGCTCCCATCCTCATACACCTCCTCCACCTGGTCCTCAGTTCCCAGACCTGAGGCCATGTCGTGGTTTAACCCCAGCCAGCAACTAAGCACCACGCAGCCGCTCACTCACTCCCCCCCCACACCCAGTGGGATGGGGGAGAAAATCAGGAAAAGGAGTAAAACTCCTGGGTTGAGATAAGAACGGTTTAATAGAACAGAAAAGAAGAAACTAATAATGATAATGATAACACTAATAAAATGACAGCAGTAGTAATAAAAGGATTGGAATGTACAAATGATGCGCAGGGCAATTGCTCACCACCCGCCGACTGACACCCAGCCAGTCCCCAAGCGGCGAATCCCTGCCCCCCCCTTCCCAGTTCCTAAACTAGATGGGACGTCCCATGGTATGGAATACACCGTTGGCCAATTTGGGTCAGGTGCCCTGGCTGGGCATGAGAAGCTGAAAAATCCTTGACTATAGTCTAAACACTACTGGGCAACTGAAAACATCAGTGTTATCAACATTCTTCACATATTGAACTCAAAACATAGCACTGTACCAGCTACTAGGAAGACAGTTAACTCCATCCTGGCTGAAACCAGGACAGGCTCTTATCCCAAAGGACAACTAGGCTAGGCCAGCACCCTCACACCACATCTCCCAGTACAACCAGAAAGGATTCCTTAGCGTGCTGCTGCTGTCTATCCCTTCCCTGAGGTCTCCTCCCAGGCACACTCTGCTGCCAAGCATTGTCCCTGGATGGTGGGTGGGGTGGGTCTAGGATTCAGGGCAGTGACCTGGGCTCAGGTCCAGCACAGCTGCCTGCTTCTCCTCCAAGAAAGGGCTCAGCAGAGGCAGCCCACACAGCCCTCCCACAGCCCTGCCCACGTCACAGCCAAGCCCTGGGTGGGCAGGGCAGGCCCTCAGGGCCTGGGGAGGAGCAGTGCCGGGGAGAGTTAAAATCTGCAGAGTGGAGAGTTAAAATCTGCAGAGAAACGATCACTGACATAGGCCAGTATAGGACAGCCTGTGGTGGGGAAAGCCAAGGGCTTTGGTAGGGCTGGGACCCAGAACTGAGGTCCTTGTTCTCTTGGCTAGGGCTGCTGACTTGTGGGCTGAGTGGTCTCCATGTATGTCAGCCCTGGCATGATTGCCTATGTGAACACCCCCTCCATCTGCTCCCCATCCCTGGATCTGGTGGTGGCAGTGCTGTACTCACTGGTGCCTCCAGTTGTGAACCCTCTCATCTATAGCATGAGGAACAGGGAGCTCAAAAATGCCCTGAGGAAAGTGATTTCGCAGACATTATTCAATACCGGTAAACTTCCAGTCTTTTTCCACAAGTGACTGCCATACTAGGCCCATGCTTTGTTTTATTATCATTCTTGTTATTGGTCTTTGGGGTTTCATGTTCGTAGACCAATACTTGGACTTTCCGTACTTCATGTGAAGCATGGACTTCTTCTGTCTCACCTGGAAGATCATATAAAAATCTGTCTTTGTAACACTGGGTCCAAGCTGACTCCCTCGTAGCATCCCTGTAATGAAAAGGGATCTTCCCTGTGCACTGCCTGATGGTAGGGCTGTTTTTCCAAACCTTGTGTCAGGAAAAGGCCCGAGATACTGCACCTCAGAAAGGTTTATTGATCCATGGTTTCAAGGGCAAAATGATAACACTATACCAGCTACTAGGAAGAAACTTAACTCTATCCCAGCTGAAACCAGGATAGTAGTCTAGGGAGAAATAGGAACAAAATATAAAAACACATCCCTCCACCCCTCCCTTCTTCCCAGGATCAACTTCACTCCCGATGTCTCTACCTCCTCCCCCTGATCGATGCAGGTGGGTGGAGGATGGGGGTTGTGGTCATTTCATAGGGCTTTGTTTCTGCCACTCCTTCCTCATGCTCTTCCCCTGCACCAGTGTGGGATCCCTTCCATGGGAGACAGTTCTCCATGAACTTCTCCAAGTCCAGGGGCTGCAGTTCTTCATTAAATGCCCCAGCATAGGTCCTTTCCATGGGATGCAGTCCTTCAGGAACAGTCTGTCCAGTGTGGGTCCCCCACAGGGATACGGGTCCTGCCAGAGAACCTGCTCTAGCCTGGGATCCTCTCCAGGGGGCCACAGGTGCTGCCAGAGAACCTGCTCTTTTGTGGACTCCTCTCCACGGGCTGCAATTCTTTCCAGAAACCTGCTCCAGCGCAGGCTCTTTCCACAGGGCTGCAGGGCACATCCACCTGCTCCGGTATTGGGTCCTCCATGGGATGCAGGGGAACAGCCTGCTTCACCACGGTCCTCACCATGGGCTGCAGGGGAACGTGTGCTTTGGCACCTGGAGCACCTCCTCCCCATCCTTCTTCACTGACCTTGGTGTCCGCAGAGTTGCTTCTCTCACACATTCTATCATCTCATCTCTCCCAGCTGCTGTTGTACAGCAGTATTTTACTTTTTCTTCAATCTGTTATCACAGAGGTGCTACAACGTCGCTCACAGGCTCAGCTTTGGCCAGCGGCAGGTCCATCCTGGAGCTGGCTGGAACTGGCTCTGTCAGACCCGGGGGCAGCTTCTGGTACCTTCTGACAGAGGCCGCCCCTGCAGCCTCCCCCGCTACCAAAGCCTTGCCATATAAACCCAGTACACCAGGCTGCTGGACAACACCTCCACCACAGCTAATTCCCTCAGATATTGGATACCTCCCTCAACTGTGGTCCACTTCCCTTGGGAATTTCCAAGATCTTCCTTGAATGGATACCTGTGCTTCACACTTGACAGGACTCGCCTCCAGAGGCTGAGGACTGCTGCCCCTTTTCCAATCCCTTTGTCAATGGCCTTAGCCCTAGCAAGGGATCCCAACTGCCAGGCTTCCTAATCCTCTAATTCCTGACTATCGGCCCCAGTATGCCAGCATTGGAGCAGCCAGCTGATAATTTGTTCATCTGGATGATGGCTGAAAGCTCCCCGCTCACTTAGGGGTAGGGATCGGGTGGTTTCGGACTCATTTATGATTTCACTCTCCTCCCCCTCTTGCTCTTGTGACTGCTCAGCTGCAGAACAGGCTGCCTCTTCTGATTCTGCCTCCTGTTCCCTCTTAGGAGAACCTTCTTCCTCCCTTAATAAACAAGCTGACCTCAGCTTCCCTTGTTTCTTCTTGACTATAGGAGCAACTGATATGGTTGAGGGTTGAATCTCTGGGTTAGCCACAGTGTCTTTGTTTGTATGTCTTTAGATCCAGAGACCCTCTCTTCCCCTTGAGGGTGCTGAACAGTGCTGAACAGTGCTGAACAGTGCTCAGTAGGCGAAGGCCAAGCCCCAGCACAGCGCGACAAGCTGTGTCTCTTTGGCATAGCCAGCACCAGGGCACCCTTTTTGCAAACATTCTGTCACTTCATCAGGATCCCGCACTTGTCTGGGTTGAAGTCCCAGACCATTGGAGGTGACAACCACTCTAGGTACCTGCCCATATTCTCCCACATGCCTTGCCACCCATAACCTCACTGCCTCAGGGCGTATCCATGCGTGGCAGTGCTAAGTAGTTGGTTAACCTCAGAGAAGGCTGAAAAAATATTCTTGAGAAGTGCCAATAGGAGTATTTGGTTGCCCAAAGATATTCAAGGTACTGAAGGCAAGGGAGAAAATATCTACCACACCGGAGGAGGTGGTGAAGGTGCTTTTCTGTGTTTCTTCTACTGATTGGCTTTTGGTGGAGAAAAGGGAAAAAAGAAGCTGTCAATTGTCTCCATGAAATGGTTCCCAAAGTAGAGGGATGACATCAATGCAGAGCCCAAATCCCAGATTAAGCTCAAGGCCAGTGTTTTTTATCATAGTTCTCCCAAGCAGAGCATCACCAGGCACTACAGAGCACAGCAAACTGGCAAAGCCAAAACCAGTCTTTAGCATGTCTTTAGCACAAAAGGGAGCATGGCACAGATCAGGTAAACCAATATCGAGAACAGGTAAGGCAATATCATGACCAGCAGCAGTCTAACAGATACCATTATAAGTTCTCTCTAATATGCTCTGGACAAATCTGTCATTATCTCAAATCCTTTGAGCCCCATGTTGGGCACTAAAAAAGACTGTCGTGATTAAACTCTGGTAAAGGCCAAGCACAACACAGCTGCTCTCTCACTCCCCCACCCAGTGGGGTAAGGGAGAGAATCGGAAAGGTAAATGTGGGAAAACCCATGGGTTGAGATAAAGACAGTTTAATAATTAAAAATGAAACAAAACCAAACCAAACAAAGAGAAAATAAAACAGGAAAAGAATCAAAACCAAGACAAACAAGTGATGCAAAGAAACCCTCAATTGCTCAACACCAACTGACCCATGCTTAGCCAGTCCCTGAGAAATGGCAGCACTGGCAAACCTCCTTCCCCACCACTTTCATTGCTGAGCATGATGTCATACTGTATGCAATATCCCTGCAATATCCCTTTGGCCAGTTGGGGTCAGCTGTCCCCAGGGGCCAGCTGTGGCCCCTGCCAACTTCTTGTGCACCCCCAGCCTACTCGCTGGTGGGGTGGGGTGAGAAGCAGAAAAGGCCTTGACTCTGTGTAAGCACTGCTCAGCAGGAGCTGAAACATCCCTGTGTTACCAACCCTGTTTTCCTCGCAAATCCAAAACATTGCCCCATACAAGCTACTGTGAAGAAAATTAACTCTATCCCACCTTAAAGCAGCACAGGCCACGAACAAAGAACTAAAAATTATTATGCCAAACATCAAGCCCTGGGTACAAGACAAGTGACTCGCCCTTGGCTGGACTTTTAGCTCCTCATCACAGTTCTCTGGGTCCAGCTGTTCAGCCAGCTTTCAGTGCACTACACTGTCTACTTATCTAACCCATACTTTGTCAGCTTGTCTGTGAGGATCAAAGACCTGACTGAAGTCGAGATGAACAATATCCACTGCTGCCCCCTTGTCTAGCAAGCCAGCCACCTCATCGTAAAAGGCTACTCAAATCACCTTCTTGTCCTTCAAATGGTTGCAAATGCTTTCTGAGAGGATTTTCTCCATCGCCTTCTAGGGATGGAGGTGAGCCTGACTGGCCTGTAGTTCACAGGATCTTCCTTTTTGCCCTTTGTGAAGACAAGAGTGGCATTTACTGTCTTCCAGTCTTCAGGAACCTCTCCCACTGGACATGACTGTTCAAAGATAATTGAGAGTGACCTTGCAATGGCATCAGCCAGCTCCCTTGGCATCTGTGGATACAACCCATCAGGCCCCATGGACTTAGGTGTATGCCTTCGGCCTGATCCCCTTCCCTCAACAGTGACAGAATAGGCAAGGGTCCTATTGTTGAAGGTTGAAAGAGTGTGACAGATTGGAGCTGGCTTCAGTCCATGTATTTCCTCCTGACAGCTGGGGATGCCTGGGGTAATGACAGTTAATATTTAGAGACTGGGAACAGAACAAAGAATATAACATAACCGTGTATATTCTTTATATCTATGTGTGTGTGTGTGTGTGTGTGTATACGTATGCTCTGCTATAACATGTCAAGGATATTAAAGTACTTCAAGTATACTTGTAATATTTCAAAGAACATCATATATTTTTGATATAGCCAGCCAAAGAATACTGGTACATTCAAAGAATGTAAGTGGCACCTTAAATTAGTGCCCAAGTTAAAATTAGTACCTTAAATAAAAATTACAGCTGAGATTAAATAAAACTTTTACTCCTTTCCATATATCATATGGTCAGAGGACCTGGTATGTTCAGTGGGAGCAGATGCCACTTTCTCAGGCCTGTAGCTCGTCAGGTGGACTTTCCTCCAGATGAGACAGCTGGGTGGGAGGCACACGCAGGAAAGAAGCTTGTCTCCATTGCCACCGTGCACAATGACCTGAGCGCAGCCTGTGTGGTCAAGTTGCCAAAGCAGTGAGCTGACGCAGCCCATGGAGGGCTTCATTGGTAACTGAATGAGTGGGCAAGGGTGGAGGGTAAACACCATACAGATCGGAGTCAACAAACAGAAATGGGATGGGATAGCCTGGATGTGGGTTCCTGGAGCTGCTGCCGATGCCTTTGGGTACCTGCAACATTTGTGTGGAGCAGAGAAACATTCCAAAAGGATTCAATGTCCAAAGAAAGGACATACACTGTGCTGGCAAAGAGTTGCCCCTCTTCCTTGATCATCACCGACAGGATGAGGAGTGTACATGTCCAGCTTGGACTAGGACCCCCAGCACTTACATTGCAGTGCAAGGCTCCTAAGAGAAACTGTGATTCATCTCTCTTGTCTATAGGAGCAACAGCACAAATGTCTGTGCCCACTGGGCTTCCTTCTCCTGCCTTCCCAGCCAGGGCAGAGGCAGGTGGCTCTCACAAACTGCACATCCAACAGGACTGGAGGGAGTGTTACAGAGGCTCACACAATCAAACCCAACAGGTGTTAAAAATCAGATTTATTCTTCAATCAAAAAGTTCCTTAGAACTCCGATTAGTGAACCACAAGCTCAACGATGTAAGGGGAAATTAGTACTACACAGCGGACTTTAGAATTCTTAAGGTTTAAAAACAATGACTCAAAATGAGCATATCACTTACCTATAAGATGAGGGCTCTCAACCTCAAGGAGTTACCTAGGGTGGCATCCCGATCCAAGGGGAGAGTCCCCGACTGCAGACCTGCTGCTCTCAGGATGGATTCTGGAAATGTGGCCAGGATCCCAGGCAGGGATGGATCCTGGAAAGTCTCTCAGACCTCAATATTGCTGGTCCTATGGATTCAGCAGGAAAATCTGAAGTAGTGCCATGATGATATTGCTGCTAACACAGCCATAAAAACTGGAAGCAGTTGGGTACTTGCATCTTTGGGGCTTGGCAGTGTCCCCGTGCAGAACACTGTCCCTGAAAACAGGGAGCTCCATTTCCCTCTCGCCAACTATCAGAGTAGCCCTGAGGTCGGCCACAGCACACCAGCTGCTGCTCTTACAAAGGCCTCCCAGGTAAAGGCAGAGCTTGTTGCAGACCAAAGCAGATGTGTTTCCATTGCCCGTGCATGCGGTGAGCTTTCCTGAACGAGTGAGCACCTGTCACAACATGGCCCATGAGACGAAGATGTGGGGAGAAGCCAAATGTGAGCTGGAAGGAGTGGGAGGTGGCCACAGAAAGAAGAAACCAAATTGGTGCCAGTCACATCTGCACAGCTTGGCTGTGGGGTATGAGGGACCGGGGTTGATTCCCTCTGTTGTCCAAACTACCCCACCTTGCCAAATGGTGTTCACTTTCAACAAGGTTTTATTGAGGGGCGAGGGGGTGGAGAGGAGAGACACAATTTGTACGGGAAAAACATGTGTTCACACACATGCACACAGACAGCCTCACAGAGCAGCATGCCCAGCCCTGGTGACAAGCTGGTGGGAGAAAAGCTCCTGAAGAGGGTGCATGGAACAGGCAGGTAAAGAGGGGCAGAGCTGGGCTTCCCAGAGCAGACAGGGAGAGACAGGGGTCTGGGAAGAGGCAGGAAGGGAATGCCAGGGCTCTTGGAGAAAACAGAGAGCCACTGGTATGCTCCCACCTCTGACAACACCCACGAGAGCAAACCCCTTGATGACAATCCCCCTCCCATCCTGAATTCAAGATCTCGTGCTTGTATGCCATGTATGAGTTTCTAGAAAAATCCTAGCCTTTGTCCTCTTTGTCCTGCATTATGTCCTCTGCTGTCCTGGAGGGGTTTAGTTTCCCAGGCCATGGCACATGCCTTTTCTAGCCTTGTTGTGGGGGAGGGGTGTGCCCCCTTTTAACTTTCCATTTTCTTTTTAGTTTTCTGTTTCTTCATCTGCATTTCCTTTTCCTTGTTGTGCCTGTCCCTTTCCATCCCAGTCAAATTCCACATGGGGGTTTGCTTGGCTTGCACTCACCTCTGAGGCAGATGAAGGTGCTGATGCAAGGGGAAGCACGGTGCTTTCCCAATGCCTGCCTCAGCACTGCAAAGAGGACAGTCAGATCCCGCCACTTGTCTTTTCCTCTGGGAATGGACTCAGCTAGGTGAGGGGGTTGACGTGGGAGGAGGCCCTGCTGGACATTGTTGCCTTCTGGAGCGAATATTTGAGAGAGACCCACAAGCACTGTGGGACCATGGGTACATGAGCTCTTCCACAGAGGCTGCAGTGAACAGGAGATGGTGGCATTTAAAATCCCAAGAGAGGTGTGCAAGATGGCCTGAGCCCGAGGCAGCTCCAGCTCCCTTGGAGGGATGAGCAAGCCCTTCAGGCGCAGGCTGAGGTGGGGTGACCAGGGATGGGCTCTTGGCACAGCCAGGATGGCAGGCCTGGGCAGGGAGCAGGCAGGTCCCACCGGTGGGGTTGGGCTGGGACTGGTCACAGGTACCTCCCTGCAGAGCACACCTCTTGCGCTCCAGGCTGCGCTCAGGAAGGGCTGGCACCAGGGCAAGGGCTCCTGGGGCAGGGCTGAAGTAGCTCACCTGGGAGAGGCTTGGACTGACAACCCACAGGTTCAAGCCCCAGCTTCAGCAATGTGTTCCCCTTGGCTTTTCAAGAGCTGCTCTGACTTCTTCCAACTTTCCCCGATCCTCGTCCCTCTACTCTCCCTATGTGCAGAGCAGAGCTTCCCCCAGGCTGGACACTGTTTGTGTGATGCAGATGGTGCAAGAAGGGCTTCAGCAAGTGTGTTGTCAGCCAGAAGGTGGCAAAAAATTGTGGGCCCGCTGCTCACAGTGGTTCACAGACCACTGAAGAAATGGAGACCTGAGGAGAACCAGGTCTCAAGGACCAACCCTGCCCTGGGCCCTGCATCGACTGGGGGGAGTGGGTTGACCCTGGCTGCCAGTGAAGCCTCACACACCCCACACCCCAGTGGGATAGGGGCAGAGAATAGGAAGAGCGAACGTGAGGAAAGTCATGGGTGAAGATAAAAATAATTTAATAAGGGGAGGAAAGAGGAAGAAGGAAGAAAGAAAAAACCCAAGCCCCCAAAATAATAAGTGATGCAAAGGCAATCACTCACCACCTTCCACAAGTACACTGATGCCCAGCCAGTCCCCAAGCAGTGGCCACCCACCCAGAAAACACCCTCCCCTCCATCTTTATTGCTGAGCATGATGCCATATGGCATGGAATATCTGTTTGGTCAGTTCCAGTCACCTTTCCTGGTTGTGTCCCCTCCCGATATCTTGCACACCCCCAGCCTATTCACTGGGGGTCAGAGTGAGAAACAGAGAAGACCCTGATGCTGTGCAGACACCTTTCAGCAACAGCAAAATCACTGATGTGTTATCAGCACTGTTTTTGTCACTAATCCAAAGCCCAGCACCTTATGGGCTGCTATGAAAAATAACTTCATCCCATCCAGATCCAGTACATTGGGTCAAAGATTTCTAGTGGGGAAGGAGGGCCGAGCTGGAAAGCCTGATCCAGGGGTGAAGGGGCTGGGGCAAGGGAGTGGGTGTCTCAGTCTCTGTCCAAGACGTAGGGTGAACAGAGAAGAGGAGCTTTATCTGGAGCCAGAGGAGCATGGCTGGAGCAGGGACTTGCTCATTTCCCTGGGAACAGGGGAGGGAAAGGTGGGGGGAGGGAGATCTGGGTGAGGATCTTGTTGTAGTCCTCAGAAAGAGGAACTGCTCCTCTTACTCCAACCTCTCCACCTCCCCTCGCAGCAGGAGAAGCAAAGGCTTCTTACTCAGCTGCTCAGCTGCTGCAGTCTCCAGCTGGTTTCTGAGGCATGCCTGCAACAGGGCCTGGCCAGACAAGGGAAGAGGGGTGTGTGGGTGTTACCTACGTGAGCCACCCAATAGAAATGGCCCATTTTCCCTTGGCAGTGCAGTGAAAGTAGACCTTCATTCATGGCTGACATGTGAGCTTCATGCCCCTGAAATGTGTACCAGAGGGGAAGATGACTCCCACCCTGAGAACCCACAGTGAGAAAGATGCCCTCATGGTGGCCCTTGGAAAATATTCTCGTATGAGGCCAAGTACGCTTTCTTATCTCCTCCAGAAAAGAAAACCTTGATACTTCAACAGTTCCCACTTGTAAGCCTACCAAGATGTTTATTATCACGGGAAAAGCAAACCCATGACCTTGTCAGCATTGCTTTCTAAACAACATTTCTCTACCAGGACCTTCTGCTTTCTTCCCCTTGCTGCCTCACAAACAGTCTCAGTGGCGTGCACATCTGAAGACCCCATTGGTATCTAGACCTTTCCTATTCAAAGGAACAAGAAGTGTCTTTTGCCTGTGTCACCAACGTAGCTGTGGGTGCAGGTCGTGGCTTTCCTGATCATTCTGCTGAGGGCCTCCCTGACCTCCCTGTTCCGCAGGCTGTAGATGAGGGGATTGACCAAGGGCGTGAGGATAGTGTAGAAAAAGGAGAAGACTTTGTTGAGCTGCCTCAGTGGGGCTGTTCTGGGCAGCATGTAGACAACAAAGAGGGTGCCATAGAAAACAGTGACAATGGTGAGGTGAGAGGAGCAGGTAGAGAAGGCCTTCCGTCTGCCCGTGCTGGATGGGATCCTCAGGATGGCAGCTATGATGCACACGTAGGAGGCCAACGTGAACAGGAATGGACAGATTAGGTCCAGGAAGGCGAAGATGAACACAACGAGCGTGAACACCCTGGTGTTACTGCAGGCAAGCTCCAGCAATGGTGAAAACTCACAGAAGAAGTGGTCAATGGACTTGGGGCCACAGAACTGCAACTGGGAGAAGACAACTGTGACTACCAGCAGCAGCAGTGAACCCCCTAGCCAAGATGCAGCTGCAAGATGGAAAGAGACCTTCCAGGTCATGAGGCTTGCATAGAGCAAGGGCTGGCATATGGCCAAGTACCGATCATAGGACATGGCTGCCAGCAGGTAACACTCGGTAGTTGCAAAGGAAGCAAAGAAGTAGAACTGAGCCATGCAGCCATGTGCAGAGATGGTCTTGTCCCCAGTCAAGAAGCTGGCCAGCAACCGTGGCAGGATGGTGGAGCTGTAGCAGGTCTCTAAGGAGGACAGATTGCCCAGGAAGAAGTACATGGGGGTGTGGAGATGCCGGTCTGCCACCACTAGCACAACAATGAGGATGTTCCCAACCATGGTGACTGAGTAGACCATAAGCAAGAGAAGAAAGAGCAGGTTCTGGAGTATGGGGACATCACTTATTCCCAGCAGCACAAAATCCGTGGATGATGTCCGGTTGTCATTTTCCCGTTCAGCCATGCAATGTTGTTTGTCTTTTATTTCCCCAGTTGCCACAAAGAGGGGCTACAAGAAAGAAACACATTTCAGCATATACCTTCAATATTTTTTTGTGTGTAGGACATTGTTCTTTTCACATTAGATTTACGTGTTTCTTGCATAATGAAAGCAGAAAAAAATGTTCTTCCTGATGGGTTAAGAACACTCATCCCAGCAGACCCACCACAGACTCTAGAGGGAAGCTGCCCAACGCAAGTTCTTCTTTCTCATTGCAGGATAAATCTGTGATGTGCATTTGCTCACACAGAAACAGACAACTTTCATATGCCTGTGGGTATGACCTGGAAAACAAGAAACAGGTGTTGAGGATCTACACCCTTCCACTCTCAGGAAAGAAAAAGTGTGCCATAAAAAACAAACCCCACTCTCCAAAAAACCCCATTGTGTGTAATGTCATGCCAGATGCTGTCCTTCGTCCAAAGCAAGGGATGGGCACATCATAGGGTGAGTGGTCACAGCTCTCTGAAACACCCACATGAGGAGGAAAGGATTCCCACCCCACTCCTTCCCCACCACCACAGAGGTGCCCCTTGGGAAAGGGCAGATGAGGAGTTACTGCTTCAGGCGAGCAAGGGACTGTGCTGTGGAACTGCCAGAGAGCATGCTAAAGCCCACTTTGTAGGTCAAAATGCAGCATAAAAAGTGACCAGGAGAGGACCAAAAAGAAGATAGGGAAGGGGTAACTGAGGTAACCAAGCCACATGGGAGAAGTTGTGAAGGGAGGAGTAACGAGAAGGATTAAGGAGAAAAATCCCAGGCTTTTTTCAGTGGTGCCATGAAGAAAGGACACATGGAAATACAGGAAATTCCATTTAAAGATAGGGTGGTCAAACACTGGAACAGGTTGCCCAGAGAGGTTACGGAGGCTCCATCCTTGTGGGAATTAAAAACTTGACGGGACATGGTCCCGAGACACATGCTCTAGCTGACCCTGCTTTCAAGAAGGGGCGGTTGGACTGGATGATATCCTGGGGTGGCTGCCAAGCTGAGCTGCTCCATGATTCTGTGATTGAAAGCTGCTTTCCATTTTTTCCCTCCTGAGCAGTGGTTCCTGAGGGCTTTGAGGCTGCCTGCTTGCAAATCCCAGCCCAGCAGCAGGACCCCAGCATGGCCAGCTGTGCTTGTGGGGCACAAGTGAAAAAGTAGGACACTGAGCAGGGCCTCCCCAGGAGGCCTGGGGGTGAGGTGGGACAGCATCAGGGTCAGGGGCACAGACAATGTCAGGGACATGCCTCAGCGCGTGATTGGAGAAAGCTCATGCCCGAGAAACACAGCTCTCTGCAAGAGCAGTTCCTTCCAAGTGTCTCACAACCACCTCTTGGGCTGGAATGCGTTTCTTCCGGTGCTGATCATCACAGGAACTCTTCTGAGAGTTTGCCAAAAGCTACTCAGAATAACGTATACCCCCAGCCATCTCCACTGCATGGGACTGAGAAAGCTGAGCATTGCAGAACAAATCCTACATCATCATCATTCTGAGAGTGAGAAAGCAAGCAAAAGCCAGCCACAACAAAAAAGAAAAACAAACCAAGAGACAATTGAAATAGCCCTGTGAATGATGAAGTGAAGGGCACAGGCTATCTGGCCCCACACAGCCTGCCCAAATGCTCCCCCGCTGCCCAGCCAAGGTGGGAGAGTGTCCCAGGGCTCTCCCTGGGATTTCACTGTGCAGCGCCAGGGGCTCAGGAGAGTCTAGGAGAAGTGGGGAGCTGGGGTGAGAAGACGTGCAGGAAAGGACAAGGCTGAGACTCAGGTCTCTATGCTCTCGTTTCTTCCGTTTAAAGACCCAGCAGATTGAGTAATAAGACCCAGCATTCACTCGCCCTCAGCACATCCAACACAAACCTACAGTCCTCATCATGAAGCAGTGATATCTGCTCTGAATGGATCATGGCAATGAAGTCCAAGGTTAGGGTCTTACCTTCTGCCTCTTCCCTACCACGTCCTTCACTTCTTGGACCGCACTGCAAGCCCCGAACCAGGGCTCATTCCTTACTCTGCCCTTGCCCTCCTCTGCCAGAAGCTCCTAAGGTGAGTCTCCAGCAGCACCTCAAGGCTCCCTGCTCTCTCAAGTGTCCCAGGGTTTATAGCAGAAACAAGACTCTAAAGGTTCCTGCTGCAGCGTGTCCCTCCTGAGGATTTGCAGAGAGTAAAAACAGTATAATTGACTCCCTGGTGGGATGGAAGCTCTGAGGTGGTGGGGACTGCGTCAACAGCTCCAGGCAGTGCTGAACCCCCAGGAACATGATGTAAACCGAGGGAGGGCAACTGAACCAGGGACATCTCAGACTTTGGTGAACAGGGCAGGAAAGTCCCCAGGAATGGCATTTACCTCACTTCCCTTCAGATGACTGCATCTTCATCAACTCACATAGAATTAGAAAGCCTCAGAGCTTCTGAGGCAGAGGGGCCTGGCTTGTGGGGAGCTGAAGGCAGCAGAGCCTTCCAGAGAGGATTCCCTTCTCCAGCATGGGAGGTGCACAGGGGCCTCCCTTGCTCCTTTGCTAGCCAACGGGAGCAAGTGGGCATGACTCCTTCCAGTCCTGTTTGATGTACAGCTTGTGAGAACCACCTGCCTCTGCCCTGGCTGGGAAGGCAGGAGAAGAAGGCCCAGTGGGCACAGACATTTGTGCTGTTGCTCCTACGGACAAGAGAGATGAATCACAGTTTCTTTTAGGAGCCTCTCACTGCAATGTAAGTGCAGGGGGTCCAAGTCCAAGCTGGACATATGCACTCCTCATCCTGTTGGTGATGGTCAAGGAAGAGGGGTAAGGTGTCTATGAGGTTGTTTTGGAAATGAGTGGCCATATGGGTTTATTAAAGGGTGAGTGAGTCTTTCTGACCACTCCTTGACTCTCCAGGTGCTGAATCAGCTTATGGATGGGAACCAGGGAGTCTCAGTTGGTGCGATACTGTTCCTGGTGCACAGTCACGGGAGAAAATGTCACCTGCTGTTCCTTAACCTGCAGCAACCCCACAACAGAAGGATCTGCTGAGGGACTGGGCAAGGTAAACAGCTGCTTAATATTCTCTGGACTCAAGGCAGCTATACCCAAAGACCACCAGTACCCTTTTAGGCCTTTGAAGTACCCTCTCCTGAGGTAGTCTCTGCCAAGAATACATGGAGCCTCTGGACCAGTCACAATACCTTTCCCAGGTAGGCTTACCTCAGCCCCCAACACAGACACTTTGTGGGATCCTCCCATCACTCCAGAAATGCAGATGGATTTCGCCCCTTTGTAATCTGATGGCATTAGAGTAGCCTCTGCACTGGTGTCCACTAGAGCTTTATACTCCTGTGGGGCTGATGTGCCAGGCCATCAAACCCACACAGTCCAGTAAACCCGGCTGTCCCTTTCCTCTGCCTGGCCAAAGGCAGGGCCCCTCTCTTCCTGGCCAGAGTCTTCATCACTTGGGTTTTGTAACTGCAAAGCACAAGTCCCTTCAACAAGGTCAAAAGCTAGATCAGCCCTTCTACGCTGACCCACAGACCTTGGAGCAGTAATTTTCCTGGATAGATGCCTTCTGTCTGTTGTTTTTCCTTGCGGTTTCTGTACCCGAGTTTCTAGTCTCCAGGTAGGTTCACCATCCCACTGCCTCATGTCCTTCCCCCGGTCACGCAGGGAGAACCACAGGGTTGCACGTGGTGTGCACCACCAGTACCCTCTCCCTTGAACAGAAGAAGGCTGGCTCTTAATGGCTGGGACCTTGGTTGGTGTGGGTGAGGAAGAGCTATCCTTCTCAGATTGCTCGGACAATTTGGGGGTCAGTTTCTCCAGAGCCTAGACAGAGGCCCCTAGGGAGGAAGCAAGGTTATCTTTGTATTCTCGGAGTTGTCTGCCCAAACCATAGCTGGTGCCTCCGTGTCTCTCCAGCTCATTATCGCCAGGGTGTTGGCATATGACGTCGGAGCATTTCATATAAACTTTTGCCACATGGACCACGTGCACTGGATTTCATTCAGGTCTTTGGATGCCTGGTTGTTGTCTAGGTTGCTGTAATGCACCTCCACCATGGCTAATTCCCTCAGATACTGGACACCTCCCTCAGTGGTGGTCCACTTCTTTGGGAATTTGCAAGATCTTCCTTGAAGGGATACCTGTCCTTCACACTCGACAGGACTCGCCTCCAGAGGCTGAGGACTGCTGCCCCTTTTCCAATCCCTTTGTCAACGGCCTTAGCCCTAGCAAGGGATCCCAGCTGCCGGGCTTCCTTACCCTCTAATTCCTGACCCTTGGCCCCAGTATCCCAGCATCAGAGCAGCCACCTGATAATTTGTTCACCTGGATGATGGCTGAAATCTGTTTGCATATCTGCCAAGCTGACCTCAGCTTCCATTGTTCCTTCTTGCCTATAGGGGCGACTGGCATAGTTGAGGCCTGGGTCTCTGGTTCAGCCACAGTGTCTCTTTGTATGTCTTTAAATCCAGAGACCCTCTCTTCCCCTTGAGGGTGCTGAACAGTGTTGAATAGTGCTCAGTAGACGAAGGGCAGGCCCCAGCGCAGCGCGACAAGCTGTGTCTCTTTGGCATAGCCAGCACCAGGGCACCCTTTTTGCAAACATTCTGTCACTTCATCAGGATCCCGCGCTCATCTGGGTTGAAGTCTCAGACCCTTGGAGGTGACAACCATCCTAGGTACCTGCCTGTATTCCCCTGCATGCCTTGCCACCCATAACCACACTGCCTTGGGTATATCCCTAGGTGGTATTCCTAAATAGTTGGTTAACCCTAGAGAAAGCAGAACAAAATCTCTTGAGAAGTACCAGTAAGGAGTATTTTGGTTACCCAAGGATGGTCAAGATACTGCAGAGTTATTGTAACGAGGGAGAAAACATCTGCCACGCAGAAGGTGGTGGTGAAGGTGCCATTCTGTGTTTCCTTCCCCCAAAAACTCTCAGAGGAGAAAAGGAAAATGGTGTAATTGTTAATTGTCTCCATGAGATGATTCTCAGAGTAATGGCATCAGTGCAGAGCTCAAATACCTGATTAAGATCAAGGCCAGTGCTTTTGTAATAAACCCCCAGGCAAAACGCCACCAAGTGCTACAGACCACAGCAAACTGCAAAAGGCAAACCCAACCTTTAACATGTACAGCAAAAAGGAGCATGGCACGGATCAGATAAACTAATGGTGACAACAGTTAAGTCAATACCATGACCAGCAACTGCTGAACAGAAATCACAGTTATCAGTTCCACCTAATATGCTCTGGTCAGCTCTGCTGTTAACTCTACCCCAGCCAAAAGCAGTACAGCAGGACAGAGACGCCCTGCTGAGCCCTGTCCTTCCCCCCACCTTCCGCAGGTACTAAGGGCCACTGGGAACCTCGAGGGTACTGGGAGATGGGACACAAGACGTAACGGTGGGGAAAACAGGACGCCCACTCTCCATCTGTTGCCACTAACACACCTGCCAGTGCTGCAGCACTGCCTCTGCCTCTCCTTTCCCCAGCCCCATCCCTTCTCTTCCCCTTTTGTACCTGCCTCGGTTGGATTCTCTCTCCATCCCTGCCTCCATCCCTGGGTTTCCGACAATGAGGTTGGGGAAAATGCATCTGCAAATGGTAGAGGGGAGAGCTGGGGTGAATGCTGAGGCTTCAACCCTATACACGTATGCAAGATGAACAGATAAAACAAGTGTGTCCACCAAAGAAGAGGTAGTATAGGCACTTTTCTTTTTGTCCCCTTTCCCTCTGTACAACAACAGGATACCTCACTGCAGCTCAAAGCCTGAGGAGAACAACCATGCTAAAACTTTATCGGGAAAATAAATGTGGTAAAAATTCCACTGCCTCACAGAAAAGACTGCAAGAAAAAACAGAGAAAATTCAGAAGTGCTCTCAGCCCTGCTCGGAGAAGGTGGAGGGAGACAGCACAAGTAGGAGTAGCTACACTTTAGACCAACCTTGTAAAGTCTCTTGTCCATCTCTTTGTCAAACGGGCAAACGCATGACATTTTACTTTTTTAATTACGCTAGTGTTACAAAAATATGAGCATGTCTTTTTGGAGACCATTAAACCAGCAGATGGGTTATTCCTGAATTGTACCTTTCATGTTAAGTGGCAATCAAATGCCGCCCACCTGCTGTGCATTTAGCTCAAAGGCAGCCTTGACCTCTCCTAAGTCAATATCCCTCAGTTATAACAGTGCGTACAATTCATTGATTCTTTGCAAAATCACTTCAGAATACAAATAACGTCACAGCATACTTAAATATGCTCTCCAATTCAACACTGTGTAACTTAGCTATCTAATAAATAGCGCAGAAAGCAGAAGCGGTCAAAATGAAAATCCTCCAGGTGACTGACTGCCTGCTCTTTGGGCACTTTCCAAAGCAAATATTCAAGTCAGTTGCCTTAAGTCTTTTCACAACTGATCCACAACACATCTCTTATTTGTAGTTAGTGTCCCGTAAAGATATAACCATCACCCTTAAAAAATGACACATCTTGTCAATGAAGGATCTGAGCCATGTACAGTTCTCATGCACTACTTATCAGTGTATTTTTATTTACCTCTTTTCATGTGGATAAAATCAGACAGGCTTTCTTTGCAGCCGTGACAGGAGTCTGTATCATCATGGGAACAAAGGCCGTCACACCTTGGCTTCACTGAAACTCAGTCAAACCTCGCACTGACTTCAAAACCTAAACCAGACTTTTACCACCAGCCTTTGATTCTCATCTTGTGTCTCATAGAAACAGATTTTCCTCACATCTTCATAGACAGAGGACTAAAATAGAGCACTATTTAACTCTGAGACATGTGACGTGGGCTGCTGGATGGTTTTGGAAGTGAATGGTGATTGGGAAGCACAGTGTGGGTGCTTGAATTACTGCGGCACATAATAAACAGAGGATGAGTTTACAGAGGAACGTGACAGCCTTACCAAGTATTCATGGGTCTGCTGTCGTAATGTTGATGTCCCACGAACTCTGGATGGGCAATGAGTCCAATGCATTCAATGCTGCCCTTGCTCCGTGTGGCTAGTGGGTTTGCTGGTCATTACGTGTGGTTACTTCTGACTATCAGCTACCTAAAGAGACAAGTAAATATGTGCTGCGTCTCCCGGTTGAGAACTTACTGGCCCTGTCTCCTCCCAGTGCTAGCTCACACCACCAGTAAAAATGCTGGTCTTCTCATTATGCAGACATAAATAAATATCTCTCCTGTTATCTATCTCTTCTCATAGCTGTGGGCACCTACAGGGAGGCAAAACAGGGGTGCCGGAGCCTGTTGATCCAAAATATGCCCATCTTCATTATGAGTATGTCCCTGCTAACAGAGGTACCAGCCATTCCCTCTGCTGTTTGGGGCACTTGCATCCTTGAAGACAGCAGTGATGGCAGATCGTGTGAGCGTCACGACTGGAAAGGACAGGTCCATCAATTCCGGATTGCTGGAAAAGTTCTTGCTCGGCTTGTGCGAGCCAGGCCAGCAGCTTCACCCACTGGCTCTCCCCACTCGGAGGGGAGAGCTGAACCACTTGCGTACAATCCCACGCTGCCCCGACCCCACACTGGGCAAAGGGTGCTGCCCCGGGCCCCCAGGATGGTGATGTTTGGGACAGGAGTGTTGTGAAGGAGCCACCCTGGAAAGCCAGGGATAGCTGCAGGGCAGGCAGGGGGAGAGAGGGAAAGGGATGCAGTGCCCCTGCGGAGGCAGCTCCATCACGCAGGCTGCTCTAAGCCCCACTCCAGCAGGACTGCTGTGCCACCAGGCTTTCCCAAAGGAGAGCAACACCCCGGTGGTCAGGCTGTTCCCTGGGAATGCCCCTGCCTCTGGGCTCCAGCTTGTCCCCAGGGCAGCAGGAGAGCCCCAGGTGTGCAGGGTGCCCCAGGACTTGCTCCTGCCCGGTCCCCCAGCACTGCCCACCTCTGCCAGCTGCTGGGGCTGGAGGGGAGCCCAGGCGTCCAGGCTGCTTTAACCCCCACCAGAGTCTCCCTGATCGGGCACTCTCGTGAAGACCAAGCTTGCAGAACGGGTTCCTGGTGCCACGGGCCCTGGGCAAACACGGCTTATCAGAGATGCTGCAGGGACAAACATCCCTCCTCTTGCCAGGGCAGCTCTGTCCCCACAATTAGCGTCCGCTTCATTGTGTCCCTCTGGACAGCCGCGTCCTGCTCAGGGACAGCACTGTCCTGGGCCAAGGATGAGGGCATTGAAGGGACATTTGGTGAGCTGTGGCCAAGTGCCAGCCAGGAAGAGGTCTGGAGCCAGAGCCTTGTTGGGGACAGGGTTACTGGGACCCACCGGCTGCGGGCAACTCTGCAGAAGTGGGACCCAGGTGGTCTTGGTGGGCACAGCGGCCCCAGGCAGTGGCAGGGTGAGGGCCAGGGTGGTCGTTAGTCCTGTCTGATCTCTGCTCTGGGGGGGCCGTGGCTGGGGACTGGACCAGTTTGGGGCCTGTAGTGCAAGGGAAATGGGGTGGGCTGGAGCTGGGCACTGTGACCACCCCAGCCCTTCCCCCAAGCCTCACTCTCATCTCCCAGTGCCCAACATTCACCAGTGCTCCCCATTGCCTCCAGTGACTGAAGATCCCAGCCATCTGGCTGTCCCCATTGCCCATGCCCCCAGTTGTCCTCCCGCCTCCTGGTGTTCCCAAACCCCGGGGTCCCTGGTGCCCCAAGAAGAGGGGTCAGTCCCAGCCCCCTGTTTACCCAAGGGGCTGGAGAGGGGTCAGAGATGACTCCTAGAGACCCCTGGTTTGAGGTTGTCCTCATCTCTGGGGGAGTCCCAGAGGGAAAGGCTGGCCTGGGAGGGGAGCGGCACTGGGAGATGGCAGTGCTGGGAGGTGAGGGGCACTGGGAGATGGGGAGATCTGGCTTTGGGGGGCTGTTGGGAGGATGGTTTTGCGCTGGAGCAGTGGGTTGTCACTGTAGGGTGTCCGGCTGTGAGAGGCTGACTGGCTGCCCCCCCCTCACCACCCCCAGGTGCCTGGGCCCTTCCACATGCAGCTGCCCCATGCGGGAAGCCGGACCGATGCCAGGGAAGGTGGCTGGATCAGTGCCGAAGGTGGGGGCAACTCTGTGCCAGGGGCAGGCTCCTTGCCAGGGCTGGTGTCTCTGCCAAGCCTGGCTTTGCCCTGGGGGCTCTCAGGGAGGGGGGAAAGGAGGAGTCCCGGGAGGGATAAATCTGCCCCTCACCTTCTGCAGCTTCACCCAGCACTCGCCACACCACAGAGGAAGATGAAGGTCGCCGTGCTCAGCCTGGCCCTGCTCTTCACCATCCTGCTGTGCATGCCAGAAGATGCTCAGGTGAGTCCTCAATGCCACGGGGAGAGGCTCAAGGCTGGGGAGGGGTCTTGGCTGCAGGACATCAGCTCTCCTGCAGAACAAAATTATCGTGGTGAGCACAAAACCCCTTGACTTGGCCTCTCCCTTTCCCAAGCATGGAGCATCCCCAGGCTCCCCTCACCTCCAGCCCTGGGCAATGCAGCTTTCTCCCTCCCACAATTCCATCTCTTCCCTCCACTTCCCCCGCAATTAATCTTCTTGTGCCCAGAGCCCGAGTTCCTTGGGAAGGTTCACCACAAACTCCTGTGAGGACCCCCACCAGTGTCTTGACTTGGTGCCCCCCCCATCTCTCCCTTTTGGGCCTCCCCATCCCATCCTCTTGGTGCCCTCAGACATCTCCTCCCTGGGATCTCCTCTGTGTCCTATCTAGGGTCCCCAAACGCCCTCCCGTTGATTGTTCCCAACGCCTTTCTTTCAGCCTTTCCCCTCAGTCCTTTGCCTTTCATCCTGTCCACCGCGGTATCGTCCCCAGACCCCCTTCCTTGAACCCCCACTGCCAAACATTCTTCCAATCCCCTCGTTTCTGTCCTCTGCAGCCATCTTCCTTCTGCTCCCACCACCCACCTCGTTTGAAGTCCCTGTGTCCCCTCCACTTGAATCCCACGCAGGCCTGCTCCTTCAGCACCCCCAGCCCAGCCCCTTGGGGTCCACTAATTCACCCCAGTGCACTGTCTGGGGGCCCCCCCTCAACCTCACCCCCATCCTCTTTGGAGACCCTGAATTCCCCACACTATCCTTGTCTCCATCCCCACCCCTGGTCCCTGCCTGAACAGGTATCCCGGGGGGAATGGGGCTGGGGGGAGCAGAAGGGATTTTCCCACTCAGACCAGGGGGAAGCCATGGTCCTGGGGGGGGCTGGGGACACCTGTGCCCCACCTACAGCCCCATCAAGGTCCAATCCAGATCACTCCTTTGCTCTCCTTCCCTAGGCACTCCTGGAAGGAAGTGGAGAAGTTGAGATGAGGGTAAGTAGTGGGGAGGACTTGGAGGGCCTCCAGTCTGGGGAACTGGAGGGCACTTTGGTGCTCCCATCCCCTGCTGGGACTGGGGACATCCCAGTGAGCTTTCATGCTCTCTCTACAAGAGGAGTCAGTCGGATTTAGGAACAAGGTTCACTGAACTGAACTAGACCACTTCTGCTGGCCCCAGACCTTCTCCCTCTATGGCCACGACACTTCGGGGCATCCCAGTGTGCCCCAGTACACCCCACTACAACCCCAGTGCAACCCCAGAGAACACCCCTGCACCACAGTGCTTTCCCAGGGAGGGCCCCTTCCCCAGGGCCCCCATTGCATTCCCATCCATCCCATTACAACCCAGCACACCCCAGTACACAGCCACACACCCAGGTGGGCCCCCTCCCCAGCACCCCCACTGCTTTCTGTGCACCACCATACGAGCTCATGTAGCCCATTTCTCCCCAGAGGCACCTTCCCCAAGGATCGCTTTGCTTTCCCCTGCCTCCCAGTACACCCCAGTGCACCCAAGCATGTCCCTAACCTTCCCTTTCTCCCCAGGCTCCTCTGACCGAAAAGGAGCTAAGACTTCTTCTGCAGCGGAGAAGCGTGCCTGTAGCTGCTAATGCCCAGGTGAGCAACATCAGGGTGTCTGCAGCCCCACAAAGGATCCTGGGCCCCAGGGGGATCCCTGAGCCCTCTGGGGTGGGCAGACCTTGGGTATGGCAGAAGGAAAGAGAGGGGACTGTCCCTGATGCATGTCCCAGGGTGAGCTGGACAGAGCTGCCCCCATGCCTTTCCTTGCATGCAGGAGGGCTCCATGGAGCCAGAAGGTCACTGTGCAGGCCAGGCAGGGGGTCTGTGCCATACAGACCCCCCCGGATCACTGTGAGGGCTGGGCAGGCTTCTGGGAGATAGAGGGCATCCTGGGGTAGGGGGCTCTGGGTGCCATCTGGATCTCAGGTGAGCCAAGTCCTGTCCTGGGTAGACTGAGGGCTCCAATTCCCTTCTCCTTCCCCAGGTCTCTGCAGAGAGAGGTGGTGGGGACAAGGCCCCTCTCATGTCCCAGGGGACACTGGGGGGCTGTGTCACAATTTGGGCTCTCTCTTGCAGGTCCTCAAGTGATGGTGACAGCCCTGTCCTGTCCCCCTCCAGCGGCATGAGGAGATGATCATCCCTGGATGACCCCACCTGATCCCCTGGGAGCCCTGGGCCATTTCCCTCTCATGATCAATAAACCCCTTCAGCAAAGCTACACTCTGCGTGTGTGTGTGTGTGTGTGCGCGCGCCTGCGTCCATGTCCCGTCTCCTTGGCCAGTGCCCAGATGCCTGGGTCCTCTCTGGCTGCACCACCATGATGAGCAGAGTGGCTGAGGGAGCGCGGGCACCTGGGGTGTCCCCTTCCCACCCACCATGTGCCCCCAGATAAGGGCAACCTGGAGTGTCCCCCCAGGAGGCTGGGAGAGGCGAGGGGCAGACGGTGCCAGCCATGGGGGCAGCCGGTGTTTTGAAGGCACAGCAGGAAAGAGGTTCTTACCAGGGCTCTAGTGAGTGATACCAAAAAGCCGGTCGAAGACACCGTCCAAGACTCGTTTTGGAGTTTTAGAAAGCAGGCATTCTTTATTGCAGCGCTGGATGCACGGGGGATAGTTCCACCTCGCATGCATGCCGCAGCTTCAGCACTAACAGGTTAGTTAGAATAACTAATTGCATTGTAATCAGATTAGTATACACGTACATAAAAATGCTTGCAACTGATTATCTTAGTACTGCCTGCATCCAATCACGCTCAATGAAGGATCCATTTGAGTCGAAGGGCTGCTTTTGCGACCACCGACCCATTGAAGTTCTTGCTGGCTGTCCTTGAAGTCTTTATTCTTGTCTTTGTTCTTTGATCTTGAAGCTTAACGCAGCTTCAATCACATGTGGTCAGTCTCAACATTGTTCTCATGTAGCGTACAGGAACATCTAGTCCTAAGAGCAAAGAACTGCAAAACTTAGGAGCAACTACCTCTACTAGTTAATTGCTTGGCTCTACTTTTGGCTATTGTTTCAATCATAGTGTTAGTATAAGATTTCTAATACTTATTTACCAAATCTCACTTTTACAGTCACCTAGCAGCAAACCAGTTTCCACGGCTGGTACAAAATATTAAAACCATCAAAACATTTAGACATACCATACAGAATGTATGGAAATATGCTATCAGCTGGAGACAGGGATGTCCTGTGTTGCAGCCATCACTGTGTTCCTGATGGGCGAGCAGGGTTCCGTAGCAGCAAGAAGTTGCAAGGGGGGAGCCCAGCAGCTTGTTGGCGCGCATGAGCAGCTCTTTCTTTTTCTGGGCAGGGACTGAGGGCTGTGAGGGGCTGAAGCTGGGCTGGGGAATGCAGTCTGGTGGGTGAGCAGGTTTGAGTAAGGGAACTGGGGACTACTGAGACACTGTGCTGTGGGCCCTGGGTCTGGTGCTGGGGGGATGGAGAACACAGAAGTGTATGTGATGCCAGGACATGCAGAAGAGGGTAAATTTGGAGAGTAAAAATAACGTGGAGTGGTTGAGCTGGGGCTGTTGTGAAGACACGGTGTGAGAGTTGGTGACCTTCCATGCTGGACCGCAGGGGAGCCACTGCTGGCATTTGTGTCCCAACTTGTGCCCTCGCAGCAGGCATGGACTGATACAGAGTGATGTTCATGTGTGGCCCCGGAGGGATCCCCCTGTGCTCTGTATCTCCCTGCTGATGCCCAGGGAGGAGCACATCGGTGTTTCATCAGTCATTGCAGCGGGGGCCAAGAAACTCTGCTCAAGAGTTTCTACAGTGGCTGATCCTCAGCACAGCTTTGTCAGATGTCCTGGGCACATCAGAGGTCTCGCTGTGACAGACCTCCGGAGGGAGGATGCTGCCATTGAGGCCTCAGCTCCAGGGAGTGCCTCTCCCTGGGACTGGGGGGATGGTGGCCTGTCCTGGTTTCAGCTGGGATAGAATTAACTGTCTTCCTAGTAGCTGGTACAGTGCTATGTTTTGAGTTCAGTATGTGAAGAATGCTGATAACACTGATGTTTTCAGTTGCCCAGTAGTGTTTAGACTATAGCCAAGGATTTTTCAGCTTCTCATGCCCTGCCAGGGCACCTGACCCAAACTGGCCAACGGTGTATTCCATACCATGTGATGTCCCACCTCGTTTACGAACTCGGAAGTGGGGGGGCAGGGATTTCGCCGCTGGGGGACTGGTTGGGTGTCGGTCGGAGGGTGGTGAGCAGTTGCCCTGCGCATCATTTGTACATTTCAATCCTTTTATTACTACTGCTGTCATTTTATTAGTGTTATCATTATCATTATTAGTTTCTTCTTTTCTGTTCTATTAAACCGTTCTTATCTCAACCCAGGAGTTTTACTCCTTTTCCTGATTTTCTCCCCCATCCCACTGGGTGTGGGGGGGGAGTGAGTGAGCGGCTGCGTGGTGCTTAGTTGCTGGCTGGGGTTAAACCACGACATGGCCTCAGGTCTGGGAACTGAGGACCAGGTGGAGGAGGTGTATGAGGATGGGAGCAGCCTGTGCACCATCGAGAATGACAAGCAGGAGAGAGAGGAGGTCTTTGCAGAGACCCCGCAGAGGAAAGATCCCAATCCGTGTGGAGCAGGGAAGGAGGGACAGCTGGAGAGCAGCCCAGAGGAGCACTGAATGGAGAGTCCTGCCCAGGGGGAGGCTGGGGACTGTTGGTGCTGGAGGAAGGCTCCTTCTTAGCCACAGATCTGCAGCTACAAGGCAGGGACAGTGCTCTGACAAGGGATGAAGGAGCAAGCAGGGCTGGGGCAGGCTGGAAGGCAGCAGATGGGCTCTGCAAAAATGAAAGGGAGCAAATCACTGCTGAAGCCCGGGGTTGAACCAGGGAGCTTTAGATCTTCAGTCTAATGCTCTCCCAGCTGAGCTACTTCAGCCCTGCCCCAGCAGCCCTTGTCCCTGTGCCACCCGTGCCAGGCCACAGGCTGACAGACAGGAGGAGAGCTCCTCAGGGAGGTTCCCAGGGAAAAGCTGTGCCCAGCCCTGGGCAGGGGGGACCTGGGCCCTCCCTGTCTCCAAGGCCAGCTGGGCTCCAGGTTTGGTGGAGGCCAGCTTACACTTGGGTGTGCCAAGATGTGCGTGGGCCTCGTACAAACGTGACAGTGGCAAAGCTACGTGGGCAGACCAGGCATGTGCAGTTGCAAAGGCTGAGGGTGGAAGAAGTGTGGGGCTGGTGGAGATAAGACAGACCTTATCTCCTTCCCCAAGGAAGGCCTCTCCCCACCCTTTTCTCCCTTGCTCAACTTCCCGCCTTAGCTCACAGCTCTTCTACCTCCTCCCCCTGTGAGCAGTGCAGGGGGTGGGGAATGGGGGGTTGTGGTCAGTCCATACCAGTTCCTCTTTGCTGCTCCTTCCTTCTAACACTTTTCCCATGCAGTCTCTCCTATGGGCTACAGTCCTTTGACATAAACCTCTCCAGCTTGGGCTCTCCTCAAGCCACCCTTCTTTCAGGAATTATCCAATGTCTCCAGTGTTGGGTCATCCACAAGCTGCAGGGATTACCTTCTCCACTGGGGTCTTGTCCATGGGCTGCAGGAGACCATCTGCTCTGGCACCTGGAGCACTTCCTCTCCCTCCTTCTTCACTGACCTTGGTGTTTGCAGGGCTGTTTCTCACACTTTTTTCTCCTCGCTCCTCTCCCACTCTAGCAGTTGTGTCCTTTCTTAAATATACCTTTACAGAGGTTCTCCCAGCTTTGCTGATGGGCTCAGGTTTTGGCCAGTGGTGGGTGCATTTTGGAGCCAGCTGGAACCAGATGTGTCGGGCATGGGGCAGCCCCTGGTCTCTCCTCACAGGGGCCTTCACTGCACACCCCGCCCCCGCTACCAAGACATGGACATGGACACCAATAGACAGTGTAAACCTTTGACCGGCTAAATGACATCGCCTGCTCTTCCCTCACCAAGAAATACAGTTTACTCGCTGGGGAGGAAGAGAGAGAACAGAGAGGGCCTTGATGCTGTGCAAACATGGTTCAGCAATAGCTATAACATTGGTGTGTTGACAACATTCTTTTGGTCACAGATCCCAGACATAGCACCATAGGGAGCCCCATGAAGAAAATCAACTCCACCCCAGCCAAAACCAGTACAATGTGCCTGGAAATATTTCCAGGCTTAAGCTACTCCATTACCTTCCCAGGGAGAGAAGTAAGGCTGATTGGCCTGCAGTTCCCTGGGTCCTTCCTGGAGATAGGAGGGACATGTGATTTCTTCCAGTCTCCAGAGGACTGTATTGTGTGCACACCTGAACTGAGGCGAGAGGATTCCCACCACCCATTGGTTTGCGGCAGGAGTTGGAGGGAGCTGAGTCCCTGGGATGGATGCACTCGGCTCTTCGGCCAAACTAGTGGTAGTTCAGTTCAGGGTCCAAAGGAGGTAGAGGCCTAGGTATAACAGGACTAAGAACCTCTCTAGTTCCAAGCTATCTCTGGAAACCCACACAGGAAGAGAGTGACATGGTGAACATTGATGCATATGGGCTTGGAAACTGGAACAGCAAGCATGCGATTAACACACAACTAGCAGGTGGTTCCTCCGAGGCTCGTTTGTCAAGGAACAAAGAAAGTTGTGGGTACAAGGAGTCTCATGCATACCTTCTCCATTGCATGCAATTTGACTGCAAGCCAACCACTTTATTCCATAAATATGACACCCTAAGTGAGCCTTTTTTGAGCGCTCCCTGCTAAGCAGCTGGCTGCACGGCAGGGATCTCCCCTTGAGCTGGGACATCTCTCAAGGTTCTTGAGGCTGAGAGGCTTCTTACCTTCTGCAGATCTTTCGGAAATGACCAATATCACATATTACCTTGTATGATAGTGCTCTATACAGATTTTGTATTGGTACGTTTGATTCTGTGTTGGTAACTTTGAATCATTTTTATATCTTTTGTGCAGTAATTGATAGAGTGAACCTTGCCATCAAACTTTGCTAAGTTCCAAGAAAACCACTTTTGCTGATACCTCTGGCAGTGGTTCTTTAAGCAGTCTAAATCGCCTGTCTGCGACATACTGGTGTGCTTGGCAGAACTTTAAATCAGGATCTGTGACAGGAGACCTTAGTGCAGCCATACAATATATAAAGGAGGCTTTTAAGAAGATGGAGAGAGACTTTTTACCAAGGTCTGTAGTGACAGGACAAGGGGTAAGGGTTTCAAAACTAAAGAGGGTAGATTGGATGTAAGAAGAAAATTTTTATGGTGAGGGTGGTGAGACATTGGGACAGGTTGCCCAGAGAAGTTGTGGATGCCCCATCATTGTCAGTGTTCAGGGTCAAGTTGGATGGGGCTTTGAGCAACCTGATCTAGTGAAAGATGTCCCTGCCCACGGCAAGGGGTTTGAACTAGATGGTCTTTAAAGGTTCCTTTCCAACCAAAACCATTCTATGATTCTATGATCCTATGAGTCTCTGATTCTATTATTATCAGCTTCCCTCTTAGTATCAGGCAGGTGAGTAGAGGTTCAGAGAGAGGAGGGTAGTCCAGGGCTGAGAAGAGAGGCACAGGGGAGGTCACCCTGCTGGGATCTGCTTCCCAGCCCCGCATCACCACGGGTGTAGGTGGCATGGCCTTGCATCAGTGCCGTGGTGCTGTCATTCAGGTAGTGGCACATAGCCACCGGACCCCTTTGGGAGGCCCTGGGGTGTCTGCCCCCCACCAGCTCTAAGAGGGCATGGCTTTCCTGGACGTTGGGTGCTGTGTTTGCTTACTGAGTGGAGTTGTGTTTGGCACGCAGGCACCTGGCATGGCACTAGAGGCTTTTCAGATATTTTACAAGGCACGTTCAGGTGCCCTAAACATCTGATGTCATTGTGGGTGGCCAAGATCTCTCCATTCCCCCTCTGGCCCTCAGCTGATGCTCAGGGAGGAGGTGGGTATCCTCAGAGATTTTCCATCAGGGCTTGCAAACACTTGCACATGGCTTGGGCCACCTCTGGCACCTCAGTCATCACAAAGTATCTGTATGTGAGCACCTGAGTCCCCACGGACTTAAGGTAAGGGGCTCAGAGCAGGGCTCACACACTGGCAATTCTTTTGTGCACACCTGAACTGAAGCAGGAGGATTCCCAGCTCCGCTGGGACTGTGGAGTCAAAGCAGGGAGCTGAGTCCTGCTTCAACCCAAGGGCTTCCTGGTCAGGATGAGAAGCCTGCATTGCCTCAGCTGAATCCCTGGCCTGCACAAGGGAAGCCAAGCCCCTCCGTGGCCCTGTCTGTGTGTCCCTTTTCTTGTGGGTGAAGAATATCGATGTCCAGAGGGTAATGTTGACACCTGTCACAGAGAACCGCACTCTGGCAGGGCAAACCATGCTGCTGGAATCAATCTCTCTCTCTACTGTTGGTGATTACTTCAGGTGATTTTGCAGCATGCTCCCCAGGGGTGAACCCGGTGCCTTTCAGGAGCTGTCAGCCCCAGAGCTCCAGAGACATCTTCAGGGAGCCCAGAGCAGGCAGAGGAAAGTGCTGCCTTGGGCTGGTCCTCTGCTGCTGGGCTGGGCTGGGCTCCTGGGATGGAGCGAGCTCATTACAAGCAGGCAGCACTGCCGAGAGACAGCTCTGCCCAGGAGCAGCTCCTCTGCAAAGCGCAGCAGGGCTGAGGGCACTGCCTGCAGGCGCCAAGGGGAGAGAAGTGAGGAAGAGGGAGGTTAAAGGCAGTCAGCAGTTGGAGGACAAAGGAGGGCTTGTTGCAGGACAGATCTTCACATGGTAGGTCTCTGACGGCAGGGCAATGCACAAGAGTATCCTGAAGGGATCTCCAAAAGCTGGCACAATCCACAGCTTGTGAGCTCTGTAAGTAAAACTCACAGTTTCTCTACAGTAGACAAGAAGGATGTAGTCCAGAGCAGGAATTCCCTGCTGCACCCTCAGAAGGACAGGGCATGACAGCTACCTTTTTCTGGGGACGGCTGCAGGGTTGTGAAGGCATTTGTGCAGGGCACCCCCCCCCCGAGCTGTGCTTTAGAGCAGGGTCCCTCTGCCCCAGGGGGCTGTGTACCAGGGCACAGTGATCAGTAGGTCTGCTAGGAGCCTGTTAGGGAGGCCTGGTCTCCCCGGCCCCCGCCAGTAGGGCGGCCCAAGGTATACCCTGCTTGCATGGTTAGGGAGGCCCGGTCTACCCCACTGGCTCCCATCTGGATGGCAGGTCTACCCCACTCGTGTGGCTAGGGAGGCCTGGTCTACCCCACCTGCGTGGTTAGGGAGGCCTGGTCATCCATATCTGCGCGGGTAGGCAGGCCATGTCTACCCCACCCGTGCGGTCAGGGAGTCCATGTCTTTCAGCCCACTTGATAGGGAGGCCAGGTCTACCCCAACAGTGCCGGTAGGGAGGCCTGGTCTACCCTGCCTGCGTGGTTAGGGAGGCCAGGTCTACCGTGCCCGTTCGGGTAGGGAGGCCAGGTCCACCCCACCCACGCGGTTAGGGAGGCCTAATCATCCCGGCCCGCGGTGGTAGAG
Organism: Buteo buteo; assembly: GCF_964188355.1. Classification (NCBI taxonomy): domain Eukaryota; kingdom Metazoa; phylum Chordata; class Aves; order Accipitriformes; family Accipitridae; genus Buteo; species Buteo buteo. Next base: position 1,251,355 of record NC_134201.1, on the reverse strand, counting down.
AGGCCAGGTCTACCCCACAGCACTGGCAGGGATGCCTGATCTACCCTGCCCTTGCAGGTGTAGAGGCCTGGTCTATCCCACCCGCGTGGCTAGGGAGGCCTGGTCTACCCGCCCGCTCAGGTAGGAAGACCATGTCTACATCACTAGCACTGGTAGGGAGTCCAGGTGTACCCCGCCCATGCCGTTTGGGAGGCCAAATCTACCCTGCCCACTTGGGTAGGGAGACTACGTCTACCCCGCCCGCGCGGTTAGGGAGGCATGATCTACCTTGCCTGCGCGGGTTCGGAGGCCAGATTTACTCCACCAACACCGGTCTGGATGCCAGGTCTACCCCGCCCATGCGGTTACGGAGGCCAGATCTACCCCTCCCGTGCGTTTAGGGATGCCAGGTCTACCCCACTCGCGCAGGTCGGGAGGCCAGGTCTACCTTGCCCGCATGGTTGGGGAGGCCATGTCTACCCCGCCCTCACGACTAGTTAGTGCACATCTACCTCACCGATGCCTATAGGGAGGCCAGGTCTACCTCGCACTTGCCGGTAGGGAGGCCTGGTCTACGCCACTGGTGCCGCTCGTTAGGCCAGGTCTACGCCGCTTGCGTAGTTAGGGAGTCAAGGTCTACCCCACTCTTGCCGGTAGGGACTCCTGGTCTACACTGCCTGCTCGGCTAGGGAGGCCAGGTCTACCCCACCCGTGGTGTTAGGGAGGTCAGGTGTACCCCGCGTTTGCCGGTCCGGCAGCCTGGTCTACCCAGACGCTGTGGGCAGTGAGACCATGTCTACCCCACCGTTGCCACTAGGGAGGCCAAGTTTACCACGCCCACGCGGTTAGGTATGCCCGGTCTACCCCGACACTCAGGTATGGAGGCCAGGTCTACCCTGCTCACTCTGTTAGTGAGGTCAGGTCTACCCTGTCGGTGTAGCAGGGAGGCCAGGTCTACCCCACTGGTGCAGCAGAAAGGCCAGGTCTACCCTACCAGCACTGGTAGTGAGTCCAGGTCTACCCCATGGGCGTCAGTAGGGAGGCCAGGTCTACCCCACCCGCACATTTAGGAAGGACTGGTGTACCCGGATCTCACTGCTAGGAAGGCCAGGTCTACGCCACTGGTGCCACTCGTTAGGCCAGGTCTGTGCTGCCTGCGTAGTTACGGAGTCAAGGTCTACCCCACTCTCGCCAGTAGGGACTCCTGGTCTACACCGCCCGCTCGGCTAGGGAGGCCAGGTCTACCCCACCCGTGGTATTAGGGAGGTCAGGTGTACCCCGCCTTTGCCAGTACAGTGGCCTGGTCTATCCAGATGCTGCGGGTAGTGAGACCATGTCTACCCCACCGTTGCCACTAGGGAGGCCAAGATTACCACGCCCACGCAGTTAGGTTTGCCTGGTCTACCCCACCACTCAGGTATGGAGGCCAGGTCTACCCTGCCCGCTCCGCTTGGTAGGCCACGTCTATACCGCCCTTGCTGGTAGGGAGGCCAGCTCTACCCCGCCCGCGCAGTTAGGGAGGCCAGGTCTACCCCACTCGACCAGTTGGGAGGCCAGGTCTACGCCGCTAAGCGTGGTTAGGGAGGCCAGGCCTACCCACCGGTACTGATGGGGAGGCCAGGCGTGCCCCGCCCATGCGGTTAGGGAGACCTGGTCTACCCTGCCACTCAGGTATGGAGGCTAGGTCTACTCTGCCAGCTTGGTTAGAGAGGCCTGGTCTACTCCGCCTGCTTGGGTAGGTTGACCAGGTCTACCATGCCCACTCGGTTAGGGAGGCCAGGTCTACCCCGCTGGTGCTGGCAGGGAGGCCAGCTCTAGCCGACCCGTGTGGTTAGGAAGGCCTGGTCTACCCTACCGGCATCGTTCGGGAGGCCAGGTCTACCCCACCGGTGCAGCAGGGAGGCCAGGTCTACCCCACCGGTGATGATAGTGAGGCCCAGTCTATCCCGCCCACACGGTTAGGGAGGCCTGGTCTACCTGGCCCGTGCAGGCAGGGAGGCCAGGTCTACCTGACCGGTGCTGGTCAGGAGGCGAGGTTTATACCTTCCACACGGTTAGGGAGGCCTGGACTAGCCCGCCCGCGCATTTACTGAGCCCTGGTCTGCCCGGCCTGCACAGGTAGGGAGGCCAGGTCTACATGACTGGCGCTGGCAGGGAGTCCAGGTCCACCCCGCCCTTGCCTGTATGGTGTCCTGGTCTAGCCCGCGTACTCCACTAGGGATGCCAGGTCTTTCCCACTGGCGCCAGCAGGGAGGCTAGTTCCTCCGCACCAGCGCCATTTGGGAGGCCAGGTCAACCCCACCCGCACAGTTAGGGAGGCCACGTCTACCCCACCAGCGCCGGTTTTGAGGCGAGGTCTACGCTGCTCTTGCGATTAGGGAGGTTAGGTCTAATCCACCCGCGCGGTTAGGGAAGCCATGTTTTCCCAATCCCTTGCCAATAGGGAGGACAGGTATACCCTGCCCGCTTGGCTAGGCAGCCCAGGTCAAGGGCAGGGAGTCAACGTCTACCTCACACGTGCAGAACTTTGTCTGCTCATTCCCTGCGTGGTCTCTTCAGTGACGGACTTCAGCAGGGCCTGCTAACACCCTCACAAACCTGGAGGTTTGCTTCTGACTTGGACTTCTCTAGAGGCTTGGTCAGTCTTTAAGGATCTGCAGTTCAGGAACTCGGCACCAGAGGGCTCATTAACATGCAAAACAGCCCAAGGAGCCATGTCTGGGTATAATTTGCCTTTAGTCTTGTGGGAGGCTGACCCTGGCTGGGCGCCAGGTGCCCACCAAAGCCACTGTATCGTTCCCCCTCCTCAGCTGGACAGGGGAGAGAAAACATAACAAAAGGTCCGTGGGTCAAGATAAGGATGGTTTAATAAAGTGAAAGCAAAGTTCGCGTGCAAAAGCAAAGTAAAACAATTGATGTTATTCTCTACTTCCCATCAGCAGGCAATGTCTGGCCACTTCCTGGGAAGCAGGGCTTCAGTACGTGTAGTGGTTGCTCCAGAAGACGAAAATGTTCCCCTTCCATCTCCCTTTACTCAGCTTTTATAGCCGAGCTAACGTCATATCATATGGAATATCTGTTTGGTTATTTTGGGTCAGCTGTCCTAGTTATGTCCCCTCCTAAGATCTTGCCCAGCCCCAGCCAGCCATTGAGGGGGGGGCAAAATGTTGGAGAGACAGCCTTGATGCTGTGCCAGCACTGCTCAGCAGTAGCCAAAGCACTGGTGTGTTATCAACACCTTTCTAGCTACCAATGCAGAGCACAGCACTAGGAGGGCTGCTATGGGGAGAATTAAGTCCATCTCAGCCAGACCCAATACAAGTCTTCAATTTTTCTGTGGTGAATTAGAGAGATTTCAGGAGTGTAGTCAAAGTGAGAAGGTGTCAAAGCAAAGAGACCAAGTGTAAGAAATGCTTGATTTTGAATAGCCAATTCTGCATTCACCCCAATGTATTTGGGTTACAGGAATGTCTTCAGGTAGAGTCTGCACCACCTAGACCCATGTGGCTGGATTGGCAGAGCCACCCCCTAGCAAGGGCAATCCCCATCTCCCAGGCTGAGGCATGCAGTCAAGATGCACACCTCTGAAGTGCCCATTTCTTACAGGTCTCCAGGCAGACCGTGAGCCATATTTCATGACCCTCTGAGTCTGAACCATCAGTCCCAGTTCTGCACATCTCTTCATCCATCCATCCATCCATCCATCCATCCCTCCCTCCCTCCCTCCGTCCATCCTTCCAGATGTCCTATATGCAATCATATAATAAAACACACCACTGATCATCCAGCCTCATCCAGAAATCCAGCCCTTTCATCCTAGAAAGCCATGAGGTTGGTCTCTCGTGATCCACCCTGGACAAATCCATGCTGTCCATGCCCAGTCACCTTCCTCTTCATCTTCCCAGAAGTATCACCCAGGAGGACATGCTCAGAGACACACTGCTCTCCTATAGGAGCTTAAACAGCCTTTTGCTCCCCTGGTAATCCTCTGGCCTGTGTTGAAAGATAGCTGTCAACTTTTTTGGAAGCCATCAGGGACTTGTCCTGATCTTCATGATCTGTCAAAAAAGGTGCAGAGTGAGCCTTGCTATGGAATTGGCTTGCTCCCTCTCCAGCCTTGGATGATTCCCCTCTGCTCCCAGGGGCTGTTCAAGGCTGAGTTTGCTCAAGTAACCTCTGACTTGATCCCCACTTACTGCTGGTTCTTTTCCTCCAGGGTCCTGCCAACAGTCACAAAGGCCTGGCAGATGTCACAGCCAGAGAAGTCATTAAATTCCTCAGCCTTATTTTTCCTAAACTTAGGAAAATCAGCAACAGGTCCACATGATCCCTGTCTATTCTTTTACGGTTAATGAACCAGTATCAGCTCATCTTGCTGCCTCTATCCTCCCCTGCATCTCTCAAGGCAATGGGACCTTTGGCTTTGGCATCAACCCTACATCCTGGGACAAGGTTTCTACATTCTGTTGGCAGCTTTCCCTGCTTCCACCTCCTGCCTGCTGCCATTTTGCCCTGGAGCTCAGTCAGTTCACACAAGCAGCCTCCTGAGATGGTTGCTTCTCTTCATGGGTATTTGGGGAGATCCTTTGTGTGCTTGCAGGAGGCTGTCCTGTATGGCCTATCAGATTTCCCATGCTGCTTCCCCCTTCAGAGCTGCTTCCCATGGCACCACTTGTCTCAGTCTCCTGAGTGTGTCAAAGTCTTCTCCTCTGGAGTCCCAGGTCTGTGCTCTGCTGCTGGCCTTGCTCACTGCCCTTTGGTGTCTCATCCCCCACTAATTCATGGCCATGACAGCCAAGGCTGACACTGTATATCATCACATCCTTAACCAGCTTTTCCTTGTTTGCCAGGATCAGGTCCAGGTGAGAATCACCCTTGGTGGCCCACCTAGCAGTTGTCTGAAGAAGTTGTCCCAAAAGCCAGATTCAGGCTGTTGGCACCCTGTTGCTTTGCTTTGCCAGGGAATGCCAGGGCACTTAAGTTCACCACAGGAACCTGCTCATGAACCTGGAGACTTCCTGGGGTTGATGACAAAAGACCTTTTCTGTTTCCTCTCCCTGAGCAAGCAGCTTGTAACTGCAAACACAAGGTCACTCTTGCTGACTCCTGCTCTGGTCCTAAATGACAAAAGTTAGGCCAACATGTTGTCTGTCACGTAGAGGACATCCACAAATCCAAGCTTCCCTTTCATACATGGGGGATACTCCTCATCGTCCCTGCTGCTCCCTGGGCAGAGCCTGTATGCCTCCATTGCAGCACCACAGCTCAGCAACCTGTCCCACCTCGTCTCATCTGGTCCAAAAAAGTCACAAAAACATCACGGTTCTGTGACAAGCCATGGGTCTCCAGGTCCTCCTGGCAGTGCGCATTTGGGCCACAGCATCTCAGCTGTGACAGTGTAGTGGACCACACACTTCTCACAGGGAAACCTGAACACTGGTCCTGACCAGAAAAATATTGAACATCGAGTTCTTAGGGCTGCACTGCACCGTGCTGCACGTACAGCACGGCCATCAAACCTATGCTATGCTGCACAGATCCCTTGGCCACAGGACAGCCTCAGCAGCATGTTGTCACACAAGAGCCTGCAGGCAGGTCCCACTCTGTGCTGGACATTACGCCTCCTGCGTGGCCTTGCCTGTATCTAACCGTGCAGCAAGATGTTCTCATGAAAACATCATTTCTGTTTCACTGTTGAGATGATGAGTAGAGTTGTTTCTTTTGTAAGAAAATCCTATAGCAGCTTGAATGACCAAAACAGGAGACTGTCTTCTATGGATGGGGTCTGCATGCTTTGCTGCATTTGGGCCAAAGGCCCTCTCAAAGCTACACCACCTGGGAGTCCCCCCATCTAAAGGGACCAAAGATGATCTGCATGATTCTCTCCTTAGAGTGTTAACGATGATGAACATAACTTTAAAAGGTAGTTCACAGTGTCCGAATCCCTTTCTTATTGGGGTCATAACAGACCAGCACCTCCTAGGGAAAAAAACACTCTCAGTACCCTTGGATGCAGCCCCTGTGGTTCCCATAGACTGGTAAGGGTGTAGTTTGGTTGAGTAACCCCATCCACTGCTGGTTGTTCTCCTCCAGAGTCCTGCCTCACAGCTCAAAGGCCTGGGAGATCTGGCTGGTAGTAACCGAGGCCATGACATAGAGTACCTCAGATCTATCTAGACCTAATCTTACTCAATTCGCCAGTGGTCCTACCTTATCTTTTTTTCTCCTGTAACAGTTCCTGAAGTACCAAAAGTTCATCTTGGTGCCCTTGAATTCCTTTCTGAGTTTCTACTGAGTTTTGATATGGACCATTGGTGTGCTTGGAGAATGCTGTCCTTGAAGACAAGATGTATCCAGGAACACTCTGAAAATTCTTGGTCTTTCCGTTGATTGGATGATCAAGGGAGTGAGTAAAAACCCCTGTGCGACTTTGCTTCATGTTCATGCAATGCCAGCAGCTCCTGGGTGGGAAAGGGACAGACCTTGCCTGTCTGATGGCATCTGATGACTGATGCCTCTGACTGATGGCATCAGTCAAGGGCACACAGGCACCAAATCGCACTCTCTGCGATGCCGTCTGGAGTGTCTGTGATGTACCACCCTGAATGGGAATTGCTTTCCTGTAGGTCCTGTGAGGTCCATGCCAGCCTTGGCATCTGGTGCAGCTCTGTGGCCCAGGAGTTGGACATTAAATAGAGTACCTGTCCTGAATTCTGTTAGGCAATGTGGAGACGAACATGGGTCACATGCCGTTATAGTCAGTGGAGGTATAGTAAATTCAGCTGATGGAAAAGAGGGAGACCCAGCTCTAGCTATGCTACATGACTGCAGTCATTCATATGAATACCTGTATAAACTGCCATGAAGAGAAGGAGTAGGAAAAGGTTCTTTTGGCCTTTATTTGGGCTTAAGCTGTCATGTCACTTGGCCATAGGAATTTCCCACCAGGCTCATACAGGATTCCTGAGATGTTGCCCTGTAGGGTTTAGGGTTTACTTCCGCGGGGTCCAGATGATAGAACACCAATATGATGATTAAAGTTGCCCCCTTTATTGAGCCTAGCTGATCATTCTTATACAATTCTCTAAGTTGTTTAGAAACTCTGATTGGTTGCTGCATGCAAGCATTTGGTGTCCACGCGCACGAGCATAAACGGTGATTGGTTACATCGGTACTGTCCATGCACACAAACGTAAGATAAAGTTAGTTATACCCGCTCTGTACACGCGCATAAACATAGGACATAATTGGCCATATTAATTAGAGCATGCAAGACTTGTCTTAGTCGAATTGGTCAAGATAAGCCCCTGAACTGAGGTTGTTTGTGCCAAGTTCCATTTATCGTGGAATGCACACCTGTGTTCTTCTAATTGGCATCTTTCTTTCTTTGTCTTCTTGTTTATTCTGTTCAAGGCCTTCTAAAGGCGTCTGGAATGCTCCTGTGACTGTGAGCTACTTTCAGGCCCGATAACTAAGTTCCATATAATTGAACCCTACATTGCCCTGTCGCTATGAACTTCTCCATTACAGTTTGCTGTTACCTACATGTACCTTGGTCCAGCTCTGGCAACTCACATGTAACCAGGTATTTGTGTCTGAACACCTGACTCCTGCCTTCCATCTCCATTAATTCAGAAGGGAGCTGAGAGAAGGAGCTCCCATGCAGGTGCCTATTTTGTGCCCACCTGAAAAGAGTCAAGAGGAATCCCACCTCCTGTGGCTTTGTGGAGTGCATGGGAGAGAGCTGAGTCTCCTTCAAATGCCATGAGTAGAAACGCAGATGAAACCCCTCCATTGACCAAGAGATCGCTTCTGCCTGTAGGTGTAAAGGAGATCCCTGCCTTTCACTGTCTGAGTATCATGTCTAAAAAATAACACAAAAAAAGTGGTACATTAAAAGTAACTCAGAGAGAAGGATTATATTTTTGGAAAGAAAAAAAAGGTCACATGTAGATGTAGATTTTTCTCTGAGTGGAAAATTTTATTTCATTAAAGAAGTGGCTCTCTGCCGCTGAGGGAGGGAACATCACTGATTGCCTCAGCCTGTTTCCCAGCAGGTTCCCCTGGAGCCCCAGGGACACCTGGAGGGAGCCCAGAGGGGGCAGAGAAAGGGCTGCCTTGGGCTGCTCCTCTGCTGCTGAGCTGGGCTGGGCTCCTGGGCTGGAGGGAGCTCATGGCAAGCAGGCAGCACTGCCGAGAGACAGCTCTGCCCAGGAGCAGCTCCTCTGCAAAGCGCAGCAGGGCCGAGGGCACTGCCTGCAGGCACCGACCGGAGAGGAGTGATGCAGAGAGAGTTTAAAGGCGGTCTGGGGTGAGAGGATGCAGAGAGCTGACTCAAAGAGAATTCTTCACAGCCCTCTGCACAGTAAGTCTCTGGCTGCAGGGAAAAGCTGTGTGCTGGGGCAGGGACTCTGCCGCTGGTCAGGGTAAGGACTCAGCCTGCCTGGGGAACTGTAACAGCAGAGTGGGGAGAAGCTGTAGGTGGAAGAAACAGCTCGCAGCAGGGCAGGGTCCTTCTGCTGACAAGAAGGTGCTGTGTGGGTCAGGGCAGCTCACAGCTCCAGATCATCCCCAGGACATTTCCAAGGGCACTTTTCAAGGGGAAGGTCAAAGCAGGGATTGCTATAAAGTTAAGGGGATTTCCAGAGTCTGTGTTTTCTGTTTCCTAGTCTTGGGGAATTTGGGGGGAGAAATGCAGAAGGATGTGTCTTGCTTGAACAAGTCCCTGAGACTCCTGAGCTGTAACTTGGAGTGATCAGTAAGTCTGAGAGGAGCCTCCTGAAGTAGAGCACAGGGACTGAGAACAACTGCCTGGCTGTGCTGGTGTCTGGGAGGTGGCATGCACAAATGGGTGAGGGTAACTCTTTCCTGAGACTGCAGCTGCCTCTCCCCTTGCCTTTTTGAGCCAGTCAATCTCTGCTCTTTTCCTTGGTTCTCACTTGTCTGTGTTACTGTTATCTTGGTGCTGCTGTCATGTTCTCTGGGAATGGGAGTTTCAGCTGCAGAGTCACACACTGATCTTGTGGGTCCTCCCATGCAGGTGTGACCATGGGAACAAGTGTCCTAGCTTTCCTATCATCTGAGGGGTTATGCTCAATGGTGTCTGTGGGGCTGGGGAATGAGCTGATTCTCCCTTACAGAGATGCCATCACATCAGGTCACTTGGCTATCAGCTCCGAGTGTCCTTCCAAGCTGTTAGCTGCCCTGCAGGATGCAAACCTGTCTCAGAGCATCTTTCTGTTATGTGAAAGACCCATGGAGAAGCACAGAGATGCTAGGACTGAGGAAATGCTGTTGGTTGGTGAAATGAGTCCGGTGTGTTCTTGGCTAGAAGCAGGGTGCTGAGACTTTTAGAAAGGGAGAGACATTTGGTGGTCTGCAGTGGATGTCTCTGCTCTCAGCTGTGTCTGGTGGCTTTTCAGGGTAAAACAGGGGAGCGTGGTCACCCTCCATCTCAGAAAGGTGCAAGCACAGTGAAAGTGGGAACTAGACAGAAGGACAGAGCAGCTCCCCCTCTCTCTGCACTAAGCCACAGGCAATCCTCTTGACTTGCCTGGCTTACGCTGTTATCCCAGAGTGCAGCAGAAATGCTGAAGGATCTCGAGATCTAAGAAAACTCCCCAGGGGCAATGTTGGCAGCTGTAAAAAACCCTAGAATGCTTCAACTGCTTTTACCCTCGTGCTTCTTTAGCACTGGGAGTGCAGATGCTGACAAGCCCTTCCGCGCTAGGAGCGCTTTCAGCTGACAAAGTCAAACACCAGACTGGCCCCTGCCTGCACTGATCCCATGAACCCACTGCTGCAGAGCAGGGCTGACTTTCCAAGAGCCCATGGTCAGAGGTCCTGCTCTTCATTGCACACTCAGCCAGCACCAAGCAGGGCTCCAGCCACAGGCCTGAAGGAAGGTCTCCGGGAAAAGGAAAAGGGTCTGTGTGTGTGAGAGTTGGAGGGTCTATGGGAAATGGCTTTGATATTGCTCCGAGAATAATGCCCTGACTCTTCACTGTCTTTTTTCTACTTTGACAGCACCCCATTCCCAGAGGATGAAAATGTCCAACAGCAGCTCCATCACCCAGTTTCTCCTCCTGACATTTGCAGACAGACGGGAGCTGCAGCTCTTGCACTTCTGCCTCTTCCTGGGCATCTACCTGGCTTCTGTCCTAGGAAACGGCCTCATCATCACTGCCATAGCCTGTGACCACCACCTCCACACACCCATGTACTTCTTCCTCCTCAACCTCTCCCTCCTCGACTTGGGCTCCATCTCCACCACTGTCCCTAAAGCCATGGCCAACTCCCTCTGGAACAACAGGGCCATCTCCTATGCAGGATGTGCTGCCCAGGTCTTTCTGTTAGTCTTTTTGATCTCAGCAGAATATTTTCTTCTCACTGTCATGGCCTACGACCGCTACGTTGCCATCTGCAAACCCCTGCACTATGGGACCCTCCTGGGCAGCAGAGCTTGTGTCCGCATGGCAGCAGCTGCCTGGGGCAGTGGGTTCCTCAATGCTGTCATGCACACGGCCAGTACATTTTCACTACCCCTCTGCCAAGGCAATGCTGTGGACCAGTTCTTCTGTGAAATCCCCCAGATCCTCAAGCTCTCCTGCTCAGATGCCTACCTCAGGGAAGTTGGGGTACTTGTGGTTAGTGCCTGTTTAGCATTTGGGTGTTTTGTTTTCATTGTGCTGTCCTATAGGCAGATCTTCAGGGCTGTGCTGAGGTTCCCTTCTGAGCAGGGACAGCACAAAGCCTTTTCCACGTGCCTCCCTCACCTGATTGTCGTCTCCTTGTTTTTAAGCACTGCCATGACTGCCTACCTGAAGCCCCCCTCCATCTCCTCCCCATCCCTGGACCTGCTGGTGGCAGTTCTGTACTCGATGGTGCCTCCAGCTGTGAACCCCCTCATCTACAGCATGAGAAACCATGAGATCAAGGATGCCCTGAGAAAATTAATCACTGGATGCTTTTTAGAAGGAATAAACTGCCTCTTGTCTTCTGCATAGCAGAATGTCTTTTGCTGGTCTTTTTATGGTGATTTTGGGTGTGGTTTTATTCCTTCTCTTTCACTTTGTTTTACTTACCTGAATGCTTTCCACAAAGAAGTGTCTTTATTCCTCTGGTTTCTAATTCACAGTCTATCCAGCTTTTTTGTGCCCTGGAGGCTGTGCAAATGAGGAGCCATAAGCTCTGTGTGTTTAAACAAAATAAGGGGCCCCGCAGTGACTTGGTTTTCCAAGTTTCTTCCTCCAAGACCTTCTTTGCAGCTGCAGGGAGCAGTGCCTGTGTGCAGAAGGGAGGAGGAAAAGAGTCCTGGCACAGCAGCACCAGGGATCAGCAGCGCTTGGTCTTTCCCGAGCTGCTCTCTTCCCACTTCCATGCTTTCCTTCTGAACACTTTGGTTGGTGGAAGGCCTGTGCAGGTTACAGTCCTGCTGTGTGTCAGGCCTGTGGCTGCAGGCAAGGACAGGCAATGGGCACTTGTGTGACAGAGCTGGCCTCCATAGCAGCATTTCCATCATACAAGGGGATCTCCTCAGGCCTTGTGCCACACCTGCCTCCCACCCCTGGGCTCAGCCCTCTCCACCCCCGAGGAGCTGCTGTGCCCTTCAGAGGGTCTGGGGCTGTGGGGTGAGTGCCCAGAGCTCTGCTGCACCCTGTGGTGGGCACTGCTGTGGGGCCATGCCAGACTGGGCTGTGCTGGGGAGAGGGCAGGAGAGGTGGAGGGAGATCAGGGGAGTTGGGGTAAGTTTAGGGGGAGCTGGTCTGTGCTGGAAAGTGCCCAGGAGAGAAAAATATCAGTGCATAGCTTTTAGTGTGTGACCACGCAGGGCAAGGACTGACACTGGGAGTTTGTGGTGCAGAGGCAGGGCTTGTGGCAAGCATGGAAGACATGCAGGTGCAGGGGAGAGGAGGATTCTGGTCTGTGCCCTTGTTTGTCAGACTGCGAAGGTGGGTCAGGGCCTTTGTCACCCTCAGCATCTCTCTTTGGCCATTTCCAGCACTTGCTGGTCACCTCAGTTTTACAGGTGAGTTTTGCTGTGAGGCCACCTTCCTCTTCCTGCTGGGCCAAAGGCTGGTTTGGGGGAACAGACAGCCCTGCCCAGCTTCTCTCCTTCCCCAGACCCTGGCAGAACCTGGAGCAGAGCTGTCTGCAAAACCCCATGTAGGACAAGGCTGTGGCAGGGCAGGGTTTGGGTGCTGGGGAAGCTGCAAAAGTAGGAAGGTCATGGTGGAACTGTGATCTGAAGGCCATCTTTGCGATTGCAGTGGGGAAACGGCCCCACCCTTGACTCTCCCCTTTCCCATGCTGTGCCTGCAGAGTGGAGCCGTGGGACCGTGTGTGGGCAGTGGAGCTGGGCCTGCCCAGGGACAGGCCACTGACAGGGGCCTGAAGCAGCTGCCAGGAGGTGCCATCATGGACACTTGTTCCAAGAATTGTATACCAGAGGCTAATCCCTGAGAACTCATAGCTATTTTTGTCATGTAAAATGAAAAATGAGAGGGCTTTATTTCATCATCATGAGTACAGAATAGTTCCCTTGCAGCACTGTCCTGCTACTGTTATTACTGATAGTGCCACTAATTCCAAAACATCCTTGAGAGCTTCTATATTATTCCTCGGCTCCAAACCTCAGGCTGCTCAGACACAGAAAGTACCACCTCTAAATCTCTGCAAACTAAATCTTTTGTCCCAGGACACTTCTAGCCATCATATCAGCACACTGCCTGGTCTCCATTTTTTATCTGGGTGAAGTCAGGGTGCTCTCTCGCAAAGCCTTCCCTACAAAAGTCTTTTCTACCTGCTGATCCTGCTTGTATCACCTCACACAACATACAGCTCCATCTTCCTTCTGCAGAGCTCCATGGGATGGACAGTTTTCCTGCTCCTTTCATGAGAAAAGTTGAAAAACAGGAGACACTCCTTGCCAGGAAGCCAGAGACTTGGGTGTTGCTCAGCTGCTTCTTACTGGCACTTCATTCAGACTCTGTTGTGGTGTGTTTGGTGCTTTTCTGTGGCTACTCTTTCTGCAGAGAAGATCTTAAAAAGACAATGATTTCATACAAGATGGTCATAAAGGCCCTGTTGTAGACAGCAACGTTTGCCATGAGCTCTGGAGAGAGCCAGGAAGATAGTTAATAAGCACCAGGAATATGCAGGAATGTCAAGGTCTCTGCTGAAGAGTGAGTGGCTCTGAGCAGCAGTGATTGGCCGTGTGTAGGGCTCAGAGAGAGGGTCAAGGGATGTCAGTGAGAAACAAGGAGGTGGCTGATGGCTTTAGCAAATCCTGAAACTGTATCTGAGCCCAGAAATGGCAAGCAGTGGATGCCTGTGGATGGGGAAGAGGAGGAGGTGTGTCCTGGGAAGACGTCAGGAAGGAAGACACCTCTTCTGCAAGTCAGGGATGAAAGAGATTATTCTATGACAATGTGCATGCCTAGAAAATGGAGAAGGCCCACTGCTGAGGGTGGCTATCATGCCAAATGAACTGACCTTGCTCTTTTCCTGCTTCACTTCCCATACTTGGATGGACCTCAGGAACCATCTGTGAGTGTGGAGGATGCACAGACCTCCTGGGGTGAAGTTTCATCACTGCAGGGGAAGAGGGAAGGGTTTGTGAGACACGTTGTAGTGCAGGGAGAGAGCAGTGCATGTAAGAATTCAAGCGAGCCTGGGGCTCGAGGAGCACATCTTGGGTGCTAGAGGAACATAAACAAGGCTTTGAAAGAAGCCAGATGGGTTGCAGGGAACTCAGAGACATTGCCTAACCCTCAGAAAACTACAGCTTTTTGTTTGAAGAACAGTGAGGACAGAGAGTTATCAGTAAACGTTGGGATATCATGGGCTCAGAGTGAGTTGGGGAAGCAGGGTGGAGAGTTAAAATCTGCAGAGATACGATCACTGACATAGGCCAGTATAGGACAGCCTGTGGTGGGGAAAGCCAAGGGCTTTGGTAGGGCTGGGACCCAGAACTGAGGTCTTTGTTCTCTTGGCTAGAGCTGTTGTCTTGTGGGCTGAGTGGACTCCATGTATGTCAGCCCTGGCATGATTGCCTATGTGAATCCCCCCTCCATCTGCTCCCCCTCCCTGGATCTGGTGGTGGCAGTGCTGTGCTCACTGGTGCCTCCAGTTGTGAACCCTCTCATCTATAGCATGAGCAACAGGAAGCTCAAAAAAGCCCCGAGGAAAGTGATTTCATGGACATTTTTCAATACCGGTAAACTTCCAGTCTTTTTCGACAAGTGATTCCCATACTAGGCCCATGCTTTGTTGTATTATCATTGTTGTTATTGCTCTTTGGGGTTTCATGTTCATAGACCAATATTTGGACTTCCCATACTTCATGTGAAGCATGAACTTCCTCTGTCTCACCTGGAGGACCATATAAAAATGTGTCTTTGTAACACTGGGTCCAAGCTGACTCCCTCGTAGCATCTCTGTAATGAAAAGGGATCTTCCCTGTGCACTGCCTGATGGTAGGGCTATTTTTCCAAGCCTTGTGTCAGGAACAGGCCCGAGATACTGCACCTCAAAATGGTTTATTGATCCATGGTTTTAAGGGCAAAAAGCTCATTGTCATCTTGTGACCTGCTAGAGGGGTGGACTTAGGACTCACCTGTTGGTGCCTGGTGACAGTGGAGATGAGGAGTGGTCACTGAGGTACAAACCCAGTCCTTTCCCACATGTGACAGGGCAGAAGATGTCTTCCAGGAGGGGAATCTGTAGCTGTCTGGATATCCCAAGGGATCTCCATGGGCAGCGTGTGCCTGGGATGTGACTAGAGCTCCACAAAGTGAGAGATTGCCCAGGTGGACTTATGCAAAAGTGTTAATTCCAGGTATTGACAGGGAAAGGAGGACTCTGCAATCACAGGGCAGGCAGTGGGAACCCAGCTGGCACAGGGGAAGGGGGCTGGAGAGATGCAAGAGCTGGCTGAGGAGCTCCAGGGCCAGGACTGTCATGCTGCCCTGGGGCATGGGGCTGGTGGGGGCAGAGAAGGGGCAAATGCAGTCAGTGTTGGGGATCACCTATCATATGAACACAGAAGAGCCAGAGAGTGAGTGGCCATACAGCACAACCCTGAGGAAGGACCTTTGCTGCATGGTCACCCCTGTCTTCCTCCAGGTCTCTAGGATACCCAGCTCTGCTGCCATTACTAATACAAAGGGAACCAGTTTCCTACCAACACTCGTTACACATCAAGTCCCATAGCTCCTGCCACAGCCAGACTCTCAGCCAAGCCCATTCTCAGACACCTCCAGCTAGATCAGGTGCTTGTCTCCACAGATTTTGAAAATCTCCACTGATAGAGATCACACCAGCTGGCCTGGGTCCTTGCTCCAGTGTTTGGCTCTGAGGGATTTTTCCAAAGCCCTGGCTTTCTCAGCCTCTCCTTGTGCACAATGTGCTCCAGGCCCCAGCCATCCTTCTGGCCTCTGCAACTTTCTCTCCACTCTGTCAGGGTCTTCCTTGTGCTGGTGAGCCCCATACCAGACACAGCAGTCCGGTTGCTGTCTTGTAGTGGGTTAGCCTTGCCCAACACCCAGACACCCACCCAGCTGCCCACTCACACCTCCAGCTCAAAAGGACAAAGGGAGAAAATAAGATGGGATAGCTCATGGGTCACGATAAAGACAGGGAGATCACTTCCTAATTACTGTCACAGGCAAAGAAGAGTGCACTTGGGGAAGACCAATTTAATTTATGCCAAGTAAAAAAGGTTTGGATTTAAACAATGACAAAATTATTCAAGTCCATTGCCTTCACACTTTCCCCCAGGCTCAAATTACTCCTTTGTTCCAAGTTCTTCTACCTGGGAGATCCCAATGTCAGGGTGAGGTGGGGAAACAGGGGGAGGCAGCTAAAATCTGCAGGGTCACTGGCACAGGCATAGGACAGTGTAGGACTGCCTGTGGTGCAAACAGGGCCTTTGTGCGGCTGCCCCCTCCTCCCCACCAACACAACTGAAGTCCTTGTCATCTCCACGGTGGCTGCTGTCTCTTCCACTGAAGCCCATGTGAGGACACTGGTTCCTTACAGCCCCTGGCCCTTGTTCCCTCCTCACCGACCCCCAAAACTGCCTGGGAGGTGTCCTACTGCTGTCCTTCACTCAGCATCACACCCCATCCAACTGCTTCCAAGAAGAGCTGTAAGCATCCCATGAAGGAAAGGATCCCCCTTCCCAGTGGGATGGAGGCCAGGGCTTGGCCATGCTGCTTGGTGAAACACATTTAGGGCTTTCACAGCCACCTCCACAACTGATCTTCCACCTGTAACCAGTGTCTCCGACTTCCTGGTTCACCAGCCCCCAGGGACGGTCCCCTTCTCTGGTCATTCCCTCCATGGTCTCTTCAGTGATGTTCCTCAGTGGCGCCCACTAACACCCTCAGAAACTTGGAAGTTTGCTGCTGGATTTTACTTCTTGAGAGGCTTGTTCAGTCTTTCAGGATCTGCAGTTCAGGAACTTGGCACCAGAGGGCTCATTAACATGCAAACTCCCTAACGAGCCAAGGCTCAGTGCAGAGTTTTCCTTTAGGTCTTCAATTCTTATGTGGTTCATTAGAGAGAATTCAGGAGTGTAGCCAAAGTGGAAAGATTTCAATACTAAACAATAAGAAAGAATTCTTTTTTTCCTCCACTTTTCTTTATTTTTCTGCTTAGGCATCATGTCACATCAGTAATCCCCAGTTCATATTGATCCTCCTAATGGAGTTTGAATGATTACAAAAAGCAAGACCCTTTCTGTCTTAACAATCTATGGTCATTCTTCATCCCTACCCCCAGCCCCACCTTTTCCCTCAACCACCTGGCACTTACAGCAGCCTTGTTCAAATCTGAGCTTTCTTCACTGAAGTCTGTAGCTGCATGCTTCAGCCCGTGGGCACCAACTCCCTCCTGCTTGGAGACCGAGCTGCACACAGACACGCAGTGATGTAATACACTCAACGGCTGTATATTAAGTCCACGTTACCTCCTCTGAAGCCCACTTCCTACAGCACATAGTCTTAGGTGAACAAAAAACACATTTTTGTGTAAGCAGAGATCCCAGGACCCCCCAAAACACTCCCTGCCCTGGACTCTGTCTGTCCATGTCCGCTCTTTGCACACAGCAAGTCACACGTTGAAGTCACGAGCTCCCCTGATTGACAGAAGGGAAAAAGCAGACAAAGTGAATGAAATGCTCTCTTTTGAATTGCCAAACGGGCACTAAGCCCAGTGTATCTGGGACAGAGGAGCATCTTCAAGCAGACTCTGCAATACCAACCCACTCATTTTTCATTCCCTGCAGGGTATAAAGTACATGTGGCTGTATTATCGTTGAAGGCAGGGATGAAAGTGATCCCCTCTAATGTTGGGCGCCTTGGCTGCCATGGCCCAGGCTTCCTTTTCTACTCAAGGGGGAGAAATCAGTAGTCTCAACGGAGATGCTTGGACACACCCTGTCTGGTGACCAGCTCCTGCTCCAGAAGTGCTCCTGTAGGTTGTGGGTCCCACTTCCCAGTCCCACGTGGGGGCTTCAGCCACCCCTGGGTATCTTGGTGGCAACGTCAACCTCTGTGCTGGCAACTGAGTCAACCCCGGAATGAAGAAAACATGCAGAAAAGAGCTTGGGGTAATAAGTGTGTAAAAAGTTACTTTTCAGCACTTTCATATTGGTCTGCAAATTCTCGTGATTTTTTTCAGAGGCCATGGACATGGACCAGCAAGATGATGACACCTTCTCTCCCTCTATGTAAATAGAGATTTATACAGCCATTTCCAAAAATGTATTTCCTCCCAACACTTTGAATGGAGAACTGCGTTCTGGTGACACGTTTCTATTGTCAGATTGTACATCCACATTTCCTATCTACAGGGTGCTTGGAGCAATGATGGTTGGAGCAGTTGGACATATCACCCTATATTTCTTTGCCAACAAGAAATGGACACACCTGCTATCACTTCCATTGCATCATCTGTTTTTTCTGATCTGGCCACATCTTTATGGAATGTCCAATGGCCATAATACCATGACCCGCCAATGCCAGACCTCAAGTGATACACAGAGGCCTAGAGCACAGACATATAAAGAGCCCCAGAGCAGAGATGTGGAAAGCAAATGTCACTCGTGTCTTCAAGAAAGAAAAGAAGGAAGACCCAGGGAACTACAGGGAAGTCAGACTCACCTCCACCCCTTGGAAGATGATGGAGCAGCTAATCGTGGAAAGCATTTCCAGGCACATGAACGATAAGAAAGTAGTAAAGGTTCAGGGACCTATGTATGTCCAGTTTGCCAAAGTCTTCCCTGATCTGATCCTCTTCCACCAAGGCAGATGTCCACGCTTTCCCCCTGGTCTCTGGCAGCTGGGATTTCTGAAGGCCTGTCTTGCTAGCAACTACTGCGGCAATGAAGGCATTCTGTGCCTCAGCCTTTCCCACGTCCTGTGTCATCAGGTCCCCAGTCTCACTGAGCAACGGGCCCACATTTTCCGTTGTTTCCCTTTTGTTACCTGTCTACTTTTAGAAGCCCTTCTTGTTTTCTTTGACATCCCTCACCAAATTCCATGCCATTTGGACTTTACCTTTCCTATCTTTGCCCCGGCATGCTCAGACAACATCTCTGTGTTCCTCCCAGGTTACCTGTCCTTGTTGCCACCCTCTGAATGCTTCCTTTTTGTGTTTGAGTTTGGCCAGGAGCAACTTGTTCATCCACGCAGCCCTCTAGGCATTTTTGCCCAATATCATATTTGATGGGCTGCACCCCTCTTGAGCTTGGAGGAGGTGATCCTTGAATATTAACCAGCTTTCTCAGGCCCGCCTTTCCTCCGGGGCCACATCCCATGGGGCTCTTCCAAGCAGAAACTTGAAGAGGCCAAACTCTACTCTCCTTAAATCTGGCGTTCTGAGATTGCTTTTTACCTTCCTCTTTCCCCTCAGGATCCTGAACTCCACCATCTCGTGGTCACTACAGCCCCATCTCATGGTCACAAGGCTGTCTTTGACCTTCACATCCTCAACAAGCCCCTCCTTGTTGGTGAGGAGGAGGTCCAGCAGAGCACCTCTCCTCGTTGGCTCCTCTATCACTTGGGTGAGGAATTTATCATCAATGCACTCCACAGACCTCCTGGAGTGAGTGCTTATACCCTGCTGTGTTGTCCTTTGAGCAGCTATTGGGGTGGTTGAAGTCTCCCATGAGGACCAGGGCCTGCCAATGTGAGGCTGCTCCTACATGTCCATTGAGGACCACATATACTTCTTCTTCCTAGTCCGGTGGCCTACAGCAGACCCACTATAACACCACTCTTTCCTGTTCTCTCCTTAATCCTCACCATAAAGATCTCCATTGGCTCCCTATCCATCCCCAGACAGAGCGCCATGTCCTCCAGCTGCTCTCTCACACAAAGGGCAACTCTCCACCCTTGCCTTCCCATCCTTTCCTTCCTCAAGAACCTGTATCTCTCCTTTTCAACACTCTACCAGGTCTCCATGGTTGCAATAAGATTGCTGCCCGGCAACTGCACACAGATCTCTAAATCCTCGTGGTTATGCCCCGTACTGCACACATTAGAGTACAGGCACTTTAGAGAGGCAGCCCAGCATGTTGAGTTCTTGGAGAGGGTGTGAGAGATTTCTCCACCATGGTGCTTTGTAGGCATTTCCTTGCTTACATGTAAGTGCTGGAGTTGACCACACTTAGGCACCATTTTGCTGATTTTGTGATCCCTTCCCATCACATCACCCCATGCCCTTTGCTCAGTGATCCTATCTATCACTCCCTTAGAGGACTGCTGGTTACTCCCTCCCTCCCCCATCCTTCTTAGTTTACAGCCCTGCTTATGAGGTCAGCCAGCCTGTTGGCAAAAACAGCTTTGCCTTGCTTAGAGAGGTAATCCCATCTCTCCCAAGCAGATGCTGGTCTGTAAAGAGGGTGCCATGGGCACAGAACCCAAAACCATGTCCCCTACACCTATTCTGCAGTTAATTATTAACTTGTCCTATTAGTGCCTTTCTCCTCACACCCTTTCCCCTCACCAACAAGGTTGAGGAGAACACCATCTGGGCCCCCATGCCCTTCACTATCACCCCCCAGAGCCCTGTAGTCATATCTGATACTGTCACTTCTTTCCCCTGGCAGTGTGATTTGTGCCCACTTGGAATAAGAGCAGGGGGTAGTAGTCAGAGGGCCGGATGAGCTTTGGACGTCCCACCACAACAACCTGGATCCCGGTCCCCAGCAAGGAGCAAACCTTTCTAGGTGGTTGGTTGGGATGACAGATGGGTGCCTCTCTGCCCCGTATTAGGTAGTCATCCATTACGATCCAAAAACCCCCATGGCACTATGTCTAGTTGAGGCTTGACTATCTCCATTGTGGAGATCCCACAGCCTTTCTGGGTGCATGTTCCCAGTGCCAGACAGACCTTATAGTGCAGATTCTTTGCTTTTAAGCCTAGTCAGAATTTCCCATGGCCCAACTTTTTCCCACGGCTTCTCAACTTTCCACTGTGCCCACCTGGGAAGAGTCTGACTCATTCTCCTCTGCACCATCCCATAAGCTAGCTGTAGACAAAGACAGTATCATCTCCCTTAGGCCAGCCTTGAATTTCTGACATCCTTCTCTTTGGCCCAATAATATCGACAGGTCTTCATCAGACTCCCCATTTCCAGCAGTTGGAGGTTGTTGCACTTGTGGGCCTAAACCTGTGTCTATAACCGCCGTGCTGATCCCCACCAGGTCCCACTCAAGCTTCAGGAGATAACTAGGGATGTGAAGTCAGGGGTCACCCACCCCATTCCAGGGGTCTTCATTCCAATGAGACAGACCCTGTCCTCACACCAGTGTATTGTCTGTACCGTTTCTGCAGTCACTCCATGGGGAATGGAGGTGAGCAGCTTTGATGCACATGTGCATCGACAGAGGCAGCTCCTCACACACTCTTCTCTACAACATGGACTGTGGCAGAGGGGCCTAGTTCTACCTTTAATTACTTATGAGATGCCCCCATCACACTGGGAAGGTGTTCTCTGCAGGGGTAGAAATACTTTCTGTTGCTCTCAGAGAATGTAGTGACTCGTGGAGGTGTAGTTTCCTGCAGTCAGAAGTTGATCTGCCCATACGGCTTGTCCTGTGCTGCTATGTGCTCTCAGCTAAACAGCAGTCACACTTCTGAGTTACCCGCCAAAAAAGAAACTGTACTCTGCTAAAAAAGGAGGAGTGCAGTTTCAAAGTGCAGATCTCCCAAGTCCTCTGCCTTTCTTAGCCCAGAGGTGGAGAAAGTGACAAAGGAGGTGTGATGCATAAGTATCCTGACTTGGAGGACCAAACCAAGGACTCTCTGATACCACGATGGTATCACAGATATCACAAAGGGAGAGCTGTGCCTTTCTGGAGGGCAACCTACAGCCTGGCAGGACTCCCATAAAAAGACAATAACACAGTTTTGGTGTAAACAAGATGTAGGACTCATAGCGATATGATCTAGGCTGTAGACATAGGCCCCATGAAGTACATTGCCTGGAGCCCCACAGGTTAGAAGGGGCTTGGGCACCTCCATGCAGACACTTCCATGCCAGGACGAATAGAGTCAGGTGTCTGAAATGCAACTGAACGCCCCGTCCCAAGGAGCCTGGGAGCTAGAGCAGGAGCAGCAGGCACAGATGGGGAAAACAAGGAGCAACAGTGTCATCCTCCTGCCGAGGGACAGACAGATGGGCAGCCAGGAGACCCTCCACCTTACCCAGCTGTGCACACCACCTTCCACAGCAGCATCACAGGGCAGTCTCTTTCAGCCCCTTTCTCCGGCAGAGGGGAAGGCGCACAATGGGGGAGAGATGCAGGCGATATGCTCCTCTACTTGAGGTCCTGCTGCAGAGGAGACAGCTCTGGGCTGTGCTTGACCCCTCAGGTAACTTTTACCAGGCCTCATCCTGACCCTAACCTGTGCATCAACTTCCTGGATTGACCCTGGACCTGCTCCATCATCAGAACCTTGCCAGATAACCTGGACTCTGAACTGCCTCCAGCTGCCAGCCCCCTGGCCTGCCCTGCTCCCTTGGTGGCAGCTCAGGCTGGTGAGGCCCCCTCCCTGCTCACCTGGTGTCGTGGTTTAACCCCAGCCAGCAACTAAGCACCACGCAGCCGCTCACTCACTCCCCCCCCACCCAGTGGGATGGGGGAGAAAATCAGGAAAAGAAGTAAAACTCCTGGGTTGAGATAAGAACGGTTTAATAGAACAGAAAAGAAGAAACTAATAATGATAATGATAACACTAATAAAATGACAACAGTAGTAATAAAAGGATTGAAATGTACAAATGATGCACAGGGCAATTGCTCACCACCCGCCGACCAACACCCAGCCAGTCCCCAAGCGGCGAAAATCCCTGCCCCCCCTTCCCAGTTCCTAAACTAGATGGGACGTCACATGGTATGGAATACACCGTTGGCCAGTTTGGGTCAGGTGCCCTGGCTGGGCATGAGAAGCTGAAAAATCCTTGACTATAGTCTAAACACTACTGAGCAACAACTGAAAACATCAGTGTTATCAGCATTCTTCACATACTGAACTCAAAACATAGCACTGTACCAGCTACTAGGAAGACAGTTAATTCTATCCCAGCTGAAACCAGGACACCTGGGGATACCCCTCACTTCCCAGCTAGCTCTGCCTTCCAGAGCATTTGTCCCTTGCTGCCCCCTAACAGAGCTGAGGTCCCAATCATGTCACCATTACCTGCATCTCCACTGCCCTCCCCTATGCTCTGGTTAACTCGATGGCTTCACGATGCCCATTGTTCTGACAGACCCTCACTTTGCTACAGCTGACAGGGCCTCACAAGGAACAACCCACCGGCATGCTGGACTTTTCCTCTGCCCTCTCTCTATGCTGTTGTCTCTACATGACAAGCTTAGTGATGAACTTGCTAAAAAAAAAAAAGAAAAAAAACCCAACCAAAAAACCCCTCAAAGAAAGTGGAAAGTAAAACCCAAGAAAAACAAGTGATGCAAAAGAAGACAATTGCTCGCCACTAACTAATCAATGCCCAGCCAATCCCCAAGCAACAGCAGCTGCTTCCAACCTCTACCTCCCCAGTTTTATTTCTGAGCATGACATCATATGGTATGGAATATCCCTTTGGTCAGTTGGGGTCAGCTGTCCCGGCTGTGTCCCCTCCCAACTTCTTGTGCACCCACAGCCTACTCACTGGCAGGTCAGTGTGAGGAGCAGAAAAAGCCTTAATGCTGTGCAAGCAATTCTCAGCAGTAACTACATCATCAGTGTGTTATCAACCCTGTTTTCAGCACAAATCCAAAACACAGCCCCATACAAGTTACTGTGAAGAAAAGTAACTCTGTCCCAGCCAAAACCAGTACATTCAGGTTGAAAAGGACCTCAGGAGGTCTCCAGCTCAGCAGGGGCAACTCTGGGGTTAAGAGCTGGTTGCTCAGCACTTGATCCAAGTTACGACTTGAAAACCTCCAAGAATGGAAATGGGATTATTTCTGGGGGCAGCCACTTCCTGTGCTTGGCTGTCCTCATGAGGAAAAAGCTTTCCCTGGTCTCTGGTGTGAACTTTTCTTGTGTCAATCTCTTGTCCTCC
The DNA here is from genome assembly GCF_964188355.1 of Buteo buteo. Taxonomy (NCBI): domain Eukaryota; kingdom Metazoa; phylum Chordata; class Aves; order Accipitriformes; family Accipitridae; genus Buteo; species Buteo buteo. The sequence continues at coordinate 1,227,796 of NC_134201.1, read as the reverse complement.
CTCCATGCACCACCGTGAACTGACTGGAGGACATGGGGAAAGGAAAAACTCCTTGCCTCCAGCCCCCTACACCTGAAAGGAGCTCCAGCAAAGCTCGGTCAGTACAGCAGACAATAACTGTGCCTCATGACTGAGCCGGTGGCCATTCCTGAAAAATTTCCTTCAAACTGGAAGCTTCCTGGAAGCTCCAGCTTTTTGGACAAGGTAGTTTTCTTCTCAGTTTCAGGTCTGACTCTATCCTCTTATGAAATACCTTTAAATTCTTCAAAATTTGTACAAGGAGGAGAGGAAATGCCAACAGTGCACAAGGATCGAGGAGAGAACTTGACCCATACAAATCTGTGGGGCTTCATCCACAGCTGCTGAGAGAGGACAGGGCATCCTCCTGAACAGGTAGCACTCTGCCTGGAGCCAGGAGCAAGTGAAGTACTGCAAAGGTCTGTCCTGTCCGGGGAGCTCTTCTGCTTGATAGCTTTATTAATGACCTGGAGGTCTTGGTAGATGGCAAACTGCACGTGAACCAGCAGGGTGCCTTGTCAGCCAAGAAGGCCAACAGCATTATGGGCTGTATGAAGAGAAGCATAGCCAGAAGAGGAGGGAAAGTGTTTATCCCTCTCTCCTCAGAGCTTCTTAGACCACCTGGACAACACTGTGTCCAGCTTTGGTCTCCTGTGCCCCATCCCCCATCCTGGTGCAGGCAAGACACTGATGAGCTGGAGCAAGCTCAGCAGAGGGCTTTGAGAGGGTTGGGTTGGGGGCAGGCTGGAGCACTTGCCATCTAAGGCAAGACTGAGGGAGCAAAGCTTGTTCAGCCTGGGGCAGAGAAGGCACCAGGCGATAAGGAGAAGTGTTTTCACCATGAAGTCACTTGCCAAGAGAGGCTGTGTCCTCCCTATTCTTGGAGGTATTCCAGTCTTCTTCCCCCCTGCCTGTCATCTCCTCCCTTTGACCAAAAGAGTCTTGCTCCTGCAAGAGTAAAGCAAGAGAGCCATGGAACCAACACAGACTCTGCATGCCCTGAGACCTTGCTTCCCTACAGCGAAGAAGAGAGCTCTTTCATCAGCCCCACACTTCTTTTTCCACCCTCAGCCTTCGTAGTTGCATGTATCTGGCTTTTGCTAAGATCCCATTTGAACTGGAAGCCCGCAAGACTCCTGGAACTCCTAACATCAACCTGGCATTCACCACAAACCTGGACCCCAGCCGGCCATGAAGGCATCAGTCATCCAGCGCCTCAGGTGTGCTGCCCAGGGCAGGTTTTGTCACGCCACTGTCAGCGCCGCTGATGCTGTGCCCATGTCCCGTCCTTCTGCCACAGACTGCCCATGATCCCCAAACAGCTCCAGCTGCCTCGGGGGCTGTGATGAAACATTTCAGGAGTGGGCTGAGGTGGGTTGGCAGGAGATGGACCCTTGGCGCTGCCTGGCTTGCAGGCCTGGGCAGGAAGAAGCCAGCTCCCCCCTGCCAGGGCTGGGCACAGTTTTTCCCAGGAACCTCCCTGAGGAACACATCTTCTGTATCTCTTTGTGCCCTTGCATGGCTGGCATGGGGACTAGGGCTCCTGGGGCAGAGCTGAAGAAGCTCAGCTGGGAGAGTGTTGGAGTGAAGACCTAAAGGTCCCTGGCTGAAGCCCAGGCTTTGGCAATGTTTTCCCTCGGGCTTTTGCAGAGCCTCTTGCTCTTCTTCCAGCCTACCCCTGCCCTCCTGCACTGCTTTCCTCATATTCAGGGAAGAGCTTCCCTAGGGCTGGGCACAGCTTTTCCCTGGGGAGCTCCCTCCGGAGCTGCTCCTGGTGATCCTCCACCTCTACCCTGGCAGGAGCACCTGAGCTCAGGCTGCTGGGTGGATGTGCACAGGCAAGTGAAAGAGGGTCAGGCTGCCCAGGGGGAACGCAGAGACTGTGTCTGTGCATGCAGGGGTAGAGTCAGGGCAACTCTAGTTAGAGCTCAGCTGGAGCTGGAACCAGCAAGGGGTGGGTAACCAGAACAGATTCTCTAAGTAAAGCCATAGCAAAAGCTACGATAGGAGCTAAGGAAAATGTGTACCTGCTGCTCAGTGGGGCAGGGGACCTTGTAGCCAAGGGCATGTACAGACCTGAGGTATTCAGCACCTTTTTCCTCTGCCCGATGCTTCCCAGTTTCCCAAGCCTCCTAACAGAAACTGGGGGACCTGAGCACCCAGTCCCTGCTGACCCCAGCTGCATCTCACAGCTGCATCTCACATGGGCATGAGGACACAGCCATCTTCCAGGACCTCTTGGATTTTAGTCCAGAAGACAAGCCATGCTGGGCTGGCCTTTTTTCCTTAGTCAAGGTATGCAGACGTGTGGGAGGATGGAACTGGCCATGTACCACCTCACAGCCAGGCTGAGCAGCCAGCACTGGAGACGAGTGATGTGAGGGGCTGCCCTGTGACAAGTGTCCTGTAGCAGCTTCTCCTTGTGTCCAGGGAGCAAGGGATCAGACCGAGCTTTTCTTCTGCACCTTCTACACTTGGTTTCTCTCCAGAAATTGCTGGCTCTGCACCATGAGTACAATGCTGTTAGCCCACCCTCCCCAGTCATACTGAAGAGCTCGATGCTCATCTCCATTTTTCAGACAAGCTCAGCCCCATTCCCGGCTCTCCCTGGTACCTGCCACAGGGAGCTGCAGAGCTCTGGGATCTCCCACCAAAGCCCGAGCTCCTTTGAAGGGAACAGCAGTCCCAGGAAGATGGGGAGGAGGGGCATCAGGGAGGAGGGCACGTCAGCTCCCCTGTCAGCCCCAAACTGCAGGCCAGCAATGGCATGAGGAAATGGAGGCCAGTGACTCCCTTGTATCCAGGAAAGTCCTCACCAAGACAGACTTTGACTTCCCCCCATTCCTACTGCCAGCCCTGCTTCCCAGGACAGTGCAAAATCCCTGGTCCTGGAGACCCTGGGACCCCTCCATCAGCTCCTGCTGCTCCAGCCATAGAGCAGTCAGCCCTGAACTTGCACGTGCAGAAATGGATTTCCCTTTCTTATTTAATCCAGAAGCACGAGAGGTGTTTGGGTGCTACACTAGATCCAGGCCACGTTTTTTTTTCCTGAGGGTGCATGAATCACTCTCCAGCCTCCCTCCCTGTGCCTGTGGGGTCCCTGCTGCCTCTCCTGGGATTGCAGAGCCCTCCATTACCTTCTCACACTTGGATCTAGTGTTTTCCCTTTTTATGACCATGCCTTGGGTGGTCCCTCATTTTGTGAAGCTCCCCACTCACTCCTGGGCACACGCTGTCCCTTCAGATCCCCTGAGCTCTCCCGATTCACCTCCAGGAAGGATGAGTGTTGGCCATTAGCCCGTGTGGCCGCCCAAGGCAGGTAAGCATGAGACAACTCTCCAACTCTGTTTGTGCTAGGCACTGACACCTGAACCCTGGGTCCAGACGTGTGTCCCCAACAGATCACACTGGGGTGCCGAGCTCATCGTCCAGGTCAGTGGGGAACTTAGTGAAAGCCAGAGGATCTTTTAGGATGCAGCTGAATGACAATGTCCTTTCATGCTCTTTTGAATTATAGCCCGGTCTTCAGGACCTGCACTGAAGGTCTCTGTGGTGGGGAGACACCACTTTTTAAAGACATATAGCATTGGGGAGCCAGCTCTGATAGTGTTGAAAGCATTTACAGAATGCTTCTAGGTCAGACACAGCAGGTTTCACCATTAGCAGAGCTGGGATGAATCCAAACATTTCTGTAGGATCGCAAGTATGACAGAGACAGCAACAAGAAAAACCAAGCATACTGCAGACCTGCCCTTAGATACCATGGGCGCCATGACTGCATAGGGCTGGGCAAGGCATTCTAGATGAAAAATGGCTCTGAAATAAATTCTCTCACTGCGTTCTTGAATTCCCTCTCCAAAGAGTGGAGGGCAGCTAATTCCAAGAGCATCATTTCACCGAGAGCAGGTGTCTAAAAGAGATGGAGATTTCCCCCTCTGTTAACCCCCATTTCTGTCCCTAGGCAGTGACAGCAAGAGGTCCATTTCCCCTTCTGTAGGGCAGTGACTCCGCTGAGCCAGCGCAGATATCCAGCCTCTGGTTAGAAACCCTCGGAGGGGATGGGCATTCAGCTCCCCCATGCACCCCACAGACCCACCCTCTTGCTGCAGTGCAGATGTGCACAAAAGAAGCTCCTGCATGCGAGTACCTGGTCTGAGCTCCTTCTCTAACCAGTGGGGATGGAGAGTGGCAGTTATTTACTTGCACTTTTGTGTGGCCTGCTGCATTTGCAGTGCCGGGGTGGTCTGAGACACGTCCAAGTGCCTGCAAGCCCTGACAGAGCAATTCTGAGTGACCCACAGCCTTCCTCTGCATCAACACTAGGGATGAGTGGGCCTCCACTGAATGGGGGGTGACACTGATCACTCTCCAGACTCCTTCACCCATGCTGTGGGGTCCCTGCTGCCTCCTCTGGGATTGCAGAGTCCTTGTTTCCCTGTGGATACACCAATTTGACCCTTTACCTTCGGTGACTCCACCTTGGGTGCTCTCTCACTTTGTGGGGCTCCATTCACTGCCCATCTCAAGCACACTCTATCCCTGGAGAGCCTGGGGGATCTCCAGGCAGCTCCAGTTTCCCCTTGAGAATGACGTTGTCTGCCCCGTCTGACATGTGACAGCCTTGGGTATGTCACTCAGTGACCAGCCATGGCCTCCACTGTCACTAGACACTGATGGGTGAGCCCTAAACCCAATCCTTGATCTCTACATGGTCACAAGGTGACTGAGAGGCTTTTGCTCCTGCAGTCATGCAGAACCCTGAGCAACTCCTGACTCTGGCATTGGAAGACAAGCCCAGTGTTCATGCGCAGCACAGAAGAGATCTCATTTTATTACACAGATGTTGTAATGTGTTCAGCTCTCAACAAGCATTAGACACCTTTATAGAAGCTCCATGTAAGAAAGAGGGGGTTCATACCTCTGTAGAAGTAAAAGGACTCCAAACATTACTGTACGAACATTATAAATGAAGAATAACAATTACAATAACAATAAAGACAACAAAAACAACAAAAGGTCAGGACTGGTGTGGAGAGATGGGATGTTTCTTGGTGCTAAACAGGAGTCCATGTAATCAGTTTCCTAATACCATCCTTGATCTCCTGGTTCCTCATGCTGTAGATGAGGGGGTTTACGGCTGGAGGCACCACTGAGTACAAAACTGCCAGCACGAGGTCCAGGTATGGAGACGAGATGGAGGGGGGCTTCAGGTAGGCAAATATGGCAGTGTTAATAAACAGGGAGACCACGGCCAAGTGAGGGAGGCATGTGGAAAAGGCTTTGTGCCGTCCCTGCTCGGAGGGGATCCTCAGCACGGCCCTGAAGATCTGCCCATAGGACAGCACAATGAAAACAAAACAACCAAATGCTAAACAGCCACTAACCACAAGTACCCCAACTTCCCTGAGGTAGGCATCTGAGCAGGCGAGCTTAAGGATCTGGGGGATTTCACAGAAGAACTGGTCCACAGCATTGCCCTTGCAGAACAGTAGTGAAAATGTATTGGCAGTGTGCAGCACAGCATAGAGGAACCCACTGCCCCAGGCAGCTGCTGCCATGTGGACACAAGCTCTGCTGCCCAGGAGGGTCCTGTAGTGCAGGGGTTTGCAGATGGCAATGTAGCGGTCATAGGCCATGACAGTGAGAAGAAAATATTCTGCTGACATCAAAAAGAATAACAGAAAGACCTGGGCAGCACATCCCAAGTAGGAGATGGCCCTATTGTTCCAGAGGGAGTTGGCCATGGCTTTAGGGACAGTGGTGGAGATGGCACCCAAGTCGAGAAGGGATAGGTTGAGGAGGAAGAATTACATGGGTGTGTGGAGGTGGTGGTCGCAGGCTATGGCTGTGATGATGAGGCCATTTCCCAGGAGGGCAGCCAGGTAGATGCCCAGGAAGAGCCAGAAGTGCAACAGCTGCAGGTCCTGCGTGTCTGCAAATGCCAGGAGGAGGAACTCAGTCATGGAACTGCTGTTGGGCATATGCTTCCTCTGGACACCGGGGACTGTCCAAGGAGGAAAAGGCAGTGACAAGTTACCACAAACATCTCTGAGTAAAACCAAAGTTATGTCTCATAGACCCTCGCCCTCTCACACATGCTACCTTTTCCCTTCCTCAGGAGAAACTTTCATTCTGCCTCTGCTCTTCAGCTTCATTGTCTGTGGCTCTGTGTGCTGGAGCAGGGCCTCTGCCCATTGTCTCTTGAGGAGTCGACCCAGCCCCACTGCAGTGGGTAGATGGGAACGTGGCAGGGGGGCTGGGTTTGATAGTCAGAATATGTCAGATAAAATCACTCCTAACACAGGAGGGCTTGTCAGCATCTGCACTCCCAGTCTTAAAGAATGTGGGTGGCAGAAAGAAGATTTGGGGGGGGGGTGTGTGTGTGTGTGTGGTTAACTACTTCCCCCATCCTTCCATGTGAGTGTTCTCTGAAATCAGAAATCATGAGCTGAGACATGAGAGTCAATGGATTCACTGTGGCTTAGTGAGGAGTGAATAGAACTGGTTGGGTTTGTTCCCAGCTGCCCTGTGCTTGCAGTTTTCTCAGATGGAGGGTGATCACACTCCTGTGGTACCAGTAAAAGCCACCAGACACTACTGAAAGGAGAGGGACCCACTGCAGGCCACTAAATGTCTCACCCTTTCTCAAGGTCTCAGCACCCTCTTTCTACAAAAGGACACACACGGCTCATTTCATCAACCCAACAGCATTTCCTCAGTTATAGATAGCATCTCTGCACCTCTCTCTGTAGGCTTTCAGATAACACAAAGATGCTTATGTGAACAACTTCCCTGCTTAAGGACAGCTCACAGCTTGGAAAGCCACCCCAAAGAGATAGCCAATGTCCTAATGATTACATCTAATCCAGGGAAAACCAGCTCATTCCCCAGCCCCACAGACTGCATTGCCCACAGCCCCACAGGTGAAAGCTGGGACACCTCATTTCCATGGACACACCTGCATAGGAGGACCCACAAGGTCAGTGTGTGACTCTGCAGCTAAAACTCCCATTCCTAGAGAGCCTGACAGCAAGAATGAAATAACAATAAAACCAACACAAACAACTGGAGAAACATGGGAAAATACAGTGAGGGTCTGCTTGAGAGAGGCAGCCGGGCACTCAGGAAAGTTCTGCTTACTCAGCTGTTCAGACCTCCTCCCAGACACCAACAGTGCCAGGCAGATGCTTTCAGCCCTGAGCTCTGCAGAGGGAAATGGGCACGTGGCTGGAAAGCTGCACCCACGGCTCTGCTGGAGCTCTGGCTGCTGAGGAGATGGTTCATGCCTTGGACCCCCCAGCTCTGAGGGCAGAGGCTTTGCTGGGAGGGAGAGGAGCCAAAGGGGCTTGCTCAGAGGAAGGCGTCTGCACTGGAGGAGATCATACAGAGTTTTCTGAATTCTCTCTCCCACAACATTTTTGCATTTTGTTTCCTCTGATCTCATTCCCTGATTATATTCTTGCTGGCTGGAGATTTTCCTCCTGGGAGGTGTTTCCCTGTGCCATTTCTTTTCCCTGTCAGCACTCACAGATCCCACCCCAATCTCTGTGCGCTCCCCCTGGCCCTACAGAAACATGCCTGTTTGCAGGGCACTGGCCAGGCACATGATCCTTTTTGCAGGTGGTAAAGGGCAGATCAGAACAACCCTGAGAGGTGCAGCAGAGGTGATTCTGGTGGTGCCCATAGGCAGGGGAGTGGCTGAAGGCATTTTAGGAAGCTCTTGGCAGACCTACTGATCACTCAAAGTTGCAGTTCAGGAGTCTCAGGGACTTGTTGAAATTTGAGTGTTCCTTTTCCACTTCTCCTTGTCTCTCCTCCCTCCTTACCCCTCTGGAATTGGAAACTGAGAAGATAGACACAGGAAAGCTCCTTATCTTTATAATAATCCCTGCCTTGTTCTTCTGCTTGAAACATCCTGTTTGAAATATTCTGGGGGTGATTGGGAGCTGTGAGCATCCCTGCTCCACGCAGCATCTTCTCGGTAGCAGAATAACCCTGCCCTGCCCTGCCCCACCAAGGGTTGCTCCTTCCACCCACAGCTTCTCCCCACTGTTACAGTTCCCCAGGCAGGCTGAGTACTTACCCTGACCAGCAGCAGAGTCCCTGCCCCAGCACACAGCTTTTCCTTGCAGCCAGGAGCTTACTGTGCAGAGGGCTGTGAAGAATTCTCTTTGAGTCAGCTCTCTGCATCCTCTCACTCCAGACTGCCTTTAAACTCTCTCTGCATCACTCCTCTCCGCTCGGTGCCTGCAGGCAGTGCCCTCAGCCCTGCTGCGCTTTGCAGAGGAGCTGCTCCTGGGCAGAGCTGTCTCTCGGCAGTGCTGCCTGCTTGCCATGAGCTCCCTCCAGCCCAGGACCCCGGCCCAGCTCAGCAGCAGAGGAGCAGCCCAAGGCAGCCCTTTCTCTGCCCCCTCTGGGCTCCCTCCAGGTGTCCCTGGGGCTCCAGGGGAACCTGCTGGGAAACAGGCTGAAGCAATCACTGGTGTTCCCTCCCTGAGCTGGGGAGAGACACTTATTCCCAGCACTGTTATTTCTCCTATGAGGAAAAGATTTGGACATGAGAATCACCTTTCCTTGTTCCATCCTTACACAGGACACCCAGACAGTGACAGGCAGGGAGCTCCTTTGCCCCTCTGAGCAAAGGGATTCAGCTGAGTCAATGGAGGTATCTCATCCTGGATATGTTGTCCTGGTGCTGGAAGGGGACTCGGCTCCCTCCCATGCCTGCCACAGACCCTCAGGAGGTGGGATTCCTCTTGCCTCAGTTCAGGTGTGCACCGAATAGGCACCTGCATGTGAGCTCCTCATCTCAGCTCCCTTGCTCATCAATGGAGAGGGATGCTAGGAGTGAGATGCAAACGTCTGGTTACATCTGAGGTGTCAGAGGTGGTCAAAGGTATGCGCAGGTACCTGCAAACTCAAATGGAGCACTTCGTAGAGACAGGGCAGCATCTGGAGGCATCCTCTTGGAGGGTCTTGGGAATTTCCTTTGGCCATCTGAAATGACAGCTGATGCCCAAATTTAGGGCAGCCAAACTCATTATGTTCAGGGCAGTTCATAAGAGTTAGTCATCAGAACTCTTGGGGCCCTGTGCCATAGGGAGAGCTCAGCCTCTCTCTTTCCTTTTCTCCCATTGGAGAATGGGGAAAAACCCCCACCAATCATCAGGTCTCTCTCTACATCCCTGGGTTTCCGACAATGAGGTTGGGGAAAATGCATCTGCAAATGGTAGAGGGGAGAGCTGGGGTGAATGCTGAGGCTTCAACCCTATATACATATGCAAGATGAACAGATAAACCAAGCATTTCCACCAAAGAAGAGGTAGTATAGGCACTTTTCATTTTGTCCCCTTTCCCACTGTACAACATCGGGATACCTCACTGCAGCTCAAAGCCTGAGGAGAACAACCATGCTAAGACTTTATCGGGAAAATAAATGTAGTAAAAATTCCACTGCCTCACAGAAAAGACTGCAAGAAAAACAGAGAAAATTCAGAAGTGCTCTCAGCCCTGCTCGGAGAAGGTGGAGGGAGACAGCACAAGTAGGAGTAGCTACACTTTAGACCAACCTTGTAAAGTCTCTTGTCCATCTCTTTGTCAAACGGGCAAACGCATGACATTTTACTTTTTTAATTACGCTAGTGTTACAAAAATATGAGCATGTCTTTTTGGAGACCATTAAACCAGCAGATGGGTTATTCCTGAATTGTACCTTTCATGTTAAGTGGCAATCAAATGCCGCCCACCTGCTGTGCATTTAGCTCAAAGGCAGCCTTGACCTCTCCTAAGTCAATATCCCTCAATTATGACAGTGCGTACAATTCATCGATTCTTTGCAAAATCACTTCAGAATACAAATAACGTCACAGCATACTTAAATATGCTCTCCAATTCAACACCATGTAACTTAGCTATCTAATAAATAGCGCAGAAAGCAGAAGCGGTCAAAATGAAAATCCTCCAGGTGACTGACTGACTGCTCTTTGGGCACTTTCCAAAGCAAATATTCAAGTCAGTTGCCTTAAATCTTTTCACAACTGATCCACAACACATCTCTTATTTGTAGTTAGTGTCCCGTAAAGATATAACCATCACCCTTAAAAAATGACACATATTGTCAAAGAAGGATCTGAGCCATGTACAGTTCTCATGCACTACTTATCAGTGTATTTTTATTTACCTCTTTTCATGTGGATAAAATCAGACAGGCTTTCTTTGCAGCCGTGACAGGAGTCTGTATCATCATGGGAACAAAGGCCGTCACACCTTGGCTTCACTGCAACTCAGTCAAACCTCGCACTGACTTCAAAACCTAAACCAGACTTTTACCACCAGCCTTTGATTCTCATCTTGTGTCTCATAGAAACAGATTTTCCTCACACCTTCATAGACAGAGGACTAAAATAGAGCACCATTTAACTCTGAGACATGTGACGTGGGCTGCTGGATGGTTTTGGAAGTGAATGGTGATTGGGAAGCACAGTGTGGGTGCTTGAATTACTGCAGCACATAATAAACAGAGGATGAGTTTACAGAGGAACGTGACAGCCTTACCAAGTATTCATGGGTCTGCTGTCGTAATGTTGATGTCCCACGAACTCTGGACGGGCAATGAGTCCAATGCATTCAATGCTGCCCTTGCTCCGTGTGGCTAGTGGGTTTGCTGGTCATTACGTGTGGTTACTTCTGACTATCAGCTACCTAAAGTGGCAAGTAAATATGTGCTGCGTCTCCCGGTTGAGAACTTACTGGCCCTGTCTCCTCCCAGTGCTAGCTCACACCACCAGTAATAATGCTGGTCTTCTCATTATGCAGACATAAATAAATATCTCTCCTGTTATCTATCTGTTCTGATAGTTGTGGGCACCTACAGGGAGGCAAAACAGGGGTGCCGGAGCCTGTTGATCCAAAATATGCCCGTCTTCATTATGAGTATGTCCCTGCTAACAGAGGTACCAGCCATTCCCTCTGCTGTTTGGGGCACTTGCATCCTTGAAGACAGCAGTGATGGCAGATCGTGTGAGCGTCACGACTGGAAAGGACAGGTCCATCAATTCTGGATTGCTGGAAAAGTTCTTGCTCGGCTTGTGCAAGCCAGGCCAGCACCTTCACCCACTGGCTCTCCCTACTCGGAGGGGAGAGCTGAACCACTTGTGTACAATCCCACGCTGCCCCGACCCCACACTGGGCAAAGGGTGCTGCCCCGGGCCCCCAGGATGGTGATGTTTGGGACAGGAGTGTTGTGAAGGAGCCACCCTGGAAAGCCAGGGATAGCTGCAGGGCAGGCAAGGGGAGAGAGGGAAAGGGATGCAGTGCCCCTGCGGAGGCAGCTCCATCACGCAGGCTGCTCTAAGCCCCACTCCAGCAGGACTGCTGTGCCACCAGGCTTTCCCAAAGGAGAGCAACACCCCGGTGGTCAGGCTGTTCCCTGGGAATGCCCCTGCCTCTGGGCTCCAGCTTGTCCCCAGGGCAGCGGGAGAGCCCCAGGTGTGCAGGGTGCCCCAGGACTTGCTCCTGCCCGGTCCCCCAGCACTGCCCACCTCTGCCAGCTGCTGGGGCTGGAGGGGAGCCCAGGCGTCCAGGCTGCTTTAACCCCCACCATAGTCTCCCTGATCGGGCACTCTCGTGAAGACCAAGCTTGCAGAACGGGTTCCTGGTGCCACGGGCCCTGGGCAAACACGGCTTATCAGAGATGCTGCAGGGACAAACATCCCTCCTCTTGCCAGGGCAGCTCTGTCCCCACAATTAGCTCTGAGTGGCTGCCTGCAGACAAGCGTCCGCTTCATTGTGTCCCTCTGGACAGCCGCGTCCTGCTCAGGGACAGCACTGGCATGGGCCGAGGATGAGGGCATTGAAGGGACATTTGGTGAGCTGTGGCCAAGCGCCAGCCAGGAAGAGGTCTGAAGCCAGAGCCTTGTTGGGGACAGGGTTACTGGGACCCACCGGCTGGGGACAACTCTGCAGAAGTGGGACCCAGGTGGTCTTGGTGGGCACAGCGGCCCCAGGCAGTGGCAGGGTGAGGGCCAAGGCGGGGGTTAGTCCTGTCTGATCTCTGCTCTGGGGGGGCCGTGGCTGGGGACTGGACCAGTTTGGGGCCTGTAGTGCAAGGGAAATGGGGTGGGCTGGAGCTGGGCACTGCGACCACCCCAGCCCTTCCCCCAAGCCTCACTCTCATCTCCCAGTGCCCAACATTCACCAGTGCTCCCCATTGCCTCCAGTGACTGAAGATCCCAGCCATCTGGCTGTCCCCATTGCCCATGACCCCAGTTGTCCTCCCGCCTCCTGGTGTTCCCAAACCCCGGGGTCCCTGGTGCCCCAAGAAGAGGGGTCAGTCCCAGCCCCCTGTTTACCCAAGGGGCTGGAGAGGGGCCAGAGATGACTCCTAGAGACCCCTGGTTTGAGGCTGTCCTCATCTCTGGGGGAGTCCCAGAGGGAAAGGCTGGCCTGGGAGGGGATTGGCACTGGGAGATGGCAGTGCTGGGAGGTGAGGGGCACTGGGAGATGGGGAGATCTGGCTTTGGGGGGCTGTTGGGAGGATGGTTTTGCGCTGGAGCAGTGGGTTGTCACCGTAGGGTGTCCGGCTGTGAGAGGCTGACTGGCTGCCCCCCCCTCACCACCCCCAGGTGCCTGGGCCCTTCCACATGCAGCTGCCCCATGCGGGAAGCCGGACCGATGCCAGGGAAGGTGGCTGGATCAGTGCCGAAGGCGGGGGCAACTGTGTGCCAGGGGCAGGCTCCTTGCCAGGGCTGGTGTCTCTGCCAAGCCTGGCTTTGCCCTGGGGGCTCTCGGGGAGGGGGGAAAGGAGGAGTCCCGGGAGGGATAAATCTGCCCCTCACCTTCTGCAGCTTCACCCAGCACTCGCCACACCACAGAGGAAGATGAAGGTCGCCGTGCTCAGCCTGGCCCTGCTCTTCACCATCCTGCTGTGCATGCCAGAAGATGCTCAGGTGAGTCCTCAATGCCACGGGGAGAGGCTCAAGGCTGGGGAGGGGTCTTGGCTGCAGGACACCAGCTCTCCTGCAGAACAAAATTGTCGTGGTGAGCACGAAACCCCTTGACTTGGCCTCTCCCTTTCCCAAGCATGGAGCATCCCCAGGCTCCCCTCACCTCCAGCCCTGGGCAATGCAGCTTTCTCCCTCCCACAATTCCATCTCTTCCCTCCACTTCCCCCGCAATTAATCTTCTTGTGCCCAGAGCCCGAGTTCCTTGGGAAGGTTCACCACAAACTCCTGTGAGGACCCCCACCAGTGTCTTGACTTGGTGCCCCCCCCATCTCTCCCTTTTGGGCCTCCCCATCCCATCCTCTTGGTGCCCTCAGACATCTCCTCCCTGGGATCTCCTCTGTGTCCTATCTAGGGTCCCCAAACGCCCTCCCGTTGATTGTTCCCAATGCCTTTCTTTCAGCCTTTCCCCTCAGTCCTTTGCCTTTCATCCTGTCCACCGCGGTATCATCCCCAGACCCCCTTCCTTGAACCCCCACTGCCAAACATTCTTCCAATCCCCTCGTTTCTGTCCTCTGCAGCCATCTTCCTTCTGCTCCCACCACCCACCTCGCTTGAAGTCCCTGTGTCCCCTCCACTTGAATCCCACGCAGGCCTGCTCCTTCAGCACCCCCAGCCCAGCCCCTTGGGGTCCACTAATTCACCCCAGTGCACTGTCTGGGGGCCCCCCCTCAACCTCACCCCCATCCTCTTTGGAGACCCTGAATTCCCCACACTATCCTTGTCTCCATCCCCACCCCTGGTCCCTGCCTGAACAGGTATCCCAGGTGAAACTTGGCGGAATGGGGCTGGGGGGAGCAGAAGGGATTTTCCCGCTCAGACCAGGGGGAAGCCATGGTCCTGGGGGGGGCTGGGGACACCTGTGCCCCACCTACAGCCCCATCAAGGTCCAATCCAGATCACTCCTTTGCTCTCCTTCCCTAGGCACTCCTGGAAGGAAGTGGAGAAGTTGAGATGAGGGTAAGTAGTGGGGAGGACTTGGAGGGCCTCCAGTCTGGGGAACTGGAGGGCACTTTGGTGCTCCCATCCCCTGCTGGGACTGGGGACATCCCAGTGAGCTTTCATGCTCTCTCTACAAGAGGAGTCAGTCGGATTTAGGAACAAGGTTCACTGAACTGAACTAGACCACTTCTGCTGGCCCCAGACCTTCTTCCTCTATGGCCACGACACTCCAGGCCATACCAGTGTGCTCCAGTGCGCCCCAGTGCAACCCCAGAGAACACCCTGCACCACAGTGCTTTCCCAGGGAGGGCCCCTTCCCCAGGGCCCCCATTGCATTCCCATCCATCCCATTAAAACCCAGCACACCCCAGTACACAGCCACACACCCGGGTGGGCCCCCTCCCCAGCACCCCCACTGCTTTCTGTGCACCACCATACGAGCTCATGTAGCCCATTTCTCCCCAGAGGCACCTTCCCCAAGGATCGCTTTGCTTTCCCCTGCCTCCCAGTACACCCCAGTGCACCCAAGCATGTCCCTAACCCTCCCTTTCTCCCCAGGCTCCTCTGACCGAAGAGGAGCTAAGACGACTTCTGCAGCGGAGAAGCGTGCCTGTAGCTGCTAATGCCCAGGTGAGCAACATCAGGGTGTCTGCAGCCCCACAAAGGATCCTGGGCCCCAGGGGGATCCCTGAGCCCTCTGGGGTGGGCAGACCTTGGGTATGGCAGAAGGAAAGAGAGGGGACTGTCCCTGATGCATGTCCCAGGGTGAGCTGGACAGAGCTGCCCCCATGCCTTTCCTTGCATGCAGGAGGGCTCTATGGAGCCAGAAGGTCACTGTGCAGGCCAGGCAGGGGGTCTGTGCCATACAGAACCCCCAGATCACTGTGAGGGCTGGGCAGGCTTCTGGGAGATAGAGGGGCATCCTGGGGTAGGGGGCTCTGGGTGCCATCTGGATCTCAGGTGAGCCAAGTCCTGTCCTGGGTAGACTGAGGGCTCCAATTCCCTTCTCCTTCCCCAGGTCTCTGCAGAGAGAGGTGGTGGGGACAAGGCCCCTCTCATGTCCCAGCGGACACTGGGGGGCTGTGTCACAATTTGGGCTCTCTCTTGCAGGTCCTCAAGTGATGGTGACAGCCCTGTCCTGTCCCCCTCCAGCGGCATGAGGAGATGATCATCCCTGGATGACCCCACCTGATCCCCTGGGAGCCCTGGGCCATTTCCCTCTCATGATCAATAAACCCCTTCAGCAAAGCTACACTCTGCGTGTGTGTGTGTGTGTGTGTTTGTGTGTGCCTGCGTCCATGTCCCGTCTCCTTGGCCAGTGCCCAGATGCCTGGGTCCTCTCTGGCTGCACCACCATGATGAGCAGAGCGGCTGAGGGAGCGCGGGCACCTGGGGTGTCCCCTTCCCACCCGCCATGTGCCCCCAGATAAGGGCAACCTGGAGTGTCCCCCCAGGAGGCTAGGAGAGGCGAGGGGCAGACGGTGCCAGCCATGAGGGCAGCCGGTGTTTTGAAGGCACAGCAGGAAAGAGGTTCTTACCAGGGCTCTAGTGAGTGATACCAAAAAGCCGGTCGAAGACACCGTCCAAGACTCGTTTTGGAGTTTTAGAAAGCAGGCATTCTTTATTGCAGCGCTGGATGCACGGGGGATAGTTCCACCTCGCATGCATGCCGCAGCTTCAGCACTAACAGGTTAGTTAGAATAACTAATTGCATTGTAATCAGATTAGTATACACGTACATAAAAATGCTTGCAACTGATTATCTTAGTACTGCCTGCATCTGATCACGCTCAATGAAGGATCCATTTGAGTCGAAGGGCTGCTTTTGCGACCACCGACCCATTTGAAGTTCTTGCTGGCTGTCCTTGAAGTCTTTATTCTTGTCCTTGTTCTTTGATCTTGAAGCTTAACGCAGCTTCAATCACATGTGGTCAGTCTCAACATTGTTCTCATGTAGCGTACAGGAACATCTAGTCCTAAGAGCAAAGAACTGCAAAACTTAGGAGCAACTACCTCTACTAGTTAATTGCTTGGCTCTACTTTTGGCTATTGTTTCAATCATAGTGTTAGTATAAGATTTCTAATACTTATTTACCAAATCTCACTTTTACAGTCACCTAGCAGCAAACCAGTTTCCACGGCTGGTACAAAATATTAAAACCATCAAAACATTTAGACATACCATACAGGATGTATGGAAATATGCTATCAGCTGGAGACAGGGATGTCCTGTGTTGCAGCCATCACTGTGTTCCTGATGGGCGAGCAGGGTTCCATAGCAGCAAGAAGTTGCAAGGGGGGAGCCCAGCAGCTTGTTGGCGCGCATGAGCAGCTCTTTCTTTTTCTGGGCAGGGACTGAGGGCTGTGAGGGGCTGAAGCTGGGCTGGGGAATGCAGTCTGGTGGGTGAGCAGGTTTGAGTAAGGGAACTGGGGACTACTGAGACACTGTGCTGTGGGCCCTGGGTCTGGTGCTGGGGGGATGGAGAACACAGAAGTGTATGTGATGCCAGGACATGCAGAAGAGGGTAAATTTGGAGAGTAAAAATAACGTGGAGTGGTTGAGCTGGGGCTGTTGTGAAGACACGGTGTGAGAGTTGGTGACCTTCCATGCTGGACCGCAGGGGAGCCACTGCTGGCATTTGTGTCCCAACTTGTGCCCTCGCAGCAGGCATGGACTGATGCAGAGTGATGTTCATGTGTGGCCCCGGAGGGATCCCCCTGTGCTCTGTATCTCCCTGCTGATGCCCAGGAAGGAGCACATTGGTGTTTCATCAGTCATTGCAGCGGGGGCCAAGAAACTCTGCTCAAGAGTTTCTACAGTGGCTGATCCTCAGCACAGCTTTGTCAGATGTCCTGGGCACATCAGAGGTCTCGCTGTGACAGACCTCCGGAGGGAGGATGCTGCCATTGAGGCCTCAGCTCCAGGGAGTGCCTCTCCCTGGGACTGGGGGGATGGTGGCCTGTCCTGGTTTCAGCTGGGATAGAATTAACTGTCTTCCTAGTAGCTGGTACAGTGCTATGTTTTGAGTTCAGTATGTGAAGAATGCTGATAACACTGATGTTTTCAGTTGCCCAGTAGTGTTTAGACTATAGCCAAGGATTTTTCAGCTTCTCATGCCCTGCCAGGGCACCTGACCCAAACTGGCCAACGGTGTATTCCATACCATGTGATGTCCCACCTCGTTTACGAACTCGGAAGTGGGGGGGCAGGGATTTCGCCGCTGGGGGACTGGCTGGGTGTCGGTCGGCGGGTGGTGAGCAATTGCCCTGCGCATCATTTGTACATTTCAATCCTTTTATTACTACTGCTGTCATTTTATTAGTGTTATCATTATCATTATTAGTTTCTTCTTTTCTGTTCTATTAAACCGTTCTTATCTCAACCCAGGAGTTTTACTCCTTTTCCTGATTTTCTCCCCCATCCCACTGGGTGTGGGGGGGGAGTGAGTGAGCAGCTGCGTGGTGCTTAGTTGCTGGCTGGGGTTAAACCACGACATGGCCTCAGGTCTGGGAACTGAGGACCAGGTGGAGGAGGTGTATGAGGATGGGAGCAGCCTGTGCACCATCAAGAATGACAAGCAGGAGAGAGAGG
Source organism: Buteo buteo (assembly GCF_964188355.1). Classification (NCBI taxonomy): domain Eukaryota; kingdom Metazoa; phylum Chordata; class Aves; order Accipitriformes; family Accipitridae; genus Buteo; species Buteo buteo. Next base: position 1,210,243 of record NC_134201.1, on the reverse strand, counting down.
AGGTCTTTGCAGAGACCCCGCAGAGGAAAGATCCCAATCCGTGTGGAGCAGGGAAGGAGGGACAGCTGGAGAGCAGCCCAGAGGAGCGCTGAATGGAGAGTCCTGCCCAGGGGGAGGCTGGGGACTGTTGGTGCTGGAGGAAGGCTCCTTCTTAGCCACAGATCTGCAGCTACAAGGCAGGGACAGTGCTCTGAGACAAGGGGTGAAGGAGCAAACAGGGCTGGGGCAGGCTGAAGGCAGCAGATGGGCTCTGCAAAAATGAAAGGGAGCAAATCACTGCTGAAGCCCGGGGTTGAACCAGGGACCTTTAGATCTTCAGTCTAATGCTCTCCCAGCTGAGCTACTTCAGCCCTGCCCCAGCAGCCCTTGTCCCTGTGCCAGGCCACAGGCTGACAGACAGGAGGAGAGCTCCTCAGGGAGGTTCCCAGGGAAAAGCTGTGCCCAGCCCTGGGCAGGGGGGACCTGGGCCCTCCCTGTCTCCAAGGCCAGCTGGGCTCCAGGTTTGGGGGAGGCCAGCTTACACTTGGGTGTGCCAAGATGTGCGTGGGCCTCGTACAAACGTGACAGTGGCAAAGCTACATGGGCAGACCAGGCATGTGCAGTTGCAAAGGCTGAGGGTGGAAGAAGTGTGGGGCTGGTGGAGATAAGACAGACCTTATCTCCTTCCCCAAGGAAGGCCTCTCCCCACCCTTTTCTCCCTTGCTCAACTTCCCGCCTTAGCTCACAACTCTTCTACCTCCTCCCCCTGTGAGCAGTGCAGGGGGTGGGGAATGGGGGGTTGTGGTCAGTCCATACCAGTTCCTCTTTGCTGCTCCTTCCTTCTAACACTTTTCCCAGGAGGTCCCTCCTATGGGCTACAGTCCTTTGACATAAACCTCTCCAGCTTGGGCTCTCCTCAAGCCAACCTTCTTTCAGGAATTATCCAATGTCTCCAGTGTTGGGTCATCCACAAGCTGCAGGGATTACCTTCTCCACTGGGGTCTTCTCCATGGGCTCCAGGAGACCATCTGCTCTGGCACCTGGAGCACTTCCTCTCCCTCCTTCTTCACTGACCTTGGTGTTTGCAGGGCTGTTTCTCACACTTTTTTCTCCTCGCTCCTCTCCCACTCTAGCAGTTGTGTCCTTTCTTAAATATACCTTTACAGAGGTTCTCCCAGCTTTGCTGATGGGCTCAGGTTTTGGCCAGTGGTGGGTGCATTTTGGAGCCAGCTGGAACCAGATGTGTCTGGCATGGGGCAGCCCCTGGTCTCTCCTCACAGGGGCCTTCACTGCACACCCCGCCCCCGCTACCAAGACATGGACATGGACACCAATAGACAGTGTAAACCTTTGACCGGCTAAATGACATCGCCTGCTCTTCCCTCACCAAGAAATACAGTTTACTCGCTGGGGAGGAAGAGAGAGAACAGAGAGGGCCTTGATGCTGTGCAAACATGGTTCAGCAATAGCTATAACATTGGTGTGTTGACAACATTCTTTTGGTCACAGATCCCAGACATAGCACCATAGGGAGCCCCATGAAGAAAATCAACTCCACCCCAGCCAAAACCAGTACAATGTGCCTGGAAATATTTCCAGGCTTAGCTACTCCATTACCTTCCCAGGGAGAGAAGTAAGGCTGATTGGCCTGCAGTTCCCTGGGTCCTTCCTGGAGATAGGAGGGACATGTGATTTCTTCCAGTCTCCAGAGGACTGTATTGTGTGCACACCTGAACTGAGGCGAGAGGATTCCCACCACCCATTGGTTTGCGGCAGGAGTTGGAGGGAGCTGAGTCCCTGGGATGGATGCACTCGACTCTTTGGCCAAACTAGTGGTAGTTCAGTTCAGGGTCCAAAGGAGGTAGAGGCCTAGGTATAACAGGACTAAGAACCTCTCTAGTTCCAAGCTATCTCTGGAAACCCACACAGGAAGAGAGTGACATGGTGAACATTGATGCATATGGGCTTGGAAACTGGAACAGCAAGCATGCGATTAACACACAACTAGCAGGTGGTTCCTCCGAGGCTCGTTTGTCAAGGAACAAAGAAAGTTGTGGGTACAAGGAGTCTCATGCATACCTTCTCCATTGCATGCAATTTGACTGCAAGCCAACCACTTTATTCCATAAATATGACACCCTAAGTGAGCCTTTTTTGAGCGCTCCCTGCTAAGCAGCTGGCTGCACGGCAGGGATCTCCCCTTGAGCTGGGACATCTCTCAAGGTTCTTGAGGCTGAGAGGCTTCTTACCTTCTGCAGATCTTTCGGAAATGACCAATATCACATATTACCTTGTATGATAGTGCTCTATACAGATTTTGTATTGGTACCTTTGATTCTGTGTTGGTAACTTTGAATCATTTTTATATCTTTTGTGCAGTAAGTGATAGAGTGAACCTTGCCATCAATCGTTGCTAAGTTTCAAGAAAACCACTTTTGCTGATACCTCTGGCAGTGGTTCTTTAAGCAGTCTAAATCGCCTGTCTGCGACATACTGGTGTGCTTGGCAGAACTTTAAATCAGGATCTGTGACAGGAGACCTTAGTGCAGCCATACACTATATAAAGGAGGCTTTTAAGAAGATGGAGAGAGACTTTTTACCAAGGTCTGTAGTGACAGGACAAGGGGTAAGGGTTTCAAAACTAAAGAGGGTAGATTGGATGTAAGAAGAAAATTTTTATGGTGAGGGTGGTGAGACATTGGGACAGGTTGCCCAGAGAAGTTGTGGATGCCCCATCATTGTCAGTGTTCAGGGTCAAGTTGGATGGGGCTTTGAGCAACCTGATCTAGTGAAAGATGTCCCTGCCCACGGCAAGGGGTTTGAACTAGATGGTCTTTAAAGGTTCCTTTCCAACCAAAACCATTCTATGATTCTATGATCCTATGAGTCTCTGATTCTATTATTATCAGCTTCCCTCTTAGTATCAGGCAGGTGAGTAGAGGTTCAGAGAGAGGAGGGTAGTCCAGGGCTGAGAAGAGAGGCACAGGGGAGGTCACCCTGCTGGGATCTGCTTCCCAGCCCTGCATCACCACGGGTGTAGGTGGCATGGCCTTGCATCAGTGCCGTGGTGCTGTCATTCAGGTAGTGGCACATAGCCACCGGACCCCTTTGGGAGGCCCTGGGGTGTCTGCCCCCCTCCAGCTCTAAGAGGGCATGGCTTTCCTGGACGTTGGGTGCTGTGTTTGCTTACTGAGTGGAGTTGTGTTTGGCACGCAGGCACCTGGCATGGCACTAGAGGCTTTTCAGATATTTTACAAGGCACGTTCAGGTGCCCTAAACATCTGATGTCATTGTGGGTGGCCAAGATCTCTCCATTCCCCCTCTGGCCCTCAGCTGATGCTCAGGGAGGAGGTGGGTATCCTCAGAGATTTTCCATCAGGGCTTGCAAACACTTGCACGTGGCTTGGGCCACCTCTGGCACCTCAGTCATCACAAAGTATCTGTATGTGAGCACCTGAGTCCCCACGGACTTAAGGTAAGGGGCTCAGAGCAGGGCTCACACACTGGCAATTCTTTTGTGCACACCTGAACTGAAGCAGGAGGATTCCCAGCTCCGCTGGGACTGTGGAGTCAAAGCAGGGAGCTGAGTCCTGCTTCAACCCAAGGGCTTCCTGGTCAGGATGAGAAGCCTGCATTGCCTCAGCTGAATCCCTGGCCTGCACAAGGGAAGCCAAGCCCCTCCGTGGCCCTGTCTGTGTGTCCCTTTTCTTGTGGGTGAAGAATATCGATGTCCAGAGGGTAATGTTGACACCTGTCACAGAGAACCGCACTCTGGCAGGGCAAACCATGCTGCTGGAAGCAATCTCTCTCTCTACTGTTGGTGATTACTTCAGGTGATTTTGCAGCATGCTCCCCAGGGGTGAACCTGGTGCCTTTCAGGAGCTGTCAGCCCCAGAGCTCCAGAGACATCTTCAGGGAGCCCAGAGCAGGCAGAGGAAAGTGCTGCCTTGGGCTGGTCCTCTGCTGCTGGACTGGGCTGGGCTCCTGGGATGGAGCGAGCTCATTACAAGCAGGCAGCACTGCCGAGAGACAGCTCTGCCCAGGAGCAGCTCCTCTGCAAAGCGCAGCAGGGCTGAGGGCACTGCCTGCAGGCGCCAAGGGGAGAGAAGTGAGGAAGAGGGAGGTTAAAGGCAGTCAGCAGTTGGAGGACAAAGGAGGGCTTGTTGCAGGACAGATCTTCACATGGTAGGTCTCTGACGGCAGGGCAATGCACAAGAGTATCCTGAAGGGATCTCCAAAAGCTGGCACAATCCACAGCTTGTGAGCTCTGTAAGTAAAACTCACAGTTTCTCTACAGTAGACAAGAAGGATGTAGTCCAGAGCAGGAATTCCCTGCTGCACCCTCAGAAGGACAGGGCATGACAGCTACCTTTTTCTGGGGACGGCTGCAGGGTTGTGAAGGCATTTGTGCAGGGCACCCCCCCGAGCTGTGCTTTAGAGCAGGGTCCCTCTGCCCCAGGGGGCTGTGTACCAGGGCACAGTGATCAGTAGGTCTGCTAGGAGCCTGTTAGGGAGGCCTGGTCTCCCCGGCCCCCGCCAGTAGGGCGGCCCAAGGTATACCCTGCTTGCATGGTTAGGGAGGCCCGGTCTACCCCACTGGCTCCCATCTGGATGGCAGGTCTACCCCACTCGTGTGGCTAGGGAGGCCTGGTCTACCCCACCTGCGCGGTTAGGGAGGCCTGGTCATCCATATCTGCGCGGGTAGGCAGGCCATGTCTACCCCACCCGTGCGGTCAGGGAGTCCATGTCTATCAGCCCACTTGATAGGGAGGCCAGGTCTACCCCAACAGTGCCGGTAGGGAGGCCTGGTCTACCCTGCCTGCGTGGTTAGGGAGGCCAGGTCTACCGTGCCCGTTCAGGTAGGGAGGCCAGGTCCACCCCACCCACGCGGTTAGGGAGGCCTAATCATCCCGGCCCGCGGTGGTAGAGAGGCCAGGTCTACCCCACAGCACTGGCAGGGATGCCTGATCTACCCTGCCCTTGCAGGTGTAGAGGCCTGGTCTATCCCACCCGTGTGGCTAGGGAGGCCAGGTGTACCCCGCCCATGCCGTTTGGGAGGCCAAATCTACCCTGCCCACTTGGGTAGGGAGACTAGGTCTACCCCGCCCACGCGGTTAGGGAGGCATGATCTACCTTGCCTGCGCGGGTTCGGAGGCCAGATTTACTCCACCAGCGCCGGTCTGGATGCCAGGTCTACCCCGCCCACGCGGTTACGGAGGCCAGATCTACCCTTCCCGTGCGTTTAGGGATGCCAGGTCTACCCCACTCGCGCAGGTCGGGAGGCCAGGTCTACCTTGCCCGCATGGTTGGGGAGGCCATGTCTACCCCGCCCTCGCAACTAGTTAGTGCATATCTACCTCACCGATGCCTATAGGGAGGCCAGGTCTACCTCGCACTTGCCGGTAGGGAGGCCTGGTCTACCCGGCCTGCGTGAGCAGGGAGGCCAGGTCTACGCCACTGGTGCCGCTCATTAGGCCAGGTCTACACCACTGGCGCCGCTCGTTAGGCCAGGTCTACGCCGCTTGCGTAGTTAGGGAGTCAAGGTCTACCCCACTCTTGCCGGTAGGGACTCCTGGTCTACACTGCCTGCTCGGCTAGGGAGGCCAGGTCTACCCCACCCGTGGTGTTAGGGAGGTCAGGTGTACCCCGCCTTTGCCGGTCCGGCAGCCTGGTCTACCCAGACGCTGTGGGCAGTGAGACCATGTCTACCCCACCATTGCCACTAGGGAGGCCAAGTTTACCACGCCCACGCGGTTAGGTATGCCTGGTCTACCCCACCACTCAGGTATGGAGGCCAGGTCTACCCTGCCCGCTCCGCTTGGTAGGCCACGTCTATACCGCCCTTGCTGGTAGGGAGGCCAGCTCTACCCCGCCCGTGCAGTTAGGGAGGCCAGGTCTACCCCACTCGACCAGTTGGGAGGCCAGGTCTACGCCGCTAAGCGTGGTTAGGGAGGCCAGGCCTACCCACCGGTACTGATGGGGAGGCCAGGCGTGCCCCGCCCATGCGGTTAGGGAGACCTGGTCTACCCTGCCACTCAGGTATGGAGGCTAGGTCTACTCTGCCAGCTCAGTTAGAGAGGCCTGGTCTACTCCGCCTGCTTGGGTAGGTTGACCAGGTCTACCATGCCCACTCGGTTAGGGAGGCCAGGTCTGCCCTGCTGGTGCTGGCAGGGAGGCCAGGTCTACCTGACCGGTGCTGGTCAGGAGGCGAGGTTTATACCTTCCACACAGTTAGGGAGGCCTGGACTAGCCCGCCCGCGCATTTACTGAGCCCTGGTCTGCCCGGCCTGCACAGGTAGGGAGGCCAGGTCTACATGACTGACTGTGGTGGGTTGACCCTGGTTGGATGCCAGGTGCCCACCAAAGCCGCTCTATCACTCCCCCTCCTCAGCTGGGGGGGAAGAAAATATAACAGAAGGCTCGTGGGTCAAGATAAGGACAGTTTAATACAGTGATAGCAAAGGTCGCGCGTGCGAAAGCAAAGAAAAAAAACAGATGATGTTATTCTCTACTTCCCATCAGCAGGCGATGTCTAGCCACTTCTCGGGAAGCAGGGCTTCAGTACGCGTAGTGGTTGCTCCGGAAGACAAAATGCCCCCCCTCTGTCTCCCTTTACTTAGCTTTTATATCTGAGCTGACGTCATATGGTATGGAATATCTGTTTGGTTAGTTCAGGTCAGCTGTCCTGATTGTGTCCCCTCCCAAGATCTTGCCCTGCCCCAGCCTGCCATTGAGGGGAGGGCAAAAATGTTGGGGAGACAGCCTTGATGCTGTGCCAGCACTGCTCAGCAGTAGCCAAAACACTGGTGTGCTATCAACACCTTTCTAGCTACTGATGCAGGGCACAGTGCTATGAGGGCTGCTGTGGGGAGTATTAACTCCATCTCAGCCAGACCCAATACAATCTCCACCCCTTATTCCATACCATTTGCGTCCTGCTCAGGTCCCACATAATTTAATACAGATATCTTCTAACCATATTATTGTATTTAATTCTCATTACTGAAATCCTTTCTTACCAACACTTACAGCTGAAACTACGTACTGAAAACACTTTTATACCCAATGTACAGATTTATACATTCTTATTAATTACTATCCCTTGTCCTTTAAAAGATAGATGTTCCATGGGCTTCTTCCACTCCTCCAGATGTTCACACTCAGGTTATGACTTAGGCCCCATCCATCAAGATGAGTGGTCAGGACAGGAAAAGCAGTATGTTCGAATGCTGGGCACCAACACCCGCTTGGTTTGGGTCACCGATGCACTTGTCTGGTTCCTTGCGAAGTTCACTCCTCTGCAGTTCAGGTCATTCCTGCTACATTACTTCCTACAACATACAACTCACATCACAGATTATTTTTCCCCCAAGGTTAAATGTCCTTGAGGCACACACTGGGTCTCCCCATCCTTCCGCATTACCCACCAAGTACACCCAGGTCCCTGAGCAAAGACAATCCCACGAATGGGTTTGCCTTTTCCCGTGGGAGGTGCAATCCACACTGCCTTCCCCAGCCACTTCCCCATGTGCACTACGGGGACCTTATCTCCTCCCACAGTATGTAGGGGTTTTGTTTGGGCAGGACCAGGACGGTTAGCAGATCCTCTGGTGTTAACTAGCCAAGTGGCTTCTGCTAAATTTGTATCCCAATGTTTCCATGTCCCATTGCCTAGCGCTCTCAACATAGTCTTCAACAGTCCATTATATCTCTCAATTTTTCCAGATGCTTGCGGGTGATAGGGTATGTGGTACACCCACTCAATGCCATGTTTCTTTGCCCAGGAGCTTATGAGGTTATTTCGGAAATGAGTCCCATTGTCTGATTCAATCCTTTCTGGGGTACCGTGTCGCCATAAAATTTGCCTTTCGAGGCCTAAGATGGTGTTTCGGGCAGTGGCATGGTTTACAGGATATGTTTCTAGCCAACCAGTAGTTGCTTCCACCATGGTGAGTATGTAGCGCTTGCCTTGGCATGTTCGTGGCAGTGGTCCAATGTAGTCAATTTGCCAGGCCTCGCCATATCGAAAGCCCAGCCACCGCCCTCTGTTCCAGGGAGACTTTACTCTGGTCGCTCGTTTGATTGCAGCACATGTTTCACATTCATGAGTGACCTGTGTGATGGCCTCCATGGTCAGGTCCACCCCTCGATCACGAGCCCACCTATATGTTGCATCTCTCCCTAGATGTCCTGATGTCTCATGGGCCCATCGAGCTACAAATAGCTCACCCTTACGCTCCCAGTCCAGGTCCACCTGAGCTATTTCTATTTTGGCAGCCTTGTCTACCTGTTCATTATTTCGATGTTCTTCAGTGGCACGGCTTTTGGGCACGTGAGCATCTACATGACGTACCTTTAGAGTCACGTGTTCTACACGGGCAGCAATGTCCTGCCACAATGCTGCTGCCCAGATGGGTTTACCCCTGCGTTGCCAGTTGGTCTTCTTCCACTGCTGTAGCCACCCCCATAGGGCATTAGCCACCATCCAGGAGTCAGTATAGAGGTAGAGTACCGGCCACTTTTCTCGTTCAGCAATGTCTAGGGCTAGTTGGATGGCTTTCACTTCTGCAAACTGACTTGACTCGCCTTCTCCTTCAGTGGCCTCAACGACTTGTCGTGTGGGACACCACACAGCAGCTTTCCACTTCCGATGGTTCCCTACCACACGACAGGATCCATCAGTAAACAAAGCGTAACACCTTTCGTCTTCTGATAGCTCATTATATGGTGGTGCCTCTTGGGCACGAGCCACCTCCTCAGGTGATGCTCCAAAATCTCTGCCTTCTGGCCAGTCCATGATCTCTTCCAGAATTCCTGGGCGGTTAGATTTCCCCAGTCGAGCTCGTTGTGTGATCAATGCTATCCACTTACTCCATGTAGCGCTGGTTGCATGATGTGTAGAGGGGATGTTTCCTTTGAACATCCAGTGTAGCACGGGCAATCGTGGTGCCAAGAGGAGATATGCTTCTGTACCAACAACTTCTGAAGCGGCTCGAACCCCCTCATATGCTGCTAGTATTTCTTTTTCAGTCGGGGTGTAGTGGGCTTCTGATCCTCGGTACCCCCGACTCCAAAACCCTAATGGTCGACCTCGGGTTTCTCCTGGTGTTTTCTGCCACAGGCTCCAGGTGAGACCATGCTCCCCAGCTGCAGTGTAGAGTACATTTTGTACATCTGGTCCTGTCCGGACAGGCCCAAGAGCTACTGCACGAGCTATTTCCTGTCTGATATGCTCAAAGGCTTGTTGTTGTTCAGGGCCCCATTCAAAACAGTTCTTTTTCCGCGTTACTCGATAGAGAGGGCTCACAAGCTGACTATAACCTGGAATATGCATTCTCCAGAACCCCACAAGGCCTAGGAAAGCTTGTGTTTCTTTCTTGTTGGCTGGTGGAGACATAGATGCTATCTTGTTAACCACATCCATTGGGACATGACGGCGTCCATCCTGCCATTTTATTCCCAAGAATTGAATCTCCTGTGCAGGTCCCTTGACCTTACTTTTCTTTATGGCGAAACCAGCTTTCAGAAGAATCTGAATTATTCTTTTTCCCTTCTCAAACACTTCTTCTGCCTCGTTGCCCCACACGATGATGTCATCTATGTATTGTAAATGTTCAGGGGCATCGCCTTGTTCCAGTGCCATTTGGATTAATCCGTGACAAATGGTAGGGCTGTGCTTCCACCCCTGGGGCAGTCGATTCCAGGTGTATTGGACACCTCTCCATGTGAAAGCAAACTGTGGCCTGCATTCTGCTGCCAAAGGAATGGAGAAAAATGCATTGGCAATATCAATTGTAGCATACCATGTGGCTGCCTTTGATGCCAGTTCATATTGGAGCTCTAACATGTCCGGTACAGCAGCACTCAGTGGCGGTGTCACTTCATTCAGGCCGCGATAATCTACTGTTAACCTCCATCCTCCATCAGACTTTTGCACTGGCCATATAGGACTATTAAAAGGTGAATGAGTCTTACTGATGACTCCTTGGCTCTCTAGGTGATGAATCAGCTCATGGATGGGAGCCAGGGAGTCTCGGTTTGTCCGATATTGCCGACGGTGCACTGTCCTGGTAGCGATTGGCACCTGCTGTTCTTCAACTTGCAGCAATCCCACAGTGAAGGGATCTTCCGAGAGGCCAGGCAGGGTAGATAGCTGTTTGATCTTCTCTGCATTTACAGTGGCTACACCAAAAACCCATCGGTACCCCTTTGGGTCCTTGAAGTACCCTCTCTTGAGGTAGTCTATGCCAAGGATACAAGGGGCCTCTGGGCCGGTCACAATGGGGTGCTTTTCCCACTTGTCCCCTGTCAAGCTCACTTCAGCCTCCAGCATAGTCAATTCTTGGCATCCCCCTGTCACTCCCGAGATCCAGATGGGTTCTGTGCCCCTGTACCCTGATGGCATCAGTGTACACTGTGCACCAGTGTCTACCAAAGCTTTATACTTCTGTGGGTCTGATGTACCAGGCCATCGAATCCACACAGTCCAGTATATCCGGTCATCCCTTTCCTCCTCCTGGCCGAAGGCAGGGACCCTCTATTGCTGTTCCTCATCAGAATATTCACTGTCCGATCCTTGCAGTACCAGACCAGAAGTCCCCTCACCAGAATCAAGGGAGGTGGTTTCAGTTCTTCTGCGCTTGGAGGATCGCTGAGTGCTTTCTTGGGCCTCTACAGCAACGATGCTGACAGCCTTCTTCTTGGGTGACCCCTTCTTAACAGCTGTCTTCCCTCTCAGTTCACGTACGCAGGCTTCCAGCTTAAAGGTGGGTTCACCATCCCACTTCCTCATGTCCTCCCCTTGGTCACGCAGGAAGAACCAGAGTGTACCACGTGGCATACGCCTTGGGCTCCCTTTCCCTCTGACTTGGGCAGGAGAGGACTGATTTCTTGGAGCATCCCTAACAGCCAAGGCACTGTCCTGTAGGGATGAGGAGGCACAGAGATTTTCCTCAAAGTTTTGGAGCCAAGACGACACTTTCTCCACAGTTGGTGTTTCCATATCTGGACAATACATTGCTGCCAAGCTGTTAGAATACGATGCTGGGGCACCTTGAATCACCTTTCGCCACATAGCCCGTGTGCACAGGACATCCTCTGGATCTTTGGATACTTCCTCATCATCTAGATCACTGTAGATGACTTCCACCACCGCTAACTCTCTCAGGTACTGGATGCCTTCATCTGCAGTAGTCCACTTTTCTGAGGAATTCACAAGATCTTCCTTGAATGGGTATCTTGCCCTCACACTTGAGAGGAGCCGTCTCCAGAGACTGCAAACTGCTGCCTCTTTTCCAATTCTTCTTTCAATTCCCCGGTTTCTAGCGAGGGATCCCAGTTGTTGGGCTTCCTTGCCTTCCAGTTGCTGACTATCAGCCCCGTTATCCCAGCATCGGAGCAGCCAGGCAGCAATCCGCTCACCTGGCTGGCGGCTGTAATCTTTCCGCAAGTCCCGAAGTTCTGAGGACGTCAGGGACCGGGTAGTTTCCGCTTCCTGTTTAAGCTCCCTCACTCCTTCCTCCAATTTCTTTGTTGAAGGACCAGCTTCTAGATCAAACCTTTCCTCTTCTTCTTCTTCCCTCACTAATCGATGGTATGGACCCGTTGATCTCCTTGTCCACTGCTTCCTTTTCACTACTGGGGCAATTACTGTAGTTGTTGTTGTTTGGGTCCCTATCTCGAGCATGGTGTCCTCAGATACAGTCTGGGTCCCTGCCTCAACCATGGTCCTCTGACAGTGTTGAACTATGGCTTGGTAGGCATAGGCCAGGCCCCAGTACAGTGCAAGAAGCTGCTGGTTTTCGTTGGGATAAGCAAGGCACCCTTCTATCAGGTGGCGTGTCAGTTTGCCAGGGTTACTTGCCTGTTCAGATGTAAAGTCGCAGGTTATGGGAGGTGATAACCGTCCTAGGAATCTGCCCAAATCCTTCCATATACCCTGCCACCCAGGGACCGGTCGCTTGAGGGCACATTTCAGTATTGCCTCACCTAAAACTTGCCTTCTCTTATACCAGGATGAGACCAGATTCCACAATACCCATAATATGCCACCAGTATTAATTATTAGTATTAAACAGCTCACATAAGGGTGAACAAGGACCTCGGGAGCCTGCATAATAAAACCATTCACATCAATGCCTGGTAGGGAGAGGGAGATGTGTTCTCTCATCTCCTCCACAAGATAGCTCCCACAACACAGCAAAGCCATCAGCGCCAGGACAAAACACATAGACATTATTTGTATTAGCACGTTCCCGCGTTCCTTCGTTCTCCCCACAAGATAGCTCCCACAGCACAACAGAGCCATCAGTGCCAGGACAAAGCACGCAGCCATTATTTGCATTAACATGTTCCCAAACTCAGCAAGCTAGAGATAAGCAAGCAGCTAACAAGCTCGGTGACCTGCACAGGAGCTTGCCACTTAATAACTAGCTATAGAACGCTTAATGCAAAACTGCCGTTGTCGTGCCCCACGTTGGGCGCCAAAAAGGACTGTGGTGGGTTGACCCTGGTTGGATGCCAGGTGCCCACCAAAGCCGCTCTATCACTCCCCCTCCTCAGCTGGGGGGGAAGAAAATATAACAAAAGGCTCATGGGTCAAGATAAGGACAGTTTAATACAGTGATAGCAAAGGTCGCGCGTGCGAAAGCAAAGGAAAAAAAACAAATGATGTTATTCTCTACTTCCCATCAGCAGGCGATGTCTAGCCGCTTCTCGGGAAGCAGGGCTTCAGTACGCGTAGTGGTTGCTCCGGAAGACAAAATGCCCCCCCCTCTGTCTCCCTTTACTTAGCTTTTATATCTGAGCTGACGTCATATGGTATGGAATATCTGTTTGGTTAGTTTAGGTCAGCTGTCCTGATTGTGTCCCCTCCTAAGATCTTGCCCTGCCCCAGCCTGCCATTGAGGGGAGGGCAAAAATGTTGGGGAGACAGCCTTGATGCTGGGCCAGCACTGCTCAGCAGTAGCCAAAACACTGGTATGCTATCAACACCTTTCTAGCTACTGATGCAGGGCACAGTGCTATGAGAGCTGCTGTGGGGAGTATTAACTCCATCTCAGCCAGACCCAGTACAGCGATGCTGTAAGTCGTTCTTAAGGCAAAGCTACACGCTTTCACTTGAATCACCCTAACGGAATATTTACTTGCTTAAGACGCGTAGTAGTGAAAAAGACCACGCTCTCCAAAGCTGATACTCCGTTACGACTGGGTAATATCTAAATCCTTCAACCTGACACATGACGCAGGTCTTGGTATCGGTGAGCTGGAAGGGCTGTAGGGAGAACCACAGCCCATCCGTAATATCCTTCAGGACAACTTACCTGAAATACAATTTAAATGATGTGACTAGCGAAGGGAATAAAAGCAACCACGCCTCTCTGCTTATACATCGGGTTTTTTTTAATCAGAATGCAGCGGTGACTGTCAGAAGTAACGTTTTGATAATCTAATATTACAGTGAAAACCCGTTGTGTTGTGGGATTCTCATTTCTGCCCTTTTTACTGTGTTTTTGGGGTAATAGCCACGTTTAGAACAGCATTGTTAAAACTGAAAATAAGGCAGTTTTTTACAGGTTCTTTCGCATGGTGTCAGTTAAAATGAAAACATGATTAAAATTGAACAATCATAGTTCTTTTTTTCCCCCCACTATGATAAAACCACGCACCTGTATTTCTCAAGAGCTGGACTTAACGTTCATCCGTAAAGAAGAAGTCTTGCTTAAAGCACAAGAAAACAAGTCTTTTCCTCATAAATGTTACAGGTTCCCGTGAGGCACGGAGATAAACGCATTAAATGGCAATTTCTGTCTTTGCTAGGTTCAGGTGAATAAAATGGTTAAGTCGCTGAACAGAAGCCCTATGGAAATGAAAACTAGTTTTTGTTCATACTGAATCATGAAGGCATGGAAAATATAGATAAAGTGCAAGTAGTGATCCAGCCGCAGTTTGAGAAAACTAACACCAATCTGTGTTGTAACTGATGAGAATGTATGTTTTTTGAAAGGTCCAGAAGCCAGTATGTACTCACTTTCAATTTTTTTAAAAAAGGGAAGTTTCTAAAGGCCACAAAACCACACTGTTAGCGTATTTATTTTAGCAAGTGGTGACCTAGAGACCACCTGCTGCAACATGGTATTCCTGCGGAAGCAGAATAGCTTTTTTAAATTTCGCTGGGATTTACTGATTTTATACCCATCCAAAGCCTGATGATAAAACAGTGGGAACAAATCTGTATCATTATAAACAAGACAGAAACACCAAAAATCCAATTCCTTGTTACAGGCTGAATGCACGGCCCGCCCCCCAAAGTTAAAAATTCAGAATTTTGTTCACTTTTTTGATCCTACAAATTTTACAGGGCAGGTTTTTACCTCTTCTCCGGCCAAAAACCAATGATACTGAGTGAAAGAGAGAGAGCGGGGAAAGACGACAACCAATCGCTTTGGAATTCAGAAACATTTAGAAAAGACCAACTTTTGTTAGTCAGAAGCAATGGACGGGGAGGACAGAACTAGTGCGTAATCGTGTGCACAATAAAAAGGTTTTGAAGGAAAAGGGTTTTTTTTTCATGCTTTTCTAACTGTATTGAGAAATGCACTAAAATCCTCTTCCACGAGAATGCTGCAGCAGTGCCAGACGTGCTTGATACATTTCTTTAAGTTTTTTATTTGCCAACATCTTCAGGAGCTGTGATCATCCTTTGAAGCTGAGCAGTTCCCTCATAAATCTGAAAAGAAGGATGGTAATAATGTCAGCTGATCATTTTTTTGCAATATTTTAACAGATCTCTCTATGCTTCTACATCTTCATAGCACTAATCCAGTGTGGATTAGGATGTGCAGAAAGACCAGAGTCAACTGGAAAAAATTCGAGTGGGACTTGATTAACTACAGTGGGCTAAATGCAATAAACCACATTCAAGGTACTGAGAGACAGTCTTGTTCTCTCCGATGCTCTCATCAAAACTCAGTAAGGTTCTCATGAAATTAACAGACACAGTGGGTGCAGAAGGATGGGGAAAATGTCTTAGCTGGTGAAGAAAATACATAATTTAGGTTTTACAAAGTAGGTTTTGAAAGAGCGGGTGCAGGGGAGGAGGTGACCTGTGCTGAAAATGTTTTATTTTCTTTGACTGGCCTTTCAAGGCCATAGCGAATGTTCACTTTCATCCATTTTTTCCCACTGCTCCTTCTTAAATGGTACACTCTTCAGCAGACTATTTCTTTTTTTCTTTCTTTTTTTTTTTTTTTTAACCATGTATTCTTGCATTTTTCTCTAGAAACATTCTGCATCGTCCCTCTGTCCTGTTTGGCTTGCTGGGACCAAAGTCAGAGATACACAACAAAAAATGAATATGGGTCTAACGCAGAAGGAAGGTCGTAAACTCCGCAGGTACAGTGCAACATGATTCAAGGGCAACATAATTTAGGGGTTTAAGTCTTTCAGCTCCCAGTTCTGCCAAAACTTGCTTTGGCAAATTGCTCCGCTGCATGCAAATTCACTTTTCTCTGTCATCATAAAAGAGGGGTAATCTTCCCAAGGACCTTACAAAGTTTTTCAAAAAGAAAGACCTGTGGTCACGCTGGTGTTTTGGCTTAGAGGAAATTGTTAATTTTTCAAAAATAAAGACCTGTGGTCATGCTGGTGTTTTGGTTCAGAGGAAATTGTTAATTTTTCAAAAATAAAGACCTGTGGTCACGCTGGTGTTTTGGCTCAGAGGAAATTGTTAATTCTCAAAGCGGATTCTTTGGCTGCTGCTGCTTACCCCATGTCTAAATTACTTGCTGATGAAGAGAGCCGTGAAACTGAAGCATAAAGACATCAAACCCCAGAGCTTTCTGAAGTGACCACGAGAAAGGTTTTGGTTTACAAGTCAACGGGAGTAGTGTCAAGCATCATTGACAATTAAAGAAAGGAAGTTTTCCGAATCTGAGAAATTAAGTTAGAGTTTCTATCATAGTAGCCTAGATTTGTAGCCAGGCAGAAACCCAGAGCAAAGCATGGACGTCTAAGAATGTTACCAGTCAACACAGGAGCAGAACTGTGTCATACTGAGAAACATCAACTATACGGAAGAAAAGAACCGGTGGAAAACAAAGTTTCTGTACGTGAAACAAATGGCCAAAAGCATATACTGTCTGGAGTTGGGCTGTAATATAGGGAAGTGTAACCAAGAGACGTTGGATGAAATAATTGTAAAGACAGAAGCCTTTCCTGTGTTCTTTTGGGGATGAAGGGGAGCAGAAAAAGCACCCAAAATCTAATAATAAGTCTGATCAATTTGAAAAATTAAAAAAAAAAAAAAAAGTCTACCTAGCCATGCATTCATGATGGGTCAGTGCAATGGAAAAATCTAAATAACTGGGATCCTGTATAATCAGTGTCAACTTTCACATAAACTTCTAAGCCTCCCACCCTTTTTTTCTAGAAAACCATGGCACCTGCCAGGAAAAAAGCCCAACCGTAACAAAATTCAATTACTCATTCATTTCCTCACTTGCAGGAGTGCAATGAGGACTAAGAACCTTTAGATTCCAAAGCAGTAATGTTCTATCCTTAGATAGAGGAAGAATTCTTGGCTAGTGAGAATAGTTTTAATTTTAAAGTCAGCTGTAAGAGAAGCTTCAACTACCTGGAAACTTAGCAGCTGCATTTCTTGATACCTTTTCTGAAACGTTTTATCGGGTCATTATTAATGTCAGAAGTGAAAAGATAAAGATTACTGGTTTTGCTAAACACAATTAAAAGATTCTTGCTTAATAAAGAACAGTAGCATAGTGCATGCTAAGAGAAGAATTACGACATGGAATAATTTCTTGGTCATAATACTGCAGAAAAAGATACGTGGATTATGGGTGACTATGGGCTAAATGTGAATAAATATGAGCATGTTTGTTTGTGGGTTTTTTTTTTTTTTTGAGGGGTTGAGGAGGGGAGCTGATCACTCCAGGCTGTGCCAAACTTCTGTTAATACAACATGCGCAAGATAATTAATCCATGATACTCAGTGCTGGTGATGTAATCTGCCCAGTTTAGGATACCAAAGTTTCAGACGGAAAGTTTAGAGCACAGCAAGAAGTGATGAAGAGAACAGCATCACACGTAAACCATCTACTTCTACCTCCAGAATACCAAAGCAAGCCTCGGTATTTTGATCACTGTTTTCTACAGCGCTTTTTTCTAAGAGTTCCAAAGCTTCAAAATGAAGACTCCAAGAATTTCAAACAGTTACCACATCAGAAAAGCAAAACCACACCAGTAAGTTTCTTCCTCTTGCGTAGGTCAAGTTGTTGATTGAATGCAAAGAGTTTTGTGTGCAAGAATTTGCCTGATTTGCATGCCCTTTCTTTAAATGGAAGGATTATTCCTCTCATTCTCCATTTTTTTTTTTTAGTATGTGTACATCACGATTTCAACTAGGTAGCCTTTAAGTTTATTTGATAGAAAATGTTTGCGTGGCTGTGAAGGTCACATTCTCTCTTTTACTCACCTGGTAGATTTTAGCATCTCTCATGAGTTTTTCTACAGGATATTCAGTATTAAATCCATTTCCTCCAAAAATCTGCCCTGCGTCTGTAGCTACTTGGTTTGCAACATCACCCACGAATGCCTTTGCAATGGAAGCGTAGTGCCAAGAATGACGAAATAAACTAAGTTAATCTTTGCCAGCTTAAAATTCTATGACATCCAAGAAGAATGTAGTCATCTTAATTTCTTACTTTGCAAATCCAGCACACTCAGGAAATTTTACTTGAGGAATTCTCCATAACTTGGATCAGGTTCTCAGCTGTAAGTTGAATTAGACTTTCAGTTTTTTAATTCTAAAATCCACTTAGGCACAGGGATTAAGTATTGAATTTTGAAGTTGTGCTTTACTTTTCATGAGATCTGTACTTAGCTTGCTGTTTATTTGTATTTCTTAAAACCTGCTAAGTGGCGTGATTGGCAATGTTTTCTGCTCATATTAATACCGTGAGTCTTATTTCACGTCCCTCACAGAGGTTTTTTCCTTCCCTGAAAATCCCTGTTCATTAAAGTTGAAGAACTTAAGTCTGTCTTGACAGGACGTGAGTTTCAGGGGTTTGGGTGGAGTTTTCTTTGAGATTTTACTGTTATCACCAGTAAGTTCTAGAAGAATCCCAGAAGTTACTGCATAGCTAGATTTACTTAGTGCTGAGCTGTATGCTTGAAAACCCAAGAGATATAATCAATCGCACATCCTAAATGTCAAGGAACAACCTTGAAAATGCTCTAGTAGTACATCTGGTATGAAAACATGGGGTTTGGATATATTTATTTTTATATATTTAACTTCAACAATTGGTTCTTTTGGAACTCGTACATCTTCAAAGACAATACCTCTGGTATCAGCGCAGTGCTGACCCACGTTCATTTCCCAAAAAGGGAAGTTCACAGAGGTGCAACTAAGTTGGGTTCTTCCAATATCCATTCCATTTTCATTCTTTAGTTTACTCAAAGCATAAAATAAGCCTTTTTTTTTCCCCAAAACCCCCTTTATTTTTATCCGAAAATCACCATATCTACAACAAACAACAGTTTTGCATTTACAGACCAGCATGCCCTTAATTTCTCACAGCTGGGCAGTTTACTTTCTCTGTATGTGGAATCAATTCTGTAGCTGTAATCACTCTTTTGTCTTTTTCTAGTTCATCTATATCCTTTGAGATGGGAGAGGAGAAAGCAAAGAACCTAACATGCAGGCAGTAGTGGAATACAGCTGTACTACAAACAAACAAATAAATAAATGAGATTTTTCAAGCTTTCAGACTCCTTTCCTAATTTTCAATGTCTAGTTTTGCCTGCTACTAAAACCAGTACTTTAGTTCTTTCTTTGTTTTCTTTCTTTCCTCCCCGTCCCCAGCCAAAAGAGAATTAGCACCAGTGTCTCCGAGGGCTGTTCCTTGAGCAGGAGGAGCTAAAATTAAAGCATATTGTGTGTTTAGGGTTAAAGTTTTCCACCTTGCTTCTTACTTCTTACTAGGCACGCTAGTTCACGTTAATTGGCACTTGTCGATTAAACGGTTCTCAAACGTTCTTTTGCAGCTGTGCAAAGTCGCCTTACTTTAGACCATTCGGCAGAGTTCCTTATCTGAATGAATAAAAATATAATTATTAAGTACGTCTTATGAATAGCGTCTGTATGCTGTGAAAATGAAAAGATCATTGAAAATGCTCTGTTGCTTCACAGCCTTTTTTCTTTCATGGCAATTTGTTGCATTATTGGTTTAGCAGCAAATAGTAATTCCTGGCTTGTCAAATAAGAGGCATACACTTCATCTTTCTTCCAATTTGGATTCCAGGGCTGTTTGCTTCCACAATTAATTTAGTAAAAACTTTGCTTGCAGGAGCTTTTGGATCTGGATCAGTACGAGCTAAAAAAAAAAAAACCCAAAAAGATGAGGGGAGTCAGTTTATCCTCACAATTAATAATCAGATACTTTTCGAGCTAACGTTAAATTTTTTTATGTGTGCTTCTACCATATAATAAATCTATCAATAAGTTAACAACCCTTTTTTCTTGGGCCTTCCAAAAATAAACTGAGAGAGAGCAAGAGAGAGGAAGCTTCAGTGCACCTCTTACCGCAAAAGTCAAGATTTAATTAAATTCCTTCCAATCAGCATGCAAAGGTTCACCTCCTTTTCCGTGTATTCTAAGTCTTAGTGTTACCATCAGCTTCACAAAGAGTACAAAAGAAACCTATTCACAGCATATATGCAGAAATCAGTGCTTAGGAAATAGAGTATTGAATGCAAAATGTTATCACCTGATTTCAAAGATCTTAACTTTGTTCTTCCAAGTGTAAGTTCTAAATAAGTTTTTTACTGTTAGAAATTAAACAGTCGTAAATCACATTTATGGTGTTCAGTAGATAACAGGTAGATTCCCTTGATGGTTCTGCCTTGAACAAGGAAGCAAATAACAAGAAAATTCAGTTTTATATGTGAATGTAGAAAGTTTTTTGTCTTGAATTAGAAAGAATTTATGTGTTGGGGGTGAGCATGATCTTGTTATGTGAGACATGATGAAAGAGGTCTCGATTGTAAAGCACCTTCATCGACACCACAGCAAAATCTGGGTTCTTGGACACGTGGAAAATGTCTTCCCTTAAGAAAATAAAATGTAACACCACAATTGTAGAGTTTTTCTATTTTCACCAAAAGTGAGAGGTGTTTCTAGCAGCACAAAGCAAAGACCCTTGGAACATGAGCCTGGCGAGTACTTTGCAAGTTACCTCTTACTGTTGCTGCCCTTCCCTGAAGAGAAACTGGAATTAATTTTGTTTGATAGCAGCAAAAATGGAGAGGAATTCTTGAAGGGAGTTTCCATTTCACCACTCGGTTTCGCACAGCACGGAGACTTCTTCCTTCTACCTTGTGCTGATAAGCCGGTCACTGTTGCCGAAATCTGGAATAAAACTCCTTAACGGCAATGAGAAGTTAAGGAGCAGGCACTTCTTTATTGCAGCGCTGGGCACACAGGGGATCACTCCACCTCGTGTGTGCACCTGTCTGGTTTAATCATGCAGGTTAAATACACACCTGTTATACATAGTCACTAGATTTCTGGGAAATGCCATACATGATCATCAATTGTCCGATAAATCATTAGCATATGTAAATGTCGCTCTACGCAGGCACAGTGAAGTCTCTGGTGGTCTTCAGAAGCCCTCTGGTGGTCTTCCATAGTCTTCCTCACTTTGTCCGATAGTTGACCTCTCTTATGTGATTCTGCGCAGTACGATTTTTGCCATCATGTATTAGATTACATAAAAAGTACATTCAATGTTAATTCTTAAATTTAACGTTTTTAGTGATTGGCCCTCAGTCACACCACCTTATCAATACTCTTATACTAAAACATTCGTTGGTTAATCTTACTTAATTCCACTAACTGGAATCTTGATCCAAGTGGGGTTTCTAAGCAACAGAACTAAGGTCCATAACGATCTCTCTTAGTTTCTTAGGACAAAACACTACAAACTAACAAATCGGTCAAAGTTTCTATGCTTAACTGATTTTAGACAATACTTATTTTCTTATGACTGTATACAGCACATTTTCTATGTTCCTAAGTTTCTATGACTATATTGTGAGCTTCAAACCCCTATATTCTACAATCTTTACCTTTTGATCAAACCCAGCTTATATAAAATTTTAACTTATCAGAATATTTGTAACATTGACTGTGCAAGTGAGCTTTGATAAATGATATATATTAACGCTATGGTTAAAACAATGGACAAAGGGTAACCGGGGTGATAATTACCAAGTCTAGTCAAGTGATTAACTAGTAATTATTCATAAGTTTTGCAGTTCTTTGCTCTTATGATGAGATGTTCCTGTACACTAGATGAGAACAACGTTGAGACTGACCACATGTGATTGAAGCTGCGTTAAGCTTCAAGATCAAAGAACAAGGACAAGAATAAAGACTTCAAGGACAGCCAGCAAGAACTTCAATGGGTCGCTGGTCGCAAAAGCAGCCCTTCGACTCAAATGGATCCTTCATTGCGCATGATCGGATGTAGGCAGTACTATGATAATCAGTTGCAATCATTTTTACGTATATGTATACTAATCTGATTAATATGCAATTAGTTATTCTATATAACCTGTTAGTGCTAAAGCTGTGGTATGGACGCTAGGTGGAATTATCCCCCGTGCATCCAGCGCTGCAATAAAGAATGCCTGCTTTCTAAAACTCCAAAACGAGTCTTAGAGAGTTTCTTCAACCGGCTTTTTCAGTATCAGGAACTGGTCCTGCTCATCATCATAAATATATTCAGTTTTGACTAAGGGTCGCAATGAAGGCAGCTCCAACTTCTCCACTCTCTCTTTTGCTGCCTGCAGGTCCTTAAAGGGGTAGCCAATTTTTTATCTTGGAGGAATTTCCTCATGGACAGTACCCGCAAGGACCTGCTCCTTAAGAGCAATTTGCAAATGTTTCACTTGGTTCTTTTCTGCTTCAAGTTGTGCTTTTAATCCCACCACTTGTTGTGGAGGTGGCTGTGAAAGCCCTAAATGTGCTTCGCCAAGCAGGATGGCCAAGCCCTGGCCTCCATCCCCCTGGGAAGGGGGATCCTTTCCTTCATGGGATGCTTACAGCTCTTCTTGGAAGCAGTTTGATGGGGGGGTGATGCCGAGTGAAGGACAGCAGTAGGACACCTCCCAGGCAGTTTTGGGGGTCGGTGAGGAGGGAACAAGGGCCAGGGGCTGTAAGGAACCAGTGTCCTCACATGGGCTTCAGTGGAAGAGACAGCAGCCACCGTGGAGATGACAAGGACTTCAGTTGTGTTGGTGGGGAGGAGGGGGCAGCCGCACAAAGGCCCTGTTTGCACCACAGACAGTCCTACACTGTCCTATGCCTGTGCCAGTGACCCTGCAGATTTTAGCTGCCTCCCCCTGTTTCCCCACCTCACCCTGACATTGGGATCTCCCAGGTAGAAGAAATTGGAACAAAGGAGTAATCTGAGCCTGGGGGAAAGTGTGAGGGCAATGGACTTGAATAATTTTGTCATTGTTTAAATCCAAACCTTTTTTACTTGGCATAAATTAAATTGGTCTTCCCCAAGTGCACTCTTCTTTGCCTATGACAGTAATTAGGAAGTGATCTCCCTGTCTTTATCGTGACCCATGAGCTATCCCATCTTATTTTCTCCCTTTGTCCTTTTGAGCTGGAGGTGTGAGTGGGCAGCTGGGTGGGTGTCTGGGTGTTGGGCAAGGCTAACCCACTACAGGACAGCAATCGCAGGACTGCTGTGTCCAGTATTGGGCTCACCAGGCACAAGGAAGACCCTGACAGACTGGAGAGAAAGTTGCAGAGGCCAGAAGGATGGCTGGGGCCTGGAGCACATTGTGCACAAGGAGAGGCTGAGAAAGCCGGGGTTTGGAAAAAATCCCTCAGAGCCAAACACTGGAGCAAGGACCCAGGCCAGCTGGTGAGATCTCTATCAGTGGAGATTTTCAAAATCTGTGGAGACAAGCACCTGATCTAGGTGGAGGTGTCTGAGAATGGCCTTGGCTGAGAGTCTGGCTGTGGCAGGAGCTATGGGACTTGATGTGTAACGAGTGTTGGTAGGAAACTGGTTCCCTTTGTATTAGTAATGGCAGCAGAGCTGGGTATCCTAGAGACCTGGAGGAAGACAGGGGTGACCATGCAGCAAAGGTCCTTCCTCAGGGTTGGGCTGTATGGCCACTCACTCTCTGGCTCTTCTGTGTTCATATGATAGGTGATCCCCAACACTGACTGCATTTGCCCCTTCTCTGCCCCCACCAGCCCCACGCCCCAGGGCAGCATGACAGTCCTGGCCCTGGAGCTCCTCAGCCAGCTCTTGCATCTCTCCAGCCCCCTTCCCCCATGCCAGCTGGGTTCCCACTGCCTGCCCTGTGATTGCAGAGTCCTCCTTTCCCTGTCAATACCTGGAATTAACACTTTTGCATAAGTCCACCTGGGCAATCTCTCACTTTGTGCAGCTCCAGTCACACTCCAGGCACACGCTGCCCATGGAGATACCCTGGGATATCCAGGCAGCTACAGATTCCCCTCCTGGAAGGCGTCTTCTGCCCTGTCACATGTGGGAAAGGACTGGGTTTGTACCTCAGTGACCACTCATCATCTCCACTGTCACCAGGCACCAACAGGTGAGTCCTAAGTCCACCCCTCTAGCAGGTCACAAGATGACAATGAGCTTTTTGCCCTTAAAACCATGGATCAATAAACCATTTTGAGGTGCAGTATCTCGGGCCTGTTCCTGACACAAGGCTTGGAAAAACAACCCTACCATCAGGCAGTGCACAGGGAAGATCCCTTTTCATTACAGAGATGCTACGAGGGAGTCAGCTTGGACCCAGTGTTACAAAGACACATTTTTATATGATCTTCCAGGTGAGACAGAAGAAGTCCATGCTTCACATGAAGTACAGAAAGTCCAAGTATTGGTCTACGAACATGAAACCCCAAAGACCAATAACAACAATGATAATAAAACAAAGCATGGGCCTAGTATGGCAGTCACTTGTGGAAAAAGACTGGAAGTTTACTGGTATTGAAAAATGTTCGTGATATCACTTTCCTCAGGGCATTTTTGAGCTCCCTGTTCCTCATGCTATAGAAGTGAGGGTTCACAACTGGAGGCACCAGTGAGTACAGCACTGCCACCACCAGATCCAGGGATGGGGAGCAGATGGAGGGGGTGTTCACATAGGCAATCATGCCAGGGCTGACATACATGGAGACCACTCAGCCCACAAGTCAGCAGCCCTAGCCAAGAGAACAAGGACCTCAGTTCTGGGTCCCAGCCCTACCAAAGCCCTTGGCTTTCCCCACCACAGGCTGTCCTATACTGGCCTATGTCAGTGATCGTTTCTCTGCAGATTTTAACTCTCCCCGGCACTGCTCCTCCCCAGGCCCTGAGGGCCTGCCCTGCCCACCCAGGGCTTGGCTGTGACGTGGGCAGGGCTGTGGGAGGGCTGTGTGGGCTGCCTCTGCTGAGCCCTTTCTTGGAGGAGAAGCAGGCAGCTGTGCTGGACCTGAGCCCAGGTCACTGCCCTGCATCCTAGACCCACCCCACCCACCATCCAGGGACAATGCTTGGCAGCAGAGTGTGCCTGGGAGGAGACCTCAGGGAGGGGATAGACAGCAGCAGCACGCTAAGGAATCCTTTCTGGCTGCACTGGGAGATGTGGTGTGAGGGTGCTGGCCCAGGATAGGTGTCCTTTGGGACAAGAGCCACACTGCCCTGGTGGCTTTCCAGGGCTAAGGGGCTGAGATTGTCCTGTCTCCAGGTGGAGATCCCATACCACCTGGGAAGCACTCTGTGCCGGCAGGTAAGGGTGTCTGGGCTGGACAAGCATGGGCAGGGCTGTGGGACTCCCAGCTGGAGTTTTCCCTCCACCATCCTTCCACCATTGCCGCTGACTTGAGCAGAGCCTCAGCTCAGGGAACCTGGATCTGCTGAGGTCAGGCACAGCCCTGCAGAGGTGGGACTGGTGGGGCTGGTGCCCACCTCTTGTTCCTGGGGTGTTTGGTGACTCCGTCAATACTCCGTAACTACTGTGCTGGTAGGATCATGGAGTTGCAGGTCTGTCCACAGCCATGCACAGGCAGGGAGGGCCAGGAGATGGTGCCTCGGCTGCTCCCCTGGCAATAACACCCACAACCAAAATGGGGCATGAGACATGGAGTTTCACTGCAGGGTGCCCAGCACCCTGGTGAGACAAAACTCAGAGGAATAAGGCTGCTCTCCTATGGGCTTTAAACAGCCAAGCTCTGCCCAGCATGAGGGCTGCAGTGCTGAGACTTGGGGTCTTACTGTGACCCCCCTCAGGCAGGTCCTCAGGAACTGCAGGAACAACCACAGATTTGGGACAATCTTGCTTTGCTGCAGAGAATGGACCCAGCCTGCAGGGCCAGACTGCTCAGGTCCCTAAATGCCATGAAACAGGCTATTCCAGCTCAGGCGTGCTGCCCCCTCAAGCACACACAGGCCTGTGGCTCATCTCCCCAAGGAGGAAGAGGAAAATGCCTGCCAGGTGCCAGAGCAAGGGAGAAATATTACCCCTGTGGGAGGGCAGAGCTGGCAGTGAGGTGGCACAGGACAGGCACTGGGTTCCTCTCCCCAGTCCCCACTTGGGGCTCCTTGAGTCTACATGTCAGTGTCCATACTGCCCATAGTCCCCACCATCCCACGTTCAGAAGTTAACACTCCCCCCTTCTTTACTTCACTTTTGTACCTTACTTCTCTGAGATGCAGGGCTGGAGCTTGCCCCCATCGGAGTTTTCCAGGGGATGGAGGCTGTGTTTGCAGTGCCCATGTATGTCACCCATCACCGTGGGTGTCTCACTTTGGGAATGCTGCTCTCCCATGGGGTCTGCCAGCAGGAAGGCTCTGGGGTATGGGGCTCGAGGGATGTGTGTGCCTGGGCTTCTCCCAGATCCCCCCAGGATCACCCCAGGGGTGGAGGAGCTCCCGGCAGGGAATGGGGCAACGCTGAAGTGGGAGAGGATGTTGGTGACAGCCGCCTCCTCCCCGTTTCTCCTCTAGGGCCAGATCCTGCTGCCTGCAGCAGTACTGAGCTCCAGCACTGCAGGGAACCCTGCCACAGCCAGCCAATGCACCTTCCAGCCCGCAGCAGAGGAGCCCTTTGGGAAGTGCCAGAGGGGTGTGGAGACCCACCAGCAGGACCAGGGAGAGC
Organism: Buteo buteo; assembly: GCF_964188355.1. Lineage (NCBI taxonomy): Eukaryota > Metazoa > Chordata > Aves > Accipitriformes > Accipitridae > Buteo > Buteo buteo. The sequence continues at coordinate 1,184,047 of NC_134201.1, read as the reverse complement.
AGTTTGGGCACCAGGTCCTGCCGAGGTGTCAAACCCTTCTCCCCGCCCGGTTCCTGCATAAGAGGTTTCTCTGCCCATGGGTGCTGGGGCAGGTGAAAGCCACAGCCGAGGGAGAGGGACCCTGGCTCTGCTCTCAGCAGTGCCTCTTTTAGGGGAGGGACACAAAATCTCCCTGGCCATGGAAATGTGCCCACGTGAGCATCCTCCCAGATGAGCCCTTCTCCAGGCCAGGGACAGGACCATGGCTTCTGGCTGCAGCACACATCTCTTGGGGATACTTTATCCATCCTCCCAGCCCTCCAACAGTGCTGAGGGAAAGGTGCCCCCATCCCCCCTGTAATGAACGGGTTAACTTTGTTCATGAAATCACATGTGGGAGTAGGGACATTCTTCGCTTATCTAAAACCTGTAAAGGTAGGGACATTCTTCACTTATCTAAGACCATAAGTATCCAGTTGAGTAGACAAGTACATACTGATGATTAGCATGAATGGGACTAGAGTCACCTAAAGAACAGCTGAGGAAGACTTCAGCCTTCATCCCAACAACCACCAGAAGGCAGATTGCGACCACCCAACAACCGATGGCACAAGATACCGAAGATACCAGCCAGCCGTCACATATCAGGGACTAAAAGACTGTATAAATAAAGAGACTCTTCCCCAGTTTCGGTGGGAGCTTGTGGCGGAGCACTGTCTCCCCGGCTGCCCAGCGCTGTTTTGCTCTTTTATCGCTTGCTAATAAATTCAATCTTTTATTTAATACAAATTGGCTCCTCCAATTTATCACGAGCGTTTATAACAGCAGGAGCAACTCATGGAGACTGGGGGCCTGGCAGAGCATGAGGAGAGGGAATCCCAGCCCCGTGTGTCCCAGAAAGCGGCTCTGCAGCCTGTGCTGGGGCAGTGGGGAGCAGAGCTGCCTCCTAACCATGGTGGGAGGTAATCCATGGGCCATCTTCCCCCCTGGGGCTGGCTGGGGTGTTCAGGGCAGCTGGGAAACCCTAGAGTGAGGAAATGGGTGCTCCCACTGCGGTGCATCACGGGACCTACCAGAGAGCCATTTTGACTAGAAACTGCCTGTGGCCAGTAGGATGGAAATGTCTCTGTCAGCAGGATTATTCCCCAGGGACCATGGGCTCTCGCTGCTCCACAGCCTGACCCCAAGACTGCTGTCCCTGAGACATGCCCATTTCCCCACCTCCATGACTTTGTTCTCTGCTCCTCCTGATCAGTCTCAGGAAGATGCCCTGACACTTGGGCAGGCAAGCACCAGCTCCAGGTCAAAGCCCCCAGAGACTTTTATTGAGAACAAAGATGATGCACATCATAAAAACGGGAATAAAAATAGAGGAAACTCCAGGCGGTTTCTGTTGCCCATGGGCCAAGGGACATGGTTCCCAGGTGCTCACGGCTCTGCCAGCTCCACAGACCTCTTCTCCCTCCTGGCTGCACCCAGCTGCACAGCAGGGATGGGCTCTCACGGCCTGGGGCTCTGGGACTGTTGTGCACAGAGCTCCGGTGTCACAGCCGTTGTGTCCTCAGGGGGATGTGCCAGAGACACCTCTTCAGCATCATCATAGCCCATGCTCCCCAGGGACAGGGGCCACGTGTCTCCTTCAGCTCCAGGGACCCCAGCACTTCTCCAGGAGCGCAGGCTGGCCCCTGCAAGCAGCAAGGCAGGACAATGCAGTTTGGCCCATGGGGTCTGTACAGCATCTTCCTCCCTGCTCCTCACCACATTCAGCTCCTTCTCCTACACCTAGACCCTCCAAGGAAAACTCCTGGGACAGCAGGCTGGGGTCTCAGGACAGCAGTGACTTGGGTGGCACCAGGGGTGGCACCCCAGGAACCAGCAGTGCTAAATTTCCCTCTCACCTCCGGGTGCAATCCTGGGCTCTGCTCCCTCCTCTGGCTTCCTGGGCATTTCCCTCTCTCCCTGCCCAGGGGCAACATCATCCACGGGATCAGAAACCTCCTCAGCATCATCATAACCATCCGCTGGGTCACCTCTGGGTGGGACAAGAACATCTGAAAAGAGAGGGGAGCTGGCTACAGTGAGAAGATACATCCTGCAGAGCAGAGTGACAATGCACAGGGACACAGGGCTGAGACACGGGTATTGGCAGCACCACAGGAGACCCCCATGTCCTCCCCATCTCCAGCGGTGACACGGAGTGACACCTCTGTCCATCACATGTCTTCAGGGAGATCAACTCCTTCTTGCCTCTGTTACCTGGTGCTGAGCCCAGACCATCCTCCTCCTCGCTGACCCCAGGGTAGGGCTGCAGCTGGGTCAGGGACTCCTCTGAATAGGAGCCTGCAGAGATGCACAGTGGCTATAATGAAGTGAGCCCCACTGACCTGGCTCGTGGTCAGTGCTGCTGGGGAAGGGGGACCCACAGAGCTGGGGCTGCGTGGGGAGGAGGGCTGGGAAATCAACCTGCCTCCCTGGGGCAAACCCTGTCTCAAAGGTGCTCCCAGAGCTCCCCTAGGACAGCCCCTTCCCTCACTCCACAGGTTTCACTTAGGGTGCAGGGGCAGGAAGAGAGGGGATGTCCCGCTGGGACAGGCAAAGCTGTTTGTTTGGGAGAAAGCTCCCCTTCCAGGCCCAGGACCTGGATGGTCTCCCCACAGACCACGTGGCCCCAGTGTCACAGGGACCATGGGCTGGGGGGCTTCAGGGAATCAGCCTGGGGTTGGGGCCAGGGGGAAGGGTCCTGCAGATGTGCCTCCAGGGAGGACCCACACCCACCTGAGTGACCAAACCTCGCCTGCTTCTCCCACACTGGGCTGTAACCGATCTCCTCGTACAGGGCCTCAGGGAAGGGCTCCTGAGCACTCCTGGAGCCTGGGGACAGAGGTAGGGCTGGCAGAGGGACAGGCAGAGGGGCAATGGGATCACACTGCGCTGCCCCAAACCTGTTTCTTGGGCCAGCCCAGGACTGGCCCAACGGCACAGCCCCACTGCACTGTCCAGGCACAGCTGCCACATCCCCAGTGAGGGCAACATCGCCGTGGAGATTATCTGGGCCTGACACCACGGGGATGGACCCTTCTGCCCTGCACTCCTCCCATCATCTCCCTTGTCCCAGAGTCCCCCCAGCACTACCCAGAGCATTGCCAGCATTGGCCATCTCCCCCCTGCTCACATCTCTCCCAGCCCCGCTCTGCCATTTCTCTCCTCACCCCATCACTACCTCCCCCCGCCTCTGGGCTCTCTCCACCCCTTGCTGCTGGTGCCCCACAGCCAGGCACTCAATGGGGTGGTGCATGGGACAGGTGGCAGCACACGGTCTCAACCCCCAACTCTGCCTGTGCCCCTCACTGACACCCCGCAGGCCTTCCCACAGGTATCTCCTCCTGGGACTGCTGTGGAAAGACCAACCTCTGCCCCCAGCCCTGGTGCTCAGTGCTTGCCCAGCCAGGAGGGCCAGGAGCAGGCAGAGAAGGGCCCCCAGGATGATGCAGATGATGACGGGCACTGAGACTCTCCCGCTGCCACTCAGACGGCCCCGGGGGGAATCTGTGTGGGCAAGAATATGGAAAGGCCAGCACCAGGCCTGGGTGAGGTAGGAAAAGCACCATTCCTGACCCCCATCACACAAGGAAGAAGGGCGTGGAGGGCCCCAGGGATGAGCGATGGAGAAGCTTCTACCCCGATGAGTAAATGACAACCTTCCCTACCCCCCTCACCACCAGACCAGTGCCTTCTCCTGGGAGTTTCACACCCCAGCAAGGAGCCCCTTCCACCCAGCTGTGGGTCACAGTCTTGCCCTGGGGATACCCAGCCGCAGGGGGAAGACAAGTTACCTGCTCGGGGTGGGACTGCTGCTGTCCTGGGTGTAGCTGCAGAGGAGGAAAAGGAGAGCTGGGCTGAGAGGGTGGGTGTGCGGGTAGCGGGGATCCTCTCCCCCAACACAGCACATGTGTGTCTGTGTATGTCCCTGGCACATCCCACCCAAGTTGGCTCTCCTGTGGTGCTACAAAGAGAGGGCAGGATAGGGCTCACTGCCTCTGCTCCGGGTGGCACGCAGGATGGCACAGGCAGCCCAGGGGATATCCCTGGGGCTGCAGGGCCGCACGGGCAATGGCCAGAAGACATCCAGTTCCACCGAGGCTGCTCCCCACTTGGCACCAGGCTCCTGCACTCCGCAGAAATGTTCTTCCTCTTGGGAGGTTACGGGCCATGCCAGGACGAAGGGGGCAAAAGGCCTTCCCCGGCACCCTGCCAATACCTGAGCAAGGGGTCCCAGCCCTGCCACTCACCTGAGCAGTTCACAGCAGCATCTTCCTTGTGCCGGCAAGCACCGCCATCCCCAGGCCGGGCCCAGCAGTCCTGCAGAGACGGCTCTGTCCCACGGCACTCCACCTGCTCCAGCCAGATGGGGCCCGTCCCCTCCCCAAACGCAGCCTCATGCAGGGCAGACACCGCGGGGCCACAGCCCAGCTGCCTGCACGCCACCTCGGCATCCCGCATGTCCCAGGAGTCGTCGCACACCGTCCCCCAAGAGCCACGGTGCCAGACCTCCACTCTGCCCGAGCACCTGTCCTCACCTCCCACGGCACGAATCTTCTCCCTGTCTGGAGAAGGCAAAGACCTCCCGTGGCACGGAGACAGCAGGCAGAGCCCTGCCAGACAAGAAGCATCCACAGACAAGCAGCTCCCTACCTGTGCAGCTCGTGGAGTTGGGGCACGGGGAAAGTGGGATCGAGGGCGTTTCTGGGCGTCTCCCTGAAGAAGGAAACACTGCGTTGAAAGGGCTGGTTTGGGAGATCGTGCAGAAGAGAGCAGGGCTGAGCTCTGCTTGTGCCTCCCTCTGCCATCTCGATCGCGGCAGCAACTGAACCCTGGTCATTGAGGGGACAAGCACAGGACTGTGGGGGGACCCCGACTGCTCAGCCCCAAAAGGTCCCTGTTTAACAGAGCAGCAGGAGCGTGTCTGTGGAGGGGAGGCTCTCCTGAACCCTGTCTTGTCTCTTCTGAGACCTCACCTGGAGATGCTTCTGCCTCCCCAAGGTGCTGCTGGCAACTGCTGCTGGACGTGTGTGGCTGTGATCACTTTTCTGCCACCAGCAGCAGAAGGGACTGACATGGAAAGGAAAAGCCCCTCCAAGCTCTTTCTCTATGTTTGGCCATACCCAGCAGGGAACAGGAGCTGGGGTGGCACTGGGGTGCCCAGGTGGCTCAGAGTTACCATTACAGGTGATGTGGGTCTCCTCTCGCAGGTCTTCACATGACTGTGGGTTCCAGGGAGCAGAGGGACACTGCCAGAAGGAGCTGGTTTTCTCCCCGCACTGCACGTAATCCAGCCACGTAGGGCCAGACACCCTCCCATAAGGCAGCTGTGTTTCCAGGGATCCTCCATCCCCGCAGCCCAGCTCCTTGCATGCCAGAGACACCGTGGCGAGAGTCATCGAGTTGGAGCAAATGCTTCCCCATGTCCCGTTGTAGAAAACCTGCAGGCGCCCAGAGCAGCCATCACTGTTCTCCAGCCTCAGGGCCACGAACTCTGGGGAGAAAGGCACCAAGGGGGAACAGGCTGGTCTGGGGCAGTGGGAGCCAGGACACTTCTGCACCCCCCAGGCCCTTATCTGGGTAGGGCCAGGGCCAGCACGTCCCCCTTGCACCCAAGGGCAGAGAGAAGTCCCTGATGGACAGACACCCCTGCCCTTCCTGATAACCCTTGGGGATGACTGAGACCCCCAGCGACCCGCAGTGGGACTGACGGTACCCGTGCATGGATGTCCACAGGACATGCTCGGGCAGGAGCTCAGAGCCAGCCAGGGACAGCCTTGGCCATGCCCGTCTCTCCTTGTGTCCTGGCCTCTGCAAGAGCCAGGCTCCCGCTACAGCTCCCACCACAGACCTGAGCAGATGACTCCCGCGTCCTCTTTGTGCCCGCAGTCGTGCTGCCCCCAGGGCCTGGCAGGACAGTCCCAGAGAGCAGCTTCGGCCCCAGAGCAGTTCACGCCATCCAGCCAGATCTGCCCAGAACCTGCCCCGAACTGAGCGGAGCCGACTGCCTCCACTGCCCCTCCACAGCCCAGCTGGTGGCAAACGACGGCGGCATCAGACAGGTCCCAGCCATCGTCACAGACAGTCCCCCAGATTCCCTGGTAGTAGACCTCCACTCTCCCAGCACAGCGCCCAGACCCGTTCACCAGCCGGACCCTCCGGCTCCCTGTAGTGGGCAGAAACCCCAGTTGCTGTCAGGGGCCGGCTGCCCACCCACCCCATCACCTGGGGGGCCCGTGCAGCGCCGCTCACCCCAGCAAATGACTCCCACGTCCTCTGCAACCCCTGCCGCCGGTGCACTCTCGGGCAGGGAGGTGTTGCAGAGGGCCAGGTTGGCCTCGTGCCCTGCACACCGGACCCCTCGCAGCCCCACGGGACCCGTCCCTCTCTGAGGCTTCGGGGGGTTGTAGGCTGTCCCTGCCTCTCCGCACCGCAGCTGCCGGCACACCACGCTGGCCTCCTGCATGTCCCACTGGTCGTCCAGGACTCTGCCCCACGTCCCATTCTGGAAGATTTCCACTCGTCCGTCGCACCGGCTCCCTCCACCCACCAGCCGCAGGGATGCAGATTCAGCTGGGCCTGGGGAGAACAGCCATGCCCCAAGCCTCAGCAGCAGAGAACCCAGAAACCTGCAGTGCCTCTCAAAGCTGTGGGACCTCACAGTGTCCTGAAGCTCACCCGCCTGGCCCCAGCCCTCTGCAGTGAGCTTCAGGAGCAGGTTTCCACAGGATTTGTTTCCCAGTCCCTGAGCAAGACACTGTCTTTGCTTTTGGTGGGGTAGAGCCACTCAACACGTCCCTGCTGAGGCAGATGGGGCAGCTCCCACAGGAGGGAGAAGCAACCAGTGCAGCTGCCCAGGGACAGGCAGTGCCAGGAAAAGCCTTGCCGAACCTCAGCGCTGACACCGACACCGTTGAGACACAGGGCACGGCACACACATCTCTGCCCCTCTGCATCCCTGGGGATCATGGGCTGGGAGCCTGTGTCCCTGGCAGGGAGCAGAGCGAGAGGGGCCTTTCCGATCAAACAGGACAAGTCTGGGACTTGCGCCGACTAGAAGCAAGGGCCCAACCCTGCTCTACAGCTCATGTCCCAGGTCTGCTGCTGCTGCTGCTGCCGCTGCTGCTGGGGGCACCCGAGCAGCCCCTGCGGGTGTGGGATTGGGCTCTGAGAAGGACTCTGTGGGGCTAGGACAGGGCTGTCTGCAGCCAGAGGCACGGAGCAGAGCCCCACAGCCCTGTCCTTGACCTGTCCTGCAGCACAAGAGCAGAGGAGCCCAGGCCTGGCAGTGGCCCCGAGGCGTGAGCTGCTGCCCCAGGGGCCAGAGACACCTCTCCCAATTCAGCACTCGGCTCTCCCACATCAGAGCAGTCAGTCTGAGCAGACAAAGCTCTCCAGATCACTGCTGGTGAAGCCAGGGTTTCTCCAGGGAGAAATTCACACTCACGCTGCCATGGGGTCCCCTGCTTTGGGTGGCCACGTCACACCCAAGGGGCAAATGGAGTTAAGGCAGCATTTTCCCTGAGCAGCACTCACCTGAGCAAATGACAGCAGCATCGTTCCCATGGGAGCACAAGGCCCCCAGAGCAGTCACCGGGCACTGCCCCAGGTGCCCTTCAGTCCCATCACAGTGAAATGAGTCTCTCCAGAAGGGGTGGGTGGCTCTCCCAAACTGACCTGGCCTGGGAATGGACTCGGCAAACCCGCAGTCAAGGTGACGACAGAGAACGTGGGCGTCCAAGAGGTCCCAGTGGGAGGCACAGAGGGAGCCCCAGGTCCCCAGCACCTGGACCTCCACCCTCCCCTCACACGCTGTGCTGCCATTCTCCAGCCTGAACCCTGTGAACTCTGGGAACAGAGAAGGGTGAGAAAGGACAGACTTGTGCTTTTGCTCCCTCGGGAGGTAGAGGAGAGGCCAAATGGACGCCTTTCCTTTCTCCTCCTTCTGCACAATTTTAGGGCTGCAGACAAATATTCAAGGTCAGGTCTAATGGGGCTCTGAGCAACCTGATCTAGGTGAAGATGTCCCTGCTCATTCCAGGGGTGGCTGGACTAGATGAACTTTAAAGATCCCTTCAAACCCAAACCACCCCATAATTTTATGATCACCCCTTCTGTCCTCCCTTCCAGCACAGTCCTTGCCCTGCTCTCCCATCCTCAGCACACCCCCCGTGTTGAACACCCCACCCTGAGTCCTTACGTGTGCAGGTGACACCGGCATCCTTTGCATGGGAGCAGGGCTCATCCCTTGGGGATCCCCTGGGGCAGGAAGCAAGAAGGGATTCATTCCCCACACACTGCAGCTCTCTGTCCCAGATGGGACCATCCCCTTCTCCAAAGTGAGCTGCCCTAGCGACAGGCAGGGCTGTGCCACACTGCAGCTCCCTGCAGACCACGATGGCAGCTTTGGGACCAAAGTCTGAGTCACAGACGGTTTTCCACTGGTCCCCGTCACGGATCTCCACTCGTCCTGAGCAGGGGCTGTCGCCTCCAACCAGCTGGACAAATCCTGTAGCAACCAAAGACCCCGTGAGTTCCCAGAGGCCTCTGGCAGTTAGTTACCTGACCACAGACCACCTAATCTCCAAAGTGGCTGCAGGCAAAGAGCCCCACAACCATCCCAGCAGCTCCCACTGGGTGCCGATGGCACAAACACACCAGAGCCCTCCTGCTGCTCCTCAGGCATTAGCACGGCTCTCGGGGGCTGCCTCCTCTCCCAAACTCCCAGCTGCAGGAACCGCTCATACAAACTGGTGCCATCCTGCAGACCCTGGGCTGCCTGGCACCGGCCCCAGACACTGCAGCACCCAGAGCACTTGAGCCCAAGGAGGTGGGCCGAGGCACTGATGGCTGCCACAGCCTGCTCTGCACCACCAAGCTCGGAGCCAGGCTCAGGAACCCCTTGGAGCCACGGGAAATGCACCCCATTCCCAGGTGGTTCTTGGGCCATCGGGGCACTGCTATTAGAGGGGACAGGGCACAGAGGCGGTGCAGGTGTACCTGCTGTCGCTGTCTTCACCAGCCCCCAGCTCCAGCACCTGACTGGGGAGGGGGTCCTCAGCCAGGGCCAGAGTACGCTGCCAGGTGTGCACATCCCCTGCCAACAGCTGGGTAGAGGGCAGGAGAGCGGGTGAAGGAGCAGCCCTGGGTTGACACAAGCTCCCAGTGCAAGGACGGGCACCAAGGAGAACCAGAAAGTGCTGGCAAATCCCCTGTGGCACAGGGCAGGCAGGGGCTGGGGTAGGCAGGAGAGGCTGGGCAGCAGGTCAACACTGTCTGCACAGGGTTGTTTCCCTGTGGGCTGGCTCTCATGGGGTGAGCCTGGAAGAGGAATGAAGTGGCCATGGGCCACCCTGTTCTTCTGCCCCAGCCCAGCACTCCTCCCCTCTAAGCAGCCCCTCTGCTTTGGGGAACTCATGTCTGCCAGGGGACACAACCCAAAAGTCCCCGGCCACCTTGGGCCTTTCCTCAGGACTGTGGGCGGCCATGTGAGCTGCTCTCACTGCCTCTGCCATGGTGAGACCTGGTCCTCGGTGCTGCCAGACAGGTCCTGGCTGAATGGGAGGAGAAAGATGGGAACCAAAGGAGACTGCGGAGCAGGGCATGGCATTCATCTCCCAGCCGGAGGCTCCGATGGAGGGTGGGCTGAACCACGGCCCAGGCCAGGCAGTGGAGAGTTCACCTGGGGCTTTCCTCAGGGACCAGGGAAACCAGCAATGACTGTCACAGCTCGGCAGTGTGCCTGGCCACACCAGGACCTGCTCCAGTACCCCTCCGTTGTTCCCTGAGGGTGCAGCCAGGTCCCTTCCCCCGTCCTGGCCACAAAGGTAGGCAATGGGCTGGCCCCTTACCTGAACACGTCACTCCAACATCCAAACCGTGATCACAGTACTCTCGAATCCATTCTGTGTCTCTGCAGTCAGACAGGGCAGACTCGGTGCCATCACACTGTACGCCAAACATCCAAATGGGGCCAGATCCTGGCCCAAAGTGTGCTTCCCCATGAGCTTCAAGAGCAGATCCACAGCCCAGCTGCTTACAAACCACTGCAGCATCCTTCATGTCCCATAAGTAAAAACCACACACAGTCCCCCACTGGCCCTGTTGTTTCACCTCCACTCTTCCAGCACAGCGCCAGCTGCCACCCTCCAGCCTCACCTCCGCAGCTCCTTCAAACACCAACATGGGACCAGTCAGAAGAGCACCGAGCCCCAGACTGCAGGTCTGGGAGCCCCCCTTCCCACACGGAGTCACAGGCACCAGCATGGGAGCCCTCCCCCTTCCACGCTGTCCCCCGGCCACTGTGGGAGCCCCTCCTCTCCCCACAGGCTGTGCAGGCTGGGAGTGCCCAACGCCAGCCCTGCTGGGCCATTCACCATCTCACAGCCCTTGGCACCTCCTTCCACTCCAACAGCCCCATGCCCATGTTCACCTCCACACTGTGCCCCCAGGCCCTGCCCAGGGCACCATCTCCTCCCCAGCCCAGCACACCCTGCACAGCCCCGTGCCCCCAGGCCCACACCTTCCCCTGCCCACCACCTGCCCTGGCACAACCCAAACCCACACCACACCCCGAGCTTTCCATGTCCTCAGGGAGCACCGAGACAACCCCAAGGATAACCCCAACGCATGTCCCCTCCTCGCCCCTGGCATCAGCCCAGCCCCCGCGCTTGGCCAGGGCCCCTAGGAAGGAAACTTCTCTGCCACCTGTGGGTGCAGACAGCCCTGTCCCCTTCTCTCCGTGGGGCACAAACTGCCTTCCTGGGGTTGGGGCTCCCCTGCAGCCTGGGGGCAGCGAGCAGCACACAAACCCTCCAGGGCACCCTAGAGATTGACTGTGCCCTGGGGATCACTGAGTGCTGCCATCACCAGCTGGGAAACCACCAGCCTCAAGGGTAAAGCACTGGGGAACAAGGGGTCCCAAAAGGGTAACCCAGGATGGGGTGTCTATAAATGCAGCCAGGCACGGGCTGCCATAAATGCAGACAGGCCCAGGGAAAGGCAGAAGGTCCATGGGCTTGAACACCTTCTGACCCTTGTCTCAGGGAAGCCTGGAAAGGAACCGCGTTCCCAGTGGGATCCCCATGACCCCACTGGGCCCAGGAAGTGGGATGAGGGAACCGGCACTTACCCCTGCTCAACTGGACCCAGAGGAGAAGCCACAGCACCTGCGGGAACACCAGTCCCTCTGTCCCCATCCTGAGAGTCCTGCCCTGCCGGCGCAGCCCTGCTGCACCCCACTCCCTGTCACGGCTCCCGGGAACTCACGGGGACAACAGCAATGGGAGGGTTATATATCTCTGCTAATGCCAACCCAGCTACAGGAGGAGCCAATCGAAGCAGCAGCACCTTTTTAGACATTATCGGGAGCCATCTCCCCTCCGACACAGCCCAGCCCTCCAATGAACTTCTCCAGTGCCATTCATGACCATATATGAGAGATGGCTCCGCTACAGGTGTCACGTCACTGTGGTGGGGGGCTGTCACAAGACAGGGCCAGTTGTGGGGGGGGAACAGGTTTTTCACCCCCTGAACTGTGCCATGTGGACTAGGAGCACTGAGCATCTCCTGCACTGGGCACATCCAAGAGACCCGGGTGCGAGTGTCCAGCCACCCCTGTGCCATGGGAATCACAGGGCTGAGACTGCACCAGGGGCTGTGTCAGGAAGAAAGAAAACAGCCCCTGCCCCTGCTTCAGACCCCACTCTGCTGGGAGCAGCAGCTGGGAAAGGTCCTTGGCCAGGGAAAGAGCTCCATTCCACGAGTGCTGGCTCATTCGTCCCTCCCCGGAGAGCCCCATGGTGGGTCCCTCGCAGAAGCCGGAGATGGAGCTGGGACATGTCCCTGCCCAGCAGCAGACATGCAGCCCAGAGGCTCAAATGTGTCCCTGACTCTCGGCATGTCACCGAGGGGCCGTTATTCCCCGCGGGTGGCTCGGGAGCTGCAGCCTGCAGGTGCACAAACCACAGCCCACGTGACCTCGCAGAGCTCCCCGCGCTCCGGAGGAAGTCTGTGGTTTTCTCCTGGCGCCGTGCCCAGGCACATCCCTGCGGTGCCCCCGAGCCACCCCTACCCCGACTGCTCCAGCCAGGGCTGCAGGGGCTGCTCCTTCGGCCTCGCAGACACGGGGCTGAGCGCATCCCGTCCCTCATGATGCCCCTTTGATGCATGCGGCCGCTCTGTACTGAGCCCCACGGCCATGGGGTGCCATTGGGGATGTGACCTCACACCCTCCCATGGCCATCTCTGTGCACTCACAAGTTACACTGTCACACACGTGTCGCCTGGCGTGCAGGCGTGGCGACCTGGTTCAGGAACGGCGACCCCCGTCCATCAGCTTGCGGACACCAATGTGGTGGACAGCAAATTGCGTTTATTAGTGGTCGACACAGTGTTATATACCTTTGGTTTACGACGCCACTTCCGTCTGCTTACATCGTAAATTAAACACTATTGGTCATTAGGAGAGGGGCTCTAACTTTTCGTACAACGCGAGATCTTCCGACCGCCAGGCCCTAATTACCTACATTTCCCCCCTCCCTATGCGTCGTTAAATTAGTTAAATTAATTAAATTAGTTATAAAAATTATATTAATATAATTAGCAAAAATTTTTAGTTTTATAAAAAGTCTTAAAAAATATATGTAATATATATTATAAATCTAAGTAGAAAACTATATTAAAAACTATAAACACCATAAATTAGTTAGTTAAGGCAGGTAAGTAAGGAAGTTAAGGGGTAAGTCAGGAAATTATTAGGGACAATGTTAAATAAATACATTGTTAAAGCATTTGTTGGTGCTCTACAAACATGATGTTAACGCTTTGTAGTCGTTTTTTGACAAACGACACGAGCTTATTCAGTATACAGGGTCCGAAAATCAATGTCAGCAGGATTATTGTGACTGGCCCTATCAAGGAGGATATCAGGGTGGTTAACCACGGCGAACGGTTGAACCATGATTCGTACCAGTTTTGTTGCGTCTCCCGTTCTCTTTTTCGCTTTTCCAGTCCTTCTCGCAGTTTAGCCATGGTGTCTAAACATGGTGTCACGTGTATGCGTGCGCTGTGTATGGGCTTCCACTGATGATGGTTCTTCCAAAAAGCTGCATTTTGGTGGGGCCTAAATATTATTTCGATGACGTCAGAAGCTCCCACACAAGCCATATGCCAGCTCTTTGCCTAAAAGCTACTCCAGCACCGGTGAAATCCCAAGCTCTTACACAAGCCATGTGCCTGCTCCTGGTCCATCTGCCACTCAGCCACAATGATGTCATCTACAACTGCCACTTACCTCCTTCTGGCTTGTCAGGTATTCAGGCACCGCTGACATCACAAAGATGTTCACGAGCCATGTGCCAGCTCCTGGCCTATCATCTGCTCAGGCACCAGTAGCCTCACAAGCACCTACACAATCTATAAGCCTGGCCCTGGCCTATTAGCTACTTCAGGCATGAGTGACCTTATAAGAACCTGTACAAACCATGGGCCTTCTCCCGGCCTATGAAGCATTCAGGCACTATGATCTCCCAACGCCCTACACAAGCTTTTGGCCTTTGCCTGGCCTATCAGCTACTTGGGATTCAGTGACCTCACAGCCACCCGCACAAACCACATAGAATCATTTAGGTTGGAAAAGACCTTCAAGACCATCGAGTCCAACTACCAGCCATGCCCACTAAACCATGTCCTGAAGTACCCCGTCCACTTGCTTTTTGAATACCTCCAGGGATGGTGACTCAACCACTTCCCTGGGCAGCCTATAACAATGTCTGACAACCCTCTCGGTAAAGAAATTTTTCATAATACCTAACCTAAATCTCCCTTGCCGTAACTTGAGGGCATTTCCTCTCATCCACGTTCCTGCTCCAGCCCTGTCAGCTATTCAGGAAGCAGTGACCTCACAAGAACCTACACAGTCCACGGGCCTGCTCTGGGCCTATCAGCTACTCTAGCCAAGAGTGACCTCACAAGCACATATCCCCCTATTTGCCATCTACTGGTAGTTGAGGTATTCAGTCTCCAGTGACCTCACAAGCACCTATACAAGCTTTGCACCTGGTCCTGGCCTATCAGCTACTTATGTTGCTCACCTGGGCATTAGCAGCTACAGGCACGCTTCTCCGCTGCAGAAGAAGTCTTAGCTCCTCTTCGGTCAGAGGAGCCTGGGGAGAAAGGGAGGGTTAGGGACATGCTTGGGTGCACTGGGGTGTACTGGGAGGCAGGGGAAAGCAAAGGGATCCTTGGGGAAGGTGCCCCTGGGGAGAAATGGGCTACATGAGCTCGTATGGTGGTGCACAGAAAGCAGTGGGGGTCCTGGGGAGGGGGCCCACCCGGGTGTGTGGCTGTGTACTGGGGTGTGCTGGGTTTTAATGGGATGGATGGGAATGCAATGGGGGCCCTGGGGAAGGGGCCCTCCCTGGGAAAGCACTGTGGTGCAGGGTGTTCTCTGGGGTTGCACTGGGGCGCACTGGAGCACACTGGTATGGCCTGGAGTGTCGTGGCCATAGAGGAAGAAGGTCTGGGGCCAGCAGAAGTGGTCTAGTTCAGTTCAGTGAACCTTGTTCCTAAATCCGACTGACTCCTCTTGTAGAGAGAGCATGAAAGCTCACTGGGATGTCCCCAGTCCCAGCAGGGGATGGGAGCACCAAAGTGCCCTCCAGTTCCCCAGACTGGAGGCCCTCCAAGTCCTCCCCACTACTTACCCTCATCTCAACTTCTCCACTTCCTTCCAGGAGTGCCTAGGGAAGGAGAGCAAAGGAGTGATCTGGATTGGACCTTGATGGGGCTGTAGGTGGGGCAGAGGTGTCCCCAGCCCCCCCCAGGACCATGGCTTCCCCCTGGTCTGAGCGGGAAAATCCCTTCTGCTCCCCCCAGCCCCATTCCCCCAAGTTTCCCCCGGGATACCTGTTCAGGCAGGGACCAGGGGTGGCGATGGAGACAAGGATAGTGTGGGGAATTCAGGGTCTCCAAAGAGGATGGGGGTGAGGTTGAGGGGGGGCCCCCAGACAGTGCACTGGGGTGAATTAGTGGACCCCAAGGGGCTGGGCTGGGGGTGCTGAAGGAGCAGGCCTGCGTGGGATTCAAGTGGAGGGGACACAGGGACTTCAAGCGAGGTGGGTGGTGGGAGCAGAAGGAAGATGGCTGCAGAGGACAGAAACGAGGGGATTGGAAGAATGTTTGGCAGTGGGGGTTCAAGGAAGGGGGTCTGGGGACGATACCGCGGTGGACAGGATGAAAGGCAAAGGACTGAGGGGAAAGGCTGAAAGAAAGGCATTGGGAACAATCAACGGGAGGGCGTTTGGGGACCCTAGATAGGACACAGAGGAGATCCCAGGGAGGAGATGTCTGAGGGCACCAAGAGGATGGGATGGGGAGGCCCAAAAGGGAGAGATGGGGGGGGCACCAAGTCAAGACACTGGTGGGGGTCCTCGCAGGAGTTTGTGGTGAACCTTCCCAAGGAACTCGGGCTCTGGGCACAAGAAGATTAATTGCGGGGGAAGTGGAGGGAAGAGATGGAATTGTGGGAGGGAGAAAGCTGCATTGCCCAGGGCTGGAGGTGAGGGGAGCCTGGGGATGCTCCATGCTTGGGAAAGGGAGAGGCCAAGTCAAGGGGTTTCGTGCTCACCACGATAATTTTGTTCTGCAGGAGAGCTGATGTCCTGCAGCCAAGAGCCCTCCCCAGCCTTGAGCCTCTCCCCGTGGCATTGAGGACTCACCTGAGCATCTTCTGGCATGCACAGCAGGATGGTGAAGAGCAGGGCCAGGCTGAGCACGGCGACCTTCATCTTCCTCTGTGGTGTGGCGAGTGCTGGGTGAAGCTGCAGAAGGTGAGGGGCAGATTTATCCCTCCCGGGACTCCTCCTTTCCCCCCTCCCCGAGAGCCCCCAGGGCAAAGCCAGGCTTGGCAGAGACACCAGCCCTGGCAAGGAGCCTGCCCCTGGCACACAGTTGCCCCCTCCTTCGGAACTGATCCAGCCACCTTCCCTGGCATCGGTCCGGCTTCCCGCATGGGGCAGCTGCATGTGGAAGGGCCCAGGCACCTGGGGGTGGTGAGGGGGGGGCAGCCAGTCAGCCTCTCACAGCCGGACACCCTACGGTGACAACCCACTGCTCCAGCGCAAAACCATCCTCCCAACAGCCCCCCAAAGCCAGATCTCCCCATCTCCCAGTGCCCCTCACCTCCCAGCACTGCCATCTCCCAGTGCCAATCCCCTCCCAGGCCAGCCTTTCCCTCTGGGACTCCCCCACAGATGAGGACAGCCTCAAACCAGGGGTCTCTAGGAGTCATCTCTGACCCCTCTCCAGCCCCTTGGGTAAACAGGGGGCTGGGACTGACCCCTCTTCTTGGGGCACCAGGGACCCCGGGGTTTGGGAACACCAGGAGGCGGGAGGACAACTGGGGGCATGGGCAATGGGGACAGCCAGATGGCTGGGATCTTCAGTCACTGGAGGCAATGGGGAGCACTGGTGAATGTTGGGCACTGGGAGATGAGAGTGAGGCTTGGGGGAAGGGCTGGGGTGGTCACAGTGCCCAGCTCCAGCCCACCCCATTTCCCTTGCACTACAGGCCCCAAACTGGTCCAGTCCCCAGCCATGGCCCCCCCAGAGCAGAGATCAGACAGGACTAACGCCCACCCTGGCCCTCACCCTGCCACTGTGTCCTGGTTTCACCTGGGATAGAATTAACTGTCTTCCTAGTAGCTGGTACAGTGCTATGTTTTGAGTTCAGTATGTGAAGAACGCTGATAACACTGATGTTTTCAGTTGTTGCTCAGTAGTGTTTAGACTATAGTCAAGGATTTTTCAGCTTCTCATGCCCAGCCAGGGCACCTGACCCAAACTGGCCAACAGTGTATTCCATACCATGTGACGTCCCATCTAGTTTAGGAACTAGGAAGGGGGGGGCAGGGATTTTGGCCGCTCGGGGACGGGCTGGGTGTCGGTCGGCGGGTGGTGAGCAATTGCCCTGCGCATCATTTGTACATTT
This sequence comes from Buteo buteo, assembly GCF_964188355.1. Classification (NCBI taxonomy): domain Eukaryota; kingdom Metazoa; phylum Chordata; class Aves; order Accipitriformes; family Accipitridae; genus Buteo; species Buteo buteo. The sequence continues at coordinate 1,167,039 of NC_134201.1, read as the reverse complement.
CAATCCTTTTATTACTACTGCTGTCATTTTGTTAGTGTTATCATTATCATTATTAGTTTCTTCTTTTCTGTTCTATTAAACCGTTCTTATCTCAACCCAGGAGTTTTACTTCTTTTCCTGATTTTCTCCCCCATCCCACTGGGTGGGGGGGGAGTGAGTGAGCGGCTGCGTGGTGCTTAGTTGCTGGCTGGGGTTAAACCACGACACACTGCCTGGGGCCACTGTGCCCACCAAGACCACCTGGGTCCCACTTCTGCAGAGTTGCCCGCAGCCGGTGGGTCCCAGTAACCCTGTCCCCAACAAGGCTCTGGCTCCAGACCTCTTCCTGGCTGGCACTTGGCCACAGCTCACCAAATGTCCCTTCAATGCCCTCATCCTTGGCCCAGGCAAGTGCTGTCCCTGAGCAGGACGCGGCTGTCCAGAGGGACACAATGAAGCAGACGCTTGTCTGCAGGCAGCCACTCAGAGCTAATTGTGGGGACAGAGCTGCCCTGGCAAGAGGAGGGATGTTTGTCCCTGCAGCATCTCTGATAAGCCGTGTTTGCCCAGGGCCCGTGGCACCAGGAACCCGTTCTGCAAGCTTGGTCTTCACGAGAGTGCCCGATCAGGGAGACTCTGGTGGGGGTTAAAGCAGCCTGGATGCCTGGGCTCCCCTCCAGCCCCAGCAGCTGGCAGAGGTGGGCAGTGCTGGGGGACCGGGCAGGAGCAAGTCCTGGGGCACCCTGCACACCTGGGGCTCTCCCGCTGCCCTGGGGACAAGCTGGAGCCCAGAGGCAGGGGCATTCCCAGGGAACAGCCTGACCACCGGGGTGTTGCTCTCCTTTGGGAAAGCCTGGTGGCACAGCAGTCCTGCTGGAGTGGGGCTTAGAGCAGCCTGCGTGATGGAGCTGCCTCCGCAGGGGCACTGCATCCCTTTCCCTCTCTCCCCTTGCCTGCCCTGCAGCTATCCCTGGCTTTCCAGGGTGGCTCCTTCACAACACTCCTGTCCCAAACATCACCATCCTGGGGGCCCGGGGCAGCACCCTTTGCCCAGTGTGGGGTCGGGGCAGCGTGGGATTGTACACAAGTGGTTCAGCTCTCCCCTCCGAGTGGGGAGAGCCAGTGGGTGAAGGTGCTGGCCTGGCTTGCACAAGCCGAGCAAGAACTTTTCCAGCAATCCAGAATTGATGGACCTGTCCTTTCCAGTCGTGACGCTCACACGATCTGCCATCACTGCTGTCTTCAAGGATGCAAGTGCCCCAAACAGCAGAGGGAATGGCTGGTACCTCTGTTAGCAGGGACATACTCATAATGAAGACGGGCATATTTTGGATCAACAGGCTCCGGCACCCCTGTTTTGCCTCCCTGTAGGTGCCCACAACTATCAGAACAGATAGATAACAGGAGAGATATTTATTTATGTCTGCATAATGAGAAGACCAGCATTATTACTGGTGGTGTGAGCTAGCACTGGGAGGAGACAGGGCCAGTAAGTTCTCAACTGGGAGACGCAGCACATATTTACTTGCCACTTTAGGTAGCTGATAGTCAGAAGTAACCACACGTAATGACCAGCAAACCCACTAGCCACACGGAGCAAGGGCAGCATTGAATGCATTGGACTCATTGCCCGTCCAGAGTTCGTGGGACATCAACATTACGACAGCAGACCCATGAATACTTGGTAAGGCTGTCACGTTCCTCTGTAAACTCATCCTCTGTTTATTATGTGCTGCAGTAATTCAAGCACCCACACTGTGCTTCCCAATCACCATTCACTTCCAAAACCATCCAGCAGCCCACGTCACATGTCTCAGAGTTAAATAGTGCTCTATTTTAGTCCTCTGTCTATGAAGGTGTGAGGAAAATCTGTTTCTATGAGACACAAGATGAGAATCAAAGGCTGGTGGTAAAAGTCTGGTTTAGGTTTTGAAGTCAGTGCGAGGTTTGACTGAGTTGCAGTGAAGCCAAGGTGTGACGGCCTTTGTTCCCATGATGATACAGACTCCTGTCACGGCTGCAAAGAAAGCCTGTCTGATTTTATCCACATGAAAAGAGGTAAATAAAAATACACTGATAAGTAGTGCATGAGAACTGTACATGGCTCAGATCCTTCTTTGACAATATGTGTCATTTTTTAAGGGTGATGGTTATATCTTTACGGGACACTAACTACAAATAAGAGATGTGTTGTGGATCAGTTGTGAAAAGATTTAAGGCAACTGACTTGAATATTTGCTTTGGAAAGTGCCCAAAGAGCAGGCAGTCAGTCACCTGGAGGATTTTCATTTTGACCGCTTCTGCTTTCTGCGCTATTTATTAGATAGCTAAGTTACACAGTGTTGAATTGGAGAGCATATTTAAGTATGCTGTGACGTTATTTGTATTCTGAAGTGATTTTGCAAAGAATCGATGAATTGTACGCACTGTCATAACTGAGGGATATTGACTTAGGAGAGGTCAAGGCTGCCTTTGAGCTAAATGCAAAGCAGGTGGATAGCATTTGATTGCCACTTAACATGAAAGGTGCTATTCAGGAAGATCCCATCTGCTGGTTTAATGGTCTCTAAAAAGACATGCTCGTGCTTTTGTGATACTAGTGTAATTAAAAAAGTAAAATGTCATGCGTTTGCCCGTTTGACAAAGAGATGGACAAGAGACTTTAAGAGGTTGGTCTAAAGTGTAGCTACTCCTACTTGTGCTGTCTCCCTCCACCTTCTCCGAGCAGGGCTGAGAGCACTTCTGAATTTTCTCTGTTTTTCTTGCAGTCTCTTCTGTGAGGCAGTGGAATTTTTACTACATTTATTTTCCCGATAAAGTCTTAGCATGGTTGTTCTCCTCAGGCTTTGAGCTGCAGTGAGGTATCCCGATGTTGTACAGTGGGAAAGGGGACAAAATGAAAAGTGCCTATACTACCTCTTCTTTGGTGGAAATGCTTGGTTTATCTGTTCATCTTGCATATGTATATAGGGTTGAAGCCTCAGCATTCACCCCAGCTCTCCCCTCTACCATTTGCAGATGCATTTTCCCCAACCTCATTGTCGGAAACCCAGGGATGTAGAGAGAGACCTGATGATTGGTGGGGGTTTTTCCCCATTCTCCAATGGGAGAAAAGGAAAGAGAGAGGCTGAGCTCTCCCTATGGCACAGGGCCCCAAGAGTTCTGATGACTAACTCTTATGAACTGCCCTGAACATAATGAGTTTGGCTGCCCTAAATTTGGGCATCAGCTGTCATTTCAGATGGCCAAAGGAAATTCCCAAGACCCTCCAAGAGGATGCCTCCAGATGCTGCCCTGTCTCTACGAAGTGCTCCATTTGAGTTTGCAGGTACCTGCGCATACCTTTGACCACCTCTGACACCTCAGATGTAACCAGACGTTTGCATCTCACTCCTAGCATCCCTCTCCATTGATGAGCAAGGGAGCTGAGATGAGGAGCTCACATGCAGGTGCCTATTCGGTGCACACCTGAACTGAGGCAAGAGGAATCCCACCTCCTGAGGGTCTGTGGCAGGCATGGGAGGGAGCCGAGTCCCCTTCCAGCACCAGGACAACATATCCAGGATGAGATACCTCCATTGACTCAGCTGAATCCCTTTGCTCAGAGGGGCAAAGGAGCTCCCTGCCTGTCACTGTCTGGGTGTCCTGTGTAAGGATGGAACAAGGAAAGGTGATTCTCATGTCCAAATCTTTTCCTCATAGGAGAAATAACAGTGCTGGTAGTAAGTGTCTCTCCCCAGCTCAGGGAGGGAACACCAGTGATTGCTTCAGCCTGTTTCCCAGCAGGTTCCCCTGGAGCCCCAGGGACACCTGGAGGGAGCCCAGAGGGGGCAGAGAAAGGGCTGCCTTGGGCTGCTCCTCTGCTGCTGAGCTGGGCTGGGCTCCTGGGCTGGAGGGAGCTCATGGCAAGCAGGCAGCACTGCCGAGAGACAGCTCTGCCCAGGAGCAGCTCCTCTGCAAAGCGCAGCAGGGCTGAGGGCACTGCCTGCAGGCACCGAGGGGAGAGGAGTGATGCAGAGAGAGTTTAAAGGCAGTCTGGAGTGAGAGGATGCAGAGAGCTGACTCAAAGAGAATTCTTCACAGCCCTCTGCACAGTAAGCTCCTGGCTGCAGGGAAAAGCTGTGTGCTGGGGCAGGGACTCTGCTGCTGGTCAGGGTAAGTACTCAGCCTGCCTGGGGAACTGCAACAGTGGGGAGAAGCTGTGGGTGGAAGGAGCAACCCTTGGTGGGGCAGGGCAGGGCAGGGTTATTCTGCTACCGAGAAGATGCTGCGTGGGTCAGGGATGCTCACAGCTCCCAATCACCCCCAGAATATTTCAAACAGGATGTTTCAAGCAGAAGAACAAGGCAGGGATTATTATAAAGATAAGGAGCTTTCCTGTGTCTATCTTCTCAGTTTCCAATTCCAGAGGGGTAAGGAGGGAGGAGAGACAAGGAGAAGTGGAAAAGGAACACTCAAATTTCAACAAGTCCCTGAGACTCCTGAACTGCAACTTTGAGTGATCAGTAGGTCTGCCAAGAGCTTCCTAAAATGCCTTCAGCCACTCCCCTGCCTATGGGCACCACCAGAATCACCTCTGCTGCACCTCTCAGGGTTGTTCTGATCTGCCCTTTTCCACCTGCAAAAAGGACCATGCTCCTGCCCAGTGCCCTGCAAACAGGCAGGTTTCTGTAGGGCCAGGGGGAGCGCACAGAGATTGGGGTGGGATCTGTGAGTGCTGACAGGGAAAAGAAATGGCACAGGGAAACACTTCCCAGGAGGAAAATCTCCAGCCAGCAAGAATATAATCAGGGAATGAGATCAGAGGAAACAAAATGCAAAAATGTTGTGGGAGAGAGAATTCAGAAAACTCTGTATGATCTCCTCCAGTGCAGACCCCTTCCTCTGAGCAAGCCCCTTTGGCTCCTCTCCCTCCCAGCAAAGCCTCTGCCCTCAGAGCTGGGGGGTCCAAGGCATGAACCATCTCCTCAGCAGCCAGAGCTCCAGCAGAGCCGTGGGTGCAGCTCTCCAGCCACGTGCCCATTACCCTCTGCAGAGCTCAGGGCTGAGAGCATCTGCCTGGCACTGTTGGTGTCTGGGAGGAGGTCTGAACAGCTGAGTAAGCAGAACTTTCCTGAGTGCCCGGCTGCCTCTCTCAAGCAGACCCTCACTGTATTTTCCCATGTTTCTCCAGTTGTTTGTGTTGGTTTTATTGTTATTTCATTCTTGCTATCAGGCTCTCTAGGAATGGGAGTTTTAGCTGCAGAGTCACACACTGACCTTGTGGGTCCTCCTATGCAGGTGTGTCCATGGAAATGAGGTGTCCCAGCTTTCACCTGTGGGGCTGTAGGCAATGCATTCTGTGGGGCTGGGGAATGAGCTGGTTTTCCCTGGATTAGATGTAATCATTAGGACATTGGCTTTAAGTCTTTGGAGTGGCTTTCCAAGCTGTGAGCTGTCCTTAAGCAAGGAAATCTTTCACATAGCATCTTTCTGTTATCTGAAAGCCCACAAAGACAGGTGCAGAGATGCTACCTATAACTGAGGAAATGCTGTTGGGTTGATGAAATGAGCCGTGTGTGTCCTTTTGTAGAAAGAGGGTGCTGAGACCTTGAGAAAGGGTGAGACATTTAGTGGTCTGCAGTGGGTCCCTCTCCTTTCAGTAGTGTCTGGTGGCTTTTACTGGTACCACAGGAGTGTGATCGCCCTCCATCTGAGAAAACTGCAAGCACAGGGCAGCTGGGAACAAGCCCAACCAGTTCCATTCACTCCTCACTAAGCCACAGTGAATCTCTCTGACTCTCATGTCTCATCTCATGATTTCTGATTTCAGAGAACACTCACATGGAAGGATGGGGGAAGTACTTACCCCCCCCCCCCCCCAAACTTCTTTCTGCCACCCACATTCTTTAACACTGGGAGTGCAGATGCTGACAAGCCCTCCTGTGTTAGGAGTGATTTTATCTGACATATTCTGAATATCAAACCCAGCCCCCCTGCCACGTTCCCATCTACCCACTGCAGCGGGGCTGGGTCGACTCCTCAAGAGACAACGGGCAGAGGCCCTGCTCCAGCACACAGAGCCACAGAAAATGAAGCTGAAGAGCAGAGGCAGAATGAAAGTTTCTCCTGAGGAAGCGAAAAGGGTGCATATGTGTCAGGGGGAGGGTGTATGAGACATATCTTTGGTTTTACTCAGAGATGTTTGTGGTAACTTGTCACTGCCTTTTCCTCCTTGGACAGTGCCCCGTGTCCAGAGGACGCATATGCCCAACAGCAGTTCCATGACTGAGTTCCTCCTCCTGGCATTTTCAGACAGACGGGAGCTGCAGCTCTTGCACTTCTGGCTCTTCCTGGGCATCTACCTGGCTGCCCTCCTGGGAAATGGCCTCGTCATCACCACTGTAGCCTGCGACCACCACCTCCACACACCCATGTACTTCTTCCTCCTCAACCTCTCCTTCCTCGACCTGGGTGCCATCTCCAACACTGTTCCCAAATCCATGGCCAATTCCCTGTGGGACACCAGGGCCATTTCCCACCCAGGATGTGCTGCACAGGTCTTTCTGTTAGTCTTTTTGATGTCAGCAGAGTGTTTCCTTCTCACTGTCATGGCCTATGACCGCTACGTTGCCATCTGCAAACCCCTGCACTACAGCACCCTCCTGGGCAGCAGAGCTTGTGTCCACATGGCAGCAGCTGCCTGGGGCTGTGGGTTCCTCTATGCTGTGCTGCACACTGCCAATACATTTTCACTACCCCTCTGCCAAGGCAATGCTGTGGACCAGTTCTTCTGTGAAATCCCCCAGATCCTCAAGCTCTCCTGCTCAGGTGCCTACCTCAGGGAAGTTGGGTTAATTGCAGTTGGTGTCTGTTTAGCATTTGGGTGTTTTGTTTTCATTGTACTGTCCTATGGGCAGATCTTCAGGGCTGTGCTGAGGATTCCCTCCGAGCAGGGACGGCACAAAGCCTTTTCCACGTGCCTCCCTCACCTGGCTGTGGTCTCCCTGTTTATCAGCACTGCCATATTTGTCTACCTGAAGCCCCCCTCCATCTCGTCCCCATACCTGGACCTCGTGCTGGCAGTTCTGTACTCGGTGGTGCCTCCCGTTGTGAACCCCCTCATCTACAGCATGAGGAATCAGGACCTCAGGGATGGCATTAGGAAACTGATTACATGGGCTCCTATTTTGCACCGAGAAACTTCCCATCTCTCCACAAATGACTGCCAGGGTATTCCACACCAGTCCTGATTTTGTTGTTGTGGTAGTTGTTCTCTTTCTTCTTCTTCTTCTTCCTCTTCTTATCATTATTATTATTATCATTTTCTTTCTTAATTTATAATGTTCCTACAGTAATGTTTGTTTTCCTTTTACATCTAAAGAGGTATGAACCCCCTCTGTCTTACCTGGAGCCTCTATAAAGGTGTCTAATGCTTGTTGAGAGCTGAACACATTACAACATCTGTGTAATAAAATGAGATCTCTTCTGTGCTGCGCATGAACACTGGGCTTGTCTTCCAATGCCAGAGTCAGGAGTTGCTCAGGGTTCTGCATGACTGCAGGAGCAAAAGCCTCTCAGTCACCTTGTGACCATGTAGAGATCAAGGATTGGATTTAGGGCTCACCCGTCAGTGTCTAGTGACAGTGGAGGCCATGGCTGGTCACTGAGTGACATACCCAAGGCTGTCACATGTCAGACGGGGCAGACAACGTCATTCTCAAGGGGAAACTGGAGCTGCCTGGAGATCCCCCAGGCTCTCCAGGGACAGAGTGTGCCCGAGGTGGGCAGTGAATGTGAGAGAGCACCCAAGGTGGAGTCACCGAAGGTAAAGTACCGAATTGGTGTATCTACAGGGAAACAAGGACTCTGCAATCCCAGAGGAGGCAGCAGGGACCCCACAGCATGGGTGAAGGAGTCTGGAGAGTGATCAGTGTCACCCCCATTCAGTGGAGGCCCACTCATCCCTAGTGTTGATGCAGAGGAAGGCTGTGGGTCACTCAGAATTGCTGTCAGGGCTTGCAGGCGCTTGGACGTGTCTCGGACACCCCGGCACTGCAAATACAGCAGGCCACACAAAAGTGTGAGTAACTAACTGCCACCCTCCATCCCCACTGGTTAGAGAAGGAGCTCAGACCAGGTACTCGCATGCAGGAGCTTCTTTTGTGCACATCTGCACTGCAGCAAGAGGGTGGGTCTGTGGGGTGCATGGGGGAGCTGAATGCCCATCCCCTCCGAGGGTTTCTAACCAGAGGCTGGATATCTGCGCTGGCTCAGCGGAGTCACTGCCCTACAGAAGGGGAAATGGACCTCTTGCTGTCACTGCCGAGGGACAGAAATGGGGGTTAACAGAGGGGGAAATCTCCATCTCTTTTAGACACCTGCTCTCGGTGAAATCATGCTCTTGGAGTTAGCTCCCCTCCACTCTTTGGAGAGGGAATTCAAGGAAGCAGTGAGAAAATTGGTTTCAGAGCTATTTTTCATCTGGAATACCTTGCCCAGCCCTATGCAGTCATGGCACCCATGGTATCTAAGGGCAGGTCTGCAGTCTGCTTGGTTTTTCTTGTTGCTGTCTCTGTCACACTTGCAATCCTACAGAAATGTTTGGATTCATCCCAGCTCTGCTAATGGTGAAACCTGCTGTGTGTGACCTAGAAGCATTCTGTACATGCTTACAACACTATCACAGCTGGCTCACCAGTGCTATGTCTTTAAAAAGTGTCATCTCACCACCACAGAGACCTTCAGTGCAGGTCCTGAAGACCGAGCTATAATTCAAACGATCATGAAAGGACATTGTCAAATGTCAGTTCAAATGTGATTTTAGCAAAAGCCAGACACAGGAAACTATGAAGGCCAAGGGTTGAAAAAGAAGTGTGGGGCTGTAGGAAAGCGAGGTCTCAGAGAATGCAGTGTCTGTGTTGGTTCCATGGCTCCCTTGCTTTACTCTTGCAGGAGCAAGACTATTTTGGTCAAAGGGAGGAGGTGACAGGCAGGGGGGAAGAAGACTTGAATACCTCCAAGAATAGGGAGGACACAGCCTCTTTTGGCAGCTGACTTCATGGTGAAAACACTTCTTGTTGCCTGGTGCCTTCTCTGCCCCAGGCTGAACAAGCTTTGCTCCCTCAGTCTTGCCTTAGACGGCAAATGCTCCAGCCTGCCCCCAACCCAACAGTCTCATAGCCCTCTGCTGAGCCTGCTCCAGCTCATCAGTGTCTTGCCTGCACCAGGATGGGGGATGGGGCGCAGGAGACCAAAGCTGGACACAGTGTTGTCTAGGTTGTCTAAGAAGCTCTGAGGAGAGAGAGATAAACACTTTCTCTCATCTTCTGGCTGTGTACCTCTTCATACAGCCCAGAATGCTGTTGGTTTTCTTGGCTGACAAGGCACACTGCTGGTTTACGTGCAGTTTGCCATCTACCAAGACCTCCAGGTCATTAATAAAGCTATCAAGCAGAAGAGCTCCCAGGACAGGACAGACCTTTGCAGTACTTCACTTGGTCCTGGCTCCAGGCAGAGTGCTACCTGTTCAGGAGGATGCCCTGTCCTCTCTCAGCAGCTGTGGATGAAGCCCCACAGATTTGTATGGGTCAAGTTCTCTCCTCGATCCTTGTGCACTGTTGGGCTTTCCTCTCCTCCTTGTACAAATTTTGAAGAATTTAAAGGTATTTCATAAGAGGATAGAGTCAGACCTGAAACTGAGAAGAAAACTACCTTGTCCAAAAAGCTGGAGCTTCCAGGAAGCTTCCAGTTTGAAGGAAATTTTTCAGGAATGGCCACCGGCTCAGTCATGAGGTACAGTTATTGTCTGCTGTACTGACCGAGCTTTGCTGGAGCTCCTTTCAGGTGTAGGGGGCTGCAGGCAAGGAGTTTTTCCTTTCCCCATGTCCTCCAGTCAGTTCGCGGTGGTGCATGGAGGGAGGCCAAGAGAGTGACACAAGAAAAGTTCACACCAGAGACAAGGGAAAGCTTTTTCCTCATGAGGACAGCCAAGCACAGGAAGTGGCTGCCCACAGAAATAATCCCATTTCCATTCTTGGAGGTTTTCAAGTCGTAACTTGGATCAAGTGCTGAGCAACCAGCTCTTACCCCAGAGTTGCCCCTGCTGAGCTGGAGACCTCCTGAGGTCCTTTCCAACCTGAGTGTACTGGTTTTGGCTGGGACAGAGTTACATTTCTTCACAGTAACTTGTATGGGGCTGTGTTTTGGATTTGTGCTGAAAACAGGGTTAATAACACACTGATGATGTAGTTATTGCTGAGCAGCCTTTGCACAGCATTAAGGCTTTTTCTGCTCCTCACGCTGCCCTGCCAGTGAGTAGGCTGTGGGTGCACAAGAAGTTGGGAGGGAACACAGCCGGGACAGCTGGCCCCAACTGACCAAAGGGATATTCCATACCATGTGATGTCATGCTCAGAAATAAAACTGGGGAGGTAGAGGTTGGAAGCAGCTGCTGTTGCTTGGGGATTGGCTGGGCATTGGTGAGCAATTGTCTTCTTTTGCATCACTTGTTTTTCTTGGGTTTTATTTTCCACTTTCTTTGAGGGGTTTTTTGGTTGTTTTTTTTTCTTTTTTTTTTTAGCAAGTTCATCACCAAGCTTGTCATGTAGAGACAACAGCGTGGAGAGAGGGCAGAGGAAAAGTCCAGCATGCTGGTGGGTTGCTCCTTGTGAGGCCTTGTCAGCTGTAGCAAAGTGAAAGTCCGTCAGAACAATGGGCATCGTGAAGCCATCAAGTCAACCAGAGCATAGGGGAGGGCAGTGGAGATGCAGGTAATGGTGACATGATTGGGACCTCAGCTCTGTTAGGGGGCAGCGAGGGACAAGTGCTCTGGAAGGCAGAGCTAGCTGGGAAGTGAGGGGTATCCCCAGGTGAGCAGGGAGGGGGCCTCACCAGCCTGAGCTGCCACCAAGGGAGCAGGGCAGGCCAGGGGGCTGGCAGCTGGAGGCAGTTCAGAGTCCAGGTCATCTGGCGAGGTTCTGATGATGGAGCAGGTCCAAGGTCAAGCCAGGAAGTTGATGCACAGCTTGGGGTCAGGATGAGGCCTGGTAAGTGTTACCTGAGGGGTCAAGCACAGCCCAGAGCTGTCTCCTCTGCAGCAGGACCTCAAGTAGAGGAGCATATCGCCTGCATCTCTCCCCCATTGTGCACGTTCCCCTCTGCCGGAGAAAGGGGCTGAAAGAGACTGCCCTGTGATGCTGCTGTGGAAGGTGGTGTGCACAGCTGGGTAAGGTGGAGGGTCTCCTGGCTGCCCATCTGTCTGTCCCTTGGCAGGAGGATGACACTGTTGCTCCTTGTTTTCCCCATCTGTGCCTGCTGCTCCTGTTCCAGCTCCCAGGCTCTTTGGGACGGGGCGTTCAGTTGCATTGCAGACACTTGACCCTGTTGATCTTGGCATGGAAGTGTCTGCATGGAGGTGCCCAAGTCCCCTTCTAACCTGTTGGGCTCCAGGCAATGTAGACCATGGGGCCTACGTCTATAGCCTACATCATATGGCTATGGGTCCTACGTCTTTTTCGAACCAACACTGTGTTATTGTTTTCTTGTGGGAGTCCTGCCAGGCTGTAGGTTGCCCTCCAGTAAGGCACAGCTCTCCCTTTGTGATATCTGTGATAGCATCATGGTATCAGAGAGTCCTTGGTTTGGTCCTCCAAGTCAGGCTACTTATGCATCACACCTTCTTTCTTACTTTCTCCATGTCAAGGCTAAGAAAGGCAGAGGAGTTGGGAGATCTGCACTTTTAAACTGCACTTCTCCTTTTTTTAGCACAGTACAGTTTCTTTTCTGGTGAGTAACTCACAAGTGTGACTGCTGTTTAGCTGAGAGCACATGGCAGCACAGGACAAGCCGTATGGGCAGATCAACTTCTGACTGCAGGAAACTACACCTCCATGGGTCTCTACTTTCACTGAGAGCAACGGAAAGGATTTCTACCTCTGCAGAGAACACCTTCCCAGTGTGATGGGGGCATCTCATAAGTAATTAAAGGTAGAACTAGGCCCCCTCTGCCGCATTCCATGTTGTAGAGAAGAGCGTGTGAGGAGCTGCCTCTGTCGATGCACATGTGCATCAAAGCTGCTCACCTCCATTCCCCATGGAGTGACTGCAGAAACGGTACAGACAATACACTGGTGTGAGGACGGGGTCTGTCTCATTGGAATGAAGACCCCTGGAATGGGGTGGGTGACCCTTGACTTCACATCCCTAGTTATCTCCTGAAGCTTGAGTGGGACCTGGTGGGGATCAGCACAGCGGTTATAGACATGGGTTTAGGCCCACAACTGCAACAACCTCCAACTGCTGGAAATGGGGAGTCTGTTGAAGACCGGTCGATATCACTGGGCCAAAGAGAAGGATGTCAGAAATTCAAGGCTGGCCTAAGGGAGATGATACTGTCTTTGTCTACAGCTAGCTTATGGGATGGTGCAGAGGAGAATGAGTCAGACTCTTCCCAGGTGGGCACAGTGGAAAGTTGAGAAGCCGTGGGAAAAAGTTGGGCCATGGGAAATTCTGACTAGGCTTAAAAGCAAAGAATCTGCACTATAAGGTCTGTCTGGCACTGGGAACATGCACCCAGAAAGGCTGTGGGATCTCCACAATGGAGATAGTCAAGCCTCAACTAGACGTAGTGCCATGGGGGTTTTTGGATCGTAATGGATGACTACTTAATATGGGGCAGAGAGGCACCCATCCGTCATCCCAACCAACCATCTAGAGAGGTTTGCTGGTTGCTGGGGACCAGGATCCACGTTGTTGTGGTGGGACGTCCAAAGCTCATCCGGCCCTCTGACTACTACCCCCTGCTCTTATTCCAAGTGGGCACAAATCACACTGCCAGGGGAAAGAAGTGACAGTATCAGATATGACTACAGGGCTCTGGGGGTGATAGTGAAGGGCATGGGGGCCCAGATGGTGTTCTCCTCAACCTTGTTGGTGAGGGGAAAGGGTGTGAGGAGAAAGGCACTAACAGGACAAGTTAATAATTAACTGCAGAACGGGTGTAGAGGACATGGTTTTGGGTTCTGTGCCCATGGCACCCTCTTTACAGACCAGCATCTGCTTGGGAGAGATGGGATCCACCTCTCTAAGCAGGGCAAAGCTGTTTTTGCCAACAGGCTGGCTGACCTCATAAGCAGGGCTGTAAACTAAGAAGGATGGGGGAGGGAGGGAGTAACCAGCAGTCCTCTAAGGGAGTGATAGATAGGATCACTGAGCAAAGGGCATGGGGTGATGTGATGGGAAGGGATCACAAAATCAGTAAAATGGGGCTCAAGTGGGGTCAACTCCAGCACTTACATGTAAGCAAGGAAATGCCTACAAAGCACCATGGTGGAGAAATCTCTCACACCCTCTCCAGGAACTCAACATGCTGGGCTGCCTCTCTAAAGTGCCTGTACTCTAATGCGTGCAGTACGGGCCATAACCACGAGGATTTAGAGATCTGTATGCAGTTGCCGGGCAGCAATCTTGTTGGGGTCATGGAGACATGGTGGGATGGCTCCCATGCCTGGAGTGTTGAAATGGAGAGATACAGGTTCTTGAGGAAGGAGAGGATGGGAAGGCAAGGATGGAGAGTTGCCCTTTGTGTGAGAGAACAGCTGGAGGACATGGCGCTTTGTCTGGGGATGGATAGGGAGCCAATGGAGATCTTAAGGGTGAGGATTAAGGAGAGGACAGGAAAGGGTGGTGTTATAGTGGATGTCTGCTATAGGCCACTGGACCAGGAAGAAGAAGTATATGTGGTCCTCAACGGACAGGTAGGAGCAGCCTCACATTGGCAGGCCCTGGTCCTCATGGGAGACTTCAACCACCCCAATATCTGCTCAGAGGACAACACAGCAGGGTATAAGCAACCCAGGAGGTTCTGTGGAGTCCAATGATGATAAATTCCTCACCCAAGTGATAGAGGAGCCAATAAGGAGAGGTGCTCTGCTGGACCTCCTCCTCACCAACAAGGAGGGGCTTGTTGGGGATGTGAAGGTCAAAGACAGCCTTGTGACCATGAGATGGGGCTGTAGTGACCATGAGATGGTGGAGTTCAGGATCCTGAGGGGAAGGAGGAAGGTAAAAACAATCTCAGAACGGCAGATTTAAGGTGAGTAGAGTTTGGCCTCTTCAAGTATCTGCTTGGAAGAGCCTCATGGGATGTGGCCCTGGAGGGAAGGTGTGCCTGAGAAAGCTGGTTAATATTCAAGGATCACCACCTCCAAGCTCAAGAGGGGTGCAGCCCATCAAATATGATATTGGGCAAAAATGCCTAGAGGGCTGCGTGGATGAACAAGTTGCTCCTGGCCAAACTCAAACACAAAAAGGAAGCATTCAGAGGGTGGCAACAAGGACAGGTAACCTAGGAGGAACACAGAGATGCTGTCTGAGCATGCTGGGGCAAAGGTAGGAAAGGTAAAGTCCAAATGGCATGGAATTTGGTGAGGGATGTCAAAGAAAACAAGAAGGGCTTCTGTAAGTAGACAGGTAACAAAAGGGAAACGACGGAAAATGTGGGCCCATTGCTCAGTGAGACTGGGGACCTGATGACACAGGACGTGGGAAAGGCTGAGGCACAGAATGCCTTCATTGCCTCAGTAGCTGCTAGCAAGACTGGCCTTCAGAAATCCCAGCTGCCAGAGACCAGGGGGAAAGTATGGAGCATGGACATCTGCCTTGGTGGAAGAGGATCAGATCAGGGAAGACTTTGGCAAACTGGACATACATAGGTCCCCGCGCCCTTACTACTTTCTTATCGTTCATGTGCCTGGAAATGCTTTCCATGATTAGCTGCTCCATCACCTTCCCAGGGGTGGAGGTGAGTCTGACTTGCCTGTAGTTCCCTGGGTCGTCCTTCTTTTCTTTCTTGAAGACACGAGTGACATTTGCTTTCCACATCTCTGCTCTGGGGCTCTTTATATGTCTGTGCTCTAGGCCTCTGTGTATCACTTGAGGTCTGGCATTGGCGGGCCATGGTGTTATGCCATTGTACATCCCATAAAGTTGTGGCCAGATCAGAAAAAAGGGATGATGCGATGGAAGTGATAGCAGGTGTGTCCATTTCTTGTTGGCAAAGAAATATAGGGTGATCTGTCCAACTGCTCCAACCTTCATTGCTCCAAGCTCCCTGTAGATAGGAAATGTGGATGTACAATCTGACAATATAAACGTGTCACCAGAACGCAGTTCTCCATTCAAAGTGTTGGGAGGAAATACATTTTTGGAAATGGCTGTATAAATCTCTATTTACATAGAGGGAGAGAAAGTGTCATCATCTTGCTGGTCCATGTCCATGGCCTATGAAAAAATTCATGAGAATTTGCAGACCAATATCAAAGTGCTGAAAAGTGACTTTTTACACACTTATTACCCCAAACTCTTTCCTGCATATGTTTCTACTTTTGCCTAACATCTTCATTCCAGGGTTGACTCAGTTGCCAACACAGAGGTTGACGCTGCTTCCAAGATACCCAGGGGTGGCTGAAGCCCCCATGTGGGACTGGGAAGTGACCTACAGGAGCACTTCTGGAGCAGGAGCTGGTCACCAGGCAGGGTGTGTCCAAGCATCTCCGTTGAGACTACTGATTTCTCCCCCTTGAGTAAAAAAGGAAGCGTGGGCCATGGCACCCAAGGCGCCCAACATTAGAGGGGATCACTCATCCCTGCCTTCACTGACAATGGAACCACAGGTACTTTACCCTCAAGGGAATGAAAAATGAGTGGGTCTAGGTATTGCAGAGTCTGCTTGAAGACACTCCTGTGTCCCAGATACATTGGGCTTAGTGCCCGTTTGGCTACTCAAAAGAGAGCATTTCATTCACTTTGTCTCTTTTTTCCCCTCTGTCAATCAGGGGAGCTCGTGACTTCAACGTGTGACTTGCTGTGTGCAAAGAGCGGACATGGACAGACAGAGTCCAGGGCAGGGAGTGTTTTGGGGGGTCCTGGGATCTGTACTTACACAAAAGTGTGGGGTTTGTTCATCTAAGGCTATCCGCTGTAGGAAGTGGACTTCAGAGGAGGTAATGTGGACTTAATACACAGCCATTGACTGTATTACATCACTGCATGTCTGTGTGCAGCTCGGTCTCCAAGCAGGAGGGAGTTGGTGCCCACGGGCTGAAGCATGCAGCTACAGACTTCAGTGAAGAAAGCGCAGATTTGAACAAGGCTGCTGTAAGTGCCAGGTGGTTGAGGGGAAAGGTGGGGCTGGGGGTAGGGATGAAGAATGACCATAGACTGTTAAGACGGAAAGGGTCTTGCTTTTTGTAATCATTCAAACTCCATTAGGAGGATCAATATGAACTGGGGATTACTGATGTGACATGATGCCTAAGCAGAAAAATAAAGAAAAGTGGAGGAAAAAAAGAATTCTTTCTTATTGTTTAGTATTGAAATCTTTCCACTTTGGCTACACTCCTGAATTCTCTCTAATGAACCACATAAGAATTGAAGACCTAAAGGAAAACTCTGCACTGAGTCTTGGCTCGTTAGGGAATTTTCATGTTATTGAGCCCTCTGGTGCCAAGTTCCTGAACTGCAGATCCTGAAAGATTGAACAAGCCTCTCAAGAAGTAAAATCCAGCAGCAAACTTCCAAGTTTCTGAGGGTGTTAGTGGGCGCCACTGAGGAACATCACTGAAGAGACCATGGACGGAACGACCAGACAAGAAGACCATCCCTGGGGGCTGGTGAACTAGGAAGTCGGAGACACTGGTTACAGGTGGAAGATCAATTGTGGAGGTGGCTGTGAAAGCCCTAAATGTGTTTCACCAAGCAGGATGGCCAAGCCCAGACCCCCATCTCCCTGGGAAGGGGGATCCTATCATTCATGGGATGCTTACATCTCTTCCTGGGAGCAGTATGTGTGTGTGTGTGTGGGGGGGGTGATGACGAGTGAAGGACAGTGGTAGGACACCTCCCAGACTGTTTTGGGGGTTGGTGAGGAGGGAACAAGGGCCTGGGGCTGTAAGGAATGAGTGTCCTCTCATGGGCTTCAGTGGAAGAGACAGCTGCCACCGTGGAGATGACAAGAACTTCAGTTCTGTTGGCAGGGAGGAGGGGGGCAGCCGCACAAAGGCCCTGTTTGCACCACAGACAGTCCTACACTGTCCTATGCCTGTGCCAGTTTCCCTGCAGACTTTAGCTGCCTCCCCCTGTTTCCTTACCTCACCCTGACCTTGGGATCTCCCAAGCTGTACTGATGCCTGTGAAAGGCAAGACGCTAGCTGCAGTACAACTTGCTTAGGAGAATGAACTTTATGTGACACTACGAGCTTTTACTTCAGGGTCAATATGACCTGAAGACCCAACCTAAGCCAGCTCTTCATGACTGAGAACACCCCATAACGACAACAAAAGCATGGAAGATTTACCTTTCAAAAAAACAGGCATGTAGCCATGAAGCAGGCAGGAACCACAATCGACCAGAATCCAGGATAAACATCCCCCACCTGCACTGGCCATCAGTTTAGAACAATGACGATTAACACACCACTGACCATACTTCTACATCACCTGCACAGCTCAAGCATGTACTGATTCTGTGTGGGAAAAGTACATACCAATTACGCTAGCACTAATAAATGATGGGTCTTAGACAAAGAAGTTGCTACAGGCCCATTAATTTTGCTTAAATAAAATGTTTTCCCGTTTCTACAAAGTCTGTGTCATGCAAGGTGGGTGGATATTTAAGGGGATAAATAATTATATTTATTTGAAGACAACATCATCAAAAGGGGAAAAAGGGAAAAATGATGTAAAGAACGAAAGGCAGACTTGGCCTGTCATGTCATACACTGGGATTCACTTGCAGAGGAACGTAGGAAGACTGTGGCTGCTGAAAACCATTCAGTTACCAGTTTTCTCAGGGCATCCTTGAGCTCCTGGTTTCTCATGCTGTAGATGAGGGGGTTCAGAGCTGGAGGAACCACTGAGTACAGAACAGCTAACACCACATCCAGGGATGGGGAGGAGGTAGATGAAGGCTTCAGGCAAGAAAACACTCCAGTGCTGATAACCAGGGAGACGACAGCCAGGTGAGGGAGGCACGTGGAAAAGGCTTTGTGCCGTCTCTGCTCAGAGGGGATCCTCAGCACGGCCCTGAAGATCTGAACATAGGACAGTAAAATGAAAACAAAACACCCAAAAGCTAAAAAAGAAGTTGAAATAAGAAGCCCAGCTTCCCTGAGGAAGGAGTCTGAGCAGGAGAGCTTGAGGATCTGGGGGATTTCACAGAAGAACTGGTCCACAGCATTGCCCTTGCAGAACGGTAGTGAAAATGTATTGGCAGTGTGCAGCACAGCATGGAGAAACCCACTGCCCCAGGCAGCTGCTGCCATGTGGACACAAGCTCTGCTGCCCAGGAGGGTCCCGTAGTGCAGGGGTTTGCAGATGGCAATGTAGCGGTCATAGGCCATGACAGTGAGAAGAAAATACTCTGCTGACATCAGAAATAAAAAGAGAGAAACTTGAGCAGCACATTCTGTGTAAGAGATGGCCCTGGTGTCCCAGAGGGAATTGGCCATGGATTTGGGGACAATGGTGGAGATGGCGCCCAGATCGAGGAGGGAGAGGTTGAGGAGGAAGAAGTACATGGGGGTGTGGAGGTGGTGGTCACAGGCTATGGCTGTGATGATGAGGCCGTTTCCCAGGAGGGCAGCCAGGTAGATGCCCAGGAAGAGCCAGAAGTGCAAGAGCTGCAGCTCGCTTGTGTCTGCAAATGTCAAGAGGAGGAACTCTGTGATGGAGCTGCCGTTGGACATCTGCTTCCACTGGACATAGGGACCTGTCCAAGGAGGAAAACACAGTAAGGTAGGGGAGACTCCTCTGAGAAGAATCCAAACCATTTCCCATAGATATTCCTCCTGCTACACATCCCCCCTTTTCTTTTTCCAGGAGACCTTCCTCATCTCCCTGGATGGAGCCCTGGTTGATGCTGGCTGAGTGTACTGTGAGGAGAAGGGCCTCTGCCCACAGGATGCCGAGGAGTCAGTCCTGCTCTGCAGCAGTGGGTTCATGGGAACTGTGGGGGCAGGGGCCAGTCCTACAGTTCAACTTTGCTAGATGAAACTGCTCCTAACACAGGTGGTCTTGTCAGCATCAGACCTCCCAGTACTAAAGGAATGGGAATGGCAAAGGCAGGATTTTTTACAGTTACTCCATGTCACCTGGGAAGTGTTCTTGGACATCAGAAACCCTCAGCATTTCTGTGGCACTCAGGGAAAACAGGGTGAATCCTGCAAAGCAAGAGGATTCTCTGCGGCTTAGAGCAGAATAAGGGAGCTGGTCTGTCCCTCTGTTTTGTTCCCAGCTGCCCTGAGATTACAACTGTCTGAAATGGAGGGTGCCCATGTTACCAATAAAAGCCACCAGACACTACTGAAAGGAGGGGGACACACTGCAGACTACTAAATGCCTCACCCTTTCTCAAGGTCTCAGCACCCTCTTTCTAGCCAAGGACACACACGGCTCATTTCATCAACCCAACAGCATTTCCTCAGTTGCAGCATCTCGGCACTTCTCTCTGTGGGCTTTCAGACAACAGAAAGATGCTATGTGAATGATTTCCATGCTTAAGGACAGCTCACAGCTTGGAAAGCCACTCCAAAGACTTAAAGCCAATGTCCTAATGATTACATCTAATCCAGGGAAAACCAGCTCATTCCCCAGCCCCACAGAATGCATTGCCCACAGCCCCACAGGTGAAAGCTGGGACACCTCATTTCCAGGGACACACCTGCATAGGAGGACCTACAAGGTCAGAGTGTGACTCTGCAGCTGAAACTCCCATTCCCAGAGAGCCTGGCAGCAAGAATGAAATAACACTAAAACCAACACAAACAACTGGAGAAACATGGGAAAATACAGTGAGGGTCTGGCTGAGAGAGGCAAGCATAGAGGCAGCCGGACAGTCAGGAAGCATTACCCTTACCCAGCTGTTCAGACCTCCTCCCAGACACCAACAGATGCTCTCAGCCCTGAGCTCTGCAGAGGGAAATGGGCACGTGGCTGGAGAGCTGCACCCACGGCTCTGCTGGAGCTCTGGCTGCTGAGGAGATGGTTCATGCCTTGGACCCCCCAGCTCTGAGGGCAAAGGCTTTGCTGGGAAGGAGGGGAACCAAAGGGGCTTGCTCAGAGGAAGGGGTCTGCACTGGAGGAGATCATACAGAGTTTTCTGAATTCTCCCTCCCACAGCATTTCTGCGCTTTGTTTCCTCTCATACCCTGATCATATTCCTGTTGCCTGGAGACTTTTTCCTGGGAGATGTTTTCCTATCCCATTTCTTTTCCCTGTCAGCACTCACAGACCCCATCCCAACCTTTGCCCACCCATCTTGGACCTACAGAAACCTGCCTGTTTGCAGAGCACTGGCTGGGTGCATGTTCCTCTTTGCAGGTGCAGAAGGGCAGCTCAGAACAACCCTGATGGGTCCAGAAAAGGGGGTGCTGTCCATAGGCAGGGCAGTGGCTCCACGCACTTTAACAGGCTCCTAGCAGACCTCCTGATCACTGTGCCCTGGTACACAGCCCCCTGGGGCAGAGGGACCATGCTCTAAAGCACAGCTCGGGGCAGGGGGGGGTGCCCTGCACAAATGCCTTCACAGCCCTGCAGCCGTCCCCAGAAAAAAGTAGCTGTCATGCACTTTCCTTCTGATGGTGCAGCAGGGAATTCCTGCTCTGGACTACATCCTTCTTGTCTACTGTAGAGAAACTGTGAGTTTTATTTACAGAGCTCATAAGCTGTGGATTGTGCCAGCTTTTGGAGATCCCGTCAGGATACTCTTGTGCATTGCCCTGCCGTCAGAGACCTACCGTGTGAAGATCTGTCCTGCAACAAGCCCTCCTTTGTCCTCCAACTGCTGACTGCCTTTAACCTCCCTCTCCCTTCCCTCCTCTCCCCTCGGTGCCTGCAGGCAGTGCTCTCAGCCCTGCTGCGCTTTGCAGAGGAGCTGCTCCTGGATAGAGCTGTCTCTCTGCAGTGCTGCCTGCTTGTAATGAACTCGCTCCATCCCAGGAGCCCAGCCCAGCCCAGCAGCAGAGGACCAGCCCAAGGCACCATTTCCTCTGCCTGCTCTGGGCTCCCTGAAGATGTCTCTGGAGCTCTGGGGCTGAGAGCTCCTGAAAGGCACCGGGGTCGCCCCTGGGGAACATACCGCAAAATCACCTGAATTAATCACCAACAGTAGAGAGAGAGATTGATTCCAGCAACATGGTTTGCCCTGCCAGAGTGCGGTTCTCTGTGACAGGTGTCAACGTGCCCCTCTCGACATCGATATTCTTCACCCACAAGAAAAGGGACACACAGACAGGGCCAGGGAGGGGCTTGGCTTCCCTTGTGCAGGCCAGGGATTCAGCTGAGGCAATGCAGGCTTCTCATCCTGACCAGGAAGCCCTTGGGTTGAAGCAGGACTCAGCTCCCCGCTTTGACTCCACAGACCCAGCGGAGCTGGGAATCCTCCTGCTTCAGTTCAGGTGTGCACAAAAGAGTTGCCAGTGTGTGAGCCCTGCTCTGAGCCCCTTTACCTTTAGTCAGTGGGGACTCAGGTGCTCACATACAGATACTTTGTGATGACTGAGGTGCCAGAGGTGGCCCAAGCCATGTGCAAGTGTTTGCAAGCCCTGATGGAAAATCTCTGAGGATACCCACCTCCTCCCTGAGCATCAGCTGAGGGCCAGAGGGGGAATGGAGAGATCTTGGCCACCCACAATGACATCAGATGTTTAGGGCACCTGAACGTGCCTTGTAAAATATCTGAAAAGCCTCTAGTGCCATGCCAGGTGCCTGCGTGCCAAACACAACTCCACTCAGTAGGCAAACACAGCACCCAACCTCCAGGAAAGCCATGCCCTCTTAGAGCTGGTGGGGGGCAGACACCCCAGGGCCTCCCAAAGGGGACCGGTGGCTATGTGCCACTACCTGAATGACAGCACCACGGCACTGATGCAAGGCCATGCCACCTACACCCGTGGTGATGCAGGGCTGGGAAGCAGATCCCAGCAGGGTGACCTCCCCTGTGTCTGTGTTCTCAGGACTACCCTCCTCTCTCTGAACCTCTACTCACCTGCCTGATACTAAGAAGAGGGAAGCTGATAATAATCACAGACTCATAGGATCATAGGATCATAGAATGGTTTTGGTTGGAAAGGAATCTTTACAGACTACCTAGTTCAAACCCCTTGCCGTGGGCAGGGACATCTTTCACTAGATCAGGTTGCTCAAAGCCCCATCCAACTTGACCCTGAACACTGACAATGATGGGGCATCCACAACTTCCCTGGGCAACCTGTCCCAATGTCTCACCACCCTCACCATAAAAATTTTCTTCTTACATCCAATCTACCCTCTTTAGTTTTGAAACCCTTACCCCTTGTCCTGTCACTACAGACCTTAGTAAAAAGTCTCTCTCCATCTTCTTAAAAGCCTCCTTTATATATCGACGAGAGCATGCATTGGCATGAAAGTCAGGAAATCCCACAAGGACAGATGCCAGTTTCTGTCCCTGCAGGGGTCTAACCCTGGCAATGGCAAGGGAGGGGGGCTGCCTGGTGGGAAGGAGGCATTTTGGAAAGGTGTTGGTGGACAGCGAGATGGACAGGATGAAGCCGTGTGCCTTGGAAGCAAGGAAGGACAGCAGCAACCTGCTCTATACAATCAGGAGCATGGCCAGGTGATTGAGGGAAGAGATTATACCTAACACTGTGTCCAGATTTTAGATCCCAGTACAGGAAAGATGTTGGCAAGCTGGAACAACTTTAGCAAAGGGCCCCCATAATGGTCCGAGGCAGGAACACCTTATCTGTGTGGAGCGGCTGAGGGAGCAGGGCTTGTCCAGCCTGGAGAAAGGAAGATCTTGCGTGAAACATGTAGCAGCATTGCAGTGTTCCCAGGAAGACTGAGTCAGGCTCATGTCCATGGTACAAGACAAAAGGCCAAGAGGCAATGGGCTGAAACAAGGTGGTTAGTGCACATATAGAGAAATATGCTTCCAACATGAGGATAGTCAAATGCTGGAAGCTGTTTTGCAGGGACTTTGTGCGGGCTGTATCCCAGAATGTGACCAAAGCGTCTTTGGATAAAGCCCTGAGTAATCTGGTCTGGGCCTGCTTTGAGTAGGAGGTTGACCGAGAGACTTCTGCGGTCCCTTCCAGCCTAAATGGTGCTGTCCTTCCTTCTCCTTCATCTTTTCAAATGAGAGAAATCTCTCAGGTTCTCCCTGACCTCAGAAATAATTCGCATCAGGTGCAGAGCTGCTTCACAGTTGACACCAAACAACCTTGGCCACATCATTTGCTTCTCTTTTTATTCCCCCCACCCAAGCTCTTCTCTTGTACTGTTGCAAAAGCTGCCAAAAACAACAGCCTACCCTCTTAATCCTTTCCACATTGGTCTTTCATTTCTTGTTTCATACCCTATTTCTGAGATGGTTGCTGTGGTTTTTTCAACTTTGGGTAGCACCTTGGGTTAACTTTCCTCACAGCAGCTCCTACGGTGCTTTGCATTGGTGGCCAAAACAGTGTTAATAACACTGCCGTGTTTTAGCTATTGCTAAGCAGTGCTTGCACAGTGTCAAGGCTTTCTCTGTTTCTCTCTATGCCCCCTCAATGAGTAGTTTGGATTGCTTGACACTAGAAGAGCAGGGGAAGTCATTTAGCAAGGCCAAGCTTCTTGCTCTATATTGGTGTCTGTGTCCCTGTTTTTGGTAGCGGATGGGCAGCAGGAGCCCCTGGGAGAAGAGACAATGGGTTATCCCATGCCAGACACAGCCAAGTCCAGCCAGCTCTGCAACAGACCTGCTGCTGGCAAAAGCTAACCCATCAGCAAAGCTGGCGGCACCTCTGTGAAAGTGTATTTAAGAAAGGGCACAAATGCCAGAGTGGAACAGGAGTAAGGAAAAAAAAAGAGCGTGAGGAAAACTCCTGCAAACAGCAAGGTCAGTGAAGAAGAGGGGGAGGAGGAGCTCCATATGATGCAGAAGAGATTCCCCTGCAGCCTGTGGAGGATCAAATGCCAGAGAAGTTGGATATTTCCTGAAAGAACTGTAGCCTGTGGGGAGGATGCCACAGGAAAAGCGTAAGGAGGGAGCAGCAGAGGTGAACTGTTAGGAACTGACTGTAGTCCCCCTTTTACCACTCACAGGGAAAGGAGGTAGAGGAGTCAGCAATGAAGGAATGAAGCTGAGCTTGGGAAAAAAACGGGAAAGAGGAGGTGCTGTGGTAGTATTTAACTTTTCTTCTCACTATCCAACTGCCCTGGCTGCGGCTGGGATAGAGTTAATTTTTCCAGGAACCTGGGAGGGGGCACAGCCAGGACAGCTGACCTGAACTAGCCAAGGAGCTATTCCATACCATGTGACATCATGCTCAGTATATAAATGGGGAGCGGGCTGGGGGGTGATCTCTCGACTTTCAGTGGAGGAAGTGGCGGAGCGTCAGGTTCTGGATGGTGAGCAGTTGCACTGTGCATCACTCATTCTGTATATTCTTTTATTACTACCGTTGTTGTTGTTGTTGTAACTTCTCTTTTTGTGTTGTCCCAGTAAATTGTCCTTATCTCAACCCACAAGGTTCCAGGGGTTTTTTTTGTTTTCTCCTTTCTGGTTCTCCTCCTTATCCCACCGGAGGGGAGCAGGGAGGAGTGAGAGAGCAGCTGCATGGCCCTTTGTCACCAGCTGTGCTGAAACCACAACAACAACCGTATTTGAACTGGTCATAGAATAAGTTCATTTTCCTCCTGTTGAGCCTGTTTTGCTCATGACTAATTGGGAAGTGATGTCCCTGATTTCATAACAAGCAATTCAGCATTTTTTTCCTTTTTTCTCCTTCTGTACTGTTGAGGAGGAGGAGTAAGAGAGTGGCTGGCTGGGCATCTGGCTGCCAGCTAAGGTCCACCCACCACACAGTCTCCCACAGTATTCTTATATCAATGCTAGGAAGCTACAGTCTTGACAGGTGGGCAAAGAGGTGAGTAAAAGACTGATTGGATGCATCAGGGTCTCTTCTGGGGCTTAATGATGCTATCAGTGTCCTGGAGGAGCTGACAGAGTTTTCAGATGACACAAACCTGAGGTGCGGACCAGTCTATACACCGGAGTGCTGCCTTCTGGAGGAACCTCGACAAGTTGGCAGAGTGGGCCAAAAAGAACCTACCGGATTTCAGAGAGAAGAAATGCCAAGTCCTTCCCCTGGGGTGGCCTAACCCTGGGCAACAGCCCCCAGGTAGGGTGCAGCTGAGCAGAAAAGGCCCTGGGGGTCATGGTGGACAACAAGCTGCACATGAGTCAGCAGTGAGCCCCTGCAGGCAAGAAGGCCAAGAGCAGCCTGCCTGTATGAACAGAAGCGTGGCCAGGAGATGAGGGGGAGGGATTGTCCCCCTCCATTCACTGCTTGCTAGACCACATGCACAGCACTGCACTGAGTTTGGGACCTCCTGCCCCCAGTACAGGAAAGACATTGGTCAACTGGAGCAAGTTCAGTGAAGGGGCACCAATACAGTCAGGTGTGTGGGGTTGTGCAGAGGGCTGGAGAACTTTCCACCTGAGGAAAGGCTGAGGAAACTCTGTTCAGTATGGAGATGAGAAGGCTTTGGGAAACCTCACAGGATCATTTCAGTACCACTCAGTACCCTCAAGGGGAAGAGAAGGTCTCTAAACCTAACAACAAAATGATGAGCACTGTGGTCACCCAAACCTTGGCCAGTTTTCAATCCCCCTCACTGTCTGCTCATCCAGCCTCTGCTTCAACAGCTTCTCTATGAGGATTTTATGGGAGTGAGTGTTGAAAGCCTTACTCATCTACCAAGGCAGCCATTTCATTGGAGAAGTTTATCAGGTTGTCAAATAGGAATAGCATTTCCTTTCATCAGCTGTCCTCCGGGCCTCTGTGGTGTGTCAGCTGGGTCTGGACTTGGAGGGCCATGATGTTATGCCACTGTATAGCCCATAAAGATTTGGGCACCTCAAAAAAGGGATGAGCAGAGGGAAGTGCTACCAATTCTGGACATTGCTTGGTAGCAAAGAAATAATAGTGGGGTCTATCCAACCTCTCCAACCTCCATTGCTCTCAGCTCTGTTTAGATATGAAATGCAGATGACAAATGTTTTAATAGAAACTTGTCCTGAGAACAGTTTCTCTATTCAACATGTTCATAGGTAATGCATTTCAGAAATGACTATATAAATCTAGCTTTATGTAGAGGGAGAGAAAGTGTGATCAAGCTTGCTGTTCCATGTCAATGGCCAATAGAGAAAGCAATCCTGAGGATTTATAGAAAACCCTCAAAACTCTGAAAACGAAGACTTCTTACACACTTATTACTCTCAGCCCTTTTCTGCATATTTCTCAATGTGTACGTATCATCTCCACTGAAGGGTTGATGCAGTTGCCCACACGGGTGTGACCACTGCCTCCAAGATACTCTGAGGTAGCTGAGCACCTCATGTGGGACTGAAAAATGTGCAGCAGGACCAATGGCAGAACTTCTGGAGCATGAGCTGGTGGACAGGCAGGGTGTGTCAAAGCTGCTAGGCTGAGACAAGTGATTTCACTCCCTTGACTAGAAAGGGAAGCCTGGGCAATTGCACCCAAGGTGTCTAGTGTTACAGGTGATCACTCTTATGCCTGCCTTCACCTACAATGGAGACACCTATAATTTTCCAAGCAGGGAATGAAAAACAAGTGCATCTAGATGATGGCAGAGCCTGCTTGAAGACGTTCCTGTAACCCAGATATGTTGGGGTTAGTGCAGATTTGGCTGGACATTGATTGACTGGAGCAAGTTCAGTGAAGGGGCACCAATACAGTCAGGTGTGTGGGGGTGTGCACGGGGCTGGAGAACTTTCCACCTGAGGAAAGGCTGAGGAAACACTGTTCAGTATGGAGATGAGAAGGCTTTGGGAAACCTCATAGGATCATTTCAGTACCTATCAGGCAGTTAAGAAAAGAGAGCCAGGCTCTTCATCGTGGTGCATGGTGGGGAAATGAGAGGCAAGGGACAAAAGTTGAAAGAATGTTCAGGCAGGACATGAGGTCCATGAGGTCATAACCATAAGGTCACTTATGCACTGGAAGAGGTTGCTCTGAGAGGTTGTGCAGTCCCAGTCCTTGGAGGTTTTCAAGCCTTCTCTCCCCCTAAATATGGTCTCCAAACATTGAACAGAACACTCTTGCTCATGCAAGAAGGAAGCAAAAGCCTATGGCACTGGAAAAGCTCTGCCTCCTCTGGGCCCTCTCTTCCCTATGAGAGAGGTCTTCCACCAACCCCACCCTTCTTCCACCAACCCCACCCTTCTTCCACCAACCCCACCCTTCTTCCACCTCCAGCTTTGGCAGCTGCATGTGCCTGGCCTGCCCACTTGCCTTCACCACTCACCTTTGTAACTGAGGCCCGACACACATCTCGGCACTCCCACTGTAAGCTGGCACGCACCCCACACCTGGAGTCTACCTGGCCATGGAGGCAGGGAGAGGCCGGATCCACTCTGCCCGGCGCTGGACACAGCTTTTCCCTGGGAATGTCCCCAAGGAGCTCTCTTCATGTGTGTGTATCAGCCTGTGGCCTGGCAGGGGTGGCACAGGGACAAGGGCTGCTGGGGCAGGGCTGAAGTAGCTCAGCTGGGAGAGCGTTAGACTGAAGATCTAAAGGTCCCTGGTTCAACCCCGGGCTTCAGCACTGATTTTCTCCTGTAGATTTTTGTAGAGACTGCCTGCCTGCCTTCTTCCAGCCTGCCCTGGCCCTCCTTGCCCCTTCACCTCTTACCAGCGCACTGCCCCTGCATGGTAGCCTGTGGCATTGGGCAAGACAATTGCCCCAGCTTTACCACCATGACAACGCCATCCCTGCACATGGTCCAACTACCAACCTTTGAGTAAAGAGCTGAACACATCACCCACCCTGCCGCAGAGACCCCAGCCAGGGCTGTCCCAGGGCACTGTTTTGCTGTCAGGACAGTCCTCAGTGCTGAAGGAGTGGGAAGGTCCCTGAGCCCAGCCCACTCCCTCAGCCCCAGGCAGATGGAAGCTTGTTCACCTCACCTCCAGGCATGCTGGGGGACAGAGGGTGCAGGAGGAGGCCCAGTGCCTGGAGGAGGGGGTGTAAGATTTCTGCCCCCAGGTCCTCTCCACCACATGCCCTGGGATGCCACAACAGCCTGAGGACACCTCACCCCAGGGAGGGCATTTCCCTCACCCTGTTGCACTGCTCCTGCTGTGGCGTTGGGGACAGATGTGTCACAGAAGGGTGTTGCCCTGGGTGGCAGAGGAGGCTCAGGGCTTTTCTCCTCTCCATCAGCCCACTCTGGAGTTGGCCACAGCATGGGAGAAGTGCCAGCAGCAAGATCCTCCTCCCGTCCCATTGCCCTGCAGAGACGTTGAAGGGCAGCGCTCTGCAGTGCAGCCCTGTGCCAGGATCAGAGTCCAGCAGAGAGGCAGGCCCGACTTCCCCCATCTCAGAAGGGTTCAAGTGCTGTTTTCTGCAGAGGGTCCCTGGGCACCCAGGGGACAACAGGGCTGTGCTTGTCATAGACACATCACGGGAGAAGAGTGTCTCTCCTGCTGGCAGGCATCAAGGGGATGGAGCTCAGTGGAAGAGCACCCGCTTCGCATGTGGGAGGTCCTGGGTTCACTCCCTGGCATCTCCAGGGGTGGTGCTTTTGCCTTGACTGCCCAGCCTTAGGTAGGTGTGGGCTGGAGCTCAGGCACTGCTCCACCTCAGGCCCTGTGGGCCTGCCCTGCCCAACCAGGGCTTGGTTGTCAGCTGGGAAGGGCTGTGGGAGGGCTGTGGGAGGTGCCTCTGCTGAGCCCTTTCTTGGAGGAGAAGCAGGCAGCTGTGCTGGACCTGAGCCCAGGTCACTGCCCTGAATCCCAGACCCACCCCACCCACCATCCAGGGACAATGCTTGGCAGCAGAGCGTGCCTGGGAGGAGACCTCAGGGAGGGGATAGACAGCAGCAGCACGCTAAGGAATCCTTTCTGGCTGCACTGGGAGATGTGGTGTGAGGGTGCTGGCCCAGCCCAGGTGTCCTTTGGGACCAGAGCCACACTGCCCTGGTGGCTTTCCAGGGCTAAGGGTCTAAGATTGTTCTGTCTCCACTCCAGGTGGAGATCCCATACCACATGGGAAGCACTCTGTGCCAGCAGGTAAGGGTGTCTGGGCTGGACAAGCATGGGCAGGGCTGTGGGACTCCCAGCTGGAGTTTTCCCTCCACCATCCTTCCACCATTGCCGCTGGCTTGAGCAGAGCCTCAGCTCAGGGAACTTGGATCTGCTGAGGTCAGGCACAGCCCTGCAGAGGTGGGACTAGTGGGGCTGGTGCCCACCTCTAGTTCCTGGGGTGTTTGGTGACTCCGTCAATACTCCATAACTACTGTGCTGGTAGGATCATGGAGTCGCAGGTCTGTCCACAGCCATGCACAGGCAGGGAGGGCCAGGAGATGGTGCCTTGGCTGCTCCCCTGGCAATAACACCCACAACCAAAATGGGGCATGAGACATGGAGTTTCACTGCAGGGTGCCCAGCACCCTGGTGAGCAGAAACTCAGAGAAATAAGGCTGCTCTCCTATGGGCTTTAAACAGCCAAGCTCTGCCCACCATGGGGGCTGCAGTGCTGAGACTTTGGGTCTTACTGTGACCCCCTCAGGCAGGTCCTCGGGAGCTGCAGGAACAACCACAGAGCTGGGCTACAGTGACAATCTTGCTTTGCTGCAGAGAATGGACCCAGCCTGCAGGGCCAGACTGTTCAGGTCCCCAAATGCCATGAAACAGGCTCTTCCAGCTCAGGCGTGCTGCCCCCTCAAGCACACACAGGCCTGTGGCTCATCTCCCCAAGCAGGAAGAGGAAAATGCCTGCCAGGTGCCAGAGAAAGGGAGAAATATTACCCCTGTGGAAGGGCAGAGCTGGCAGCAAGGTGGCACAGGACAGGCACTGGGTTCCTCTCCCCAATCCCCACTTGGGGCTCCTTGATTCTGCACGTCAGTGTCCATACTGTCCATAGCCCCCACCATCCTCTGTTCAGAAGTTAACACTCCCCCCTTCTTTACTTCACTTTTATACTTTCCTTCTCCGAGGTGCAGGGCTGGAGCTTGCCCCCATCGGAGTTTTCCAGGGGATGGAGGCTGTGTTTGCAGTGCCCATGTATGTCACCCATGACTGTCGGTGTCTTACTTTGGGAATGCTGCTCTCCCATGGGGTCTGCCAGCAGAAAGGCTCTGGGGTATGGGGCTCAAGGGATGTGTGTGCCTGGGCTTCTCCCAGATCCCCCCAGGATCACCCCAGGGGTGGAGGAGCTCCCAGCAGGGAATGGGGCAATGCTGAAGTGGGAGAGGATGTTGGTGACAGCCACCTCCTCCCCGTTTCTCCTCTAGGGCCAGATCCTGCTGCTTGCAGCAGCACAGAGCTCCAGTACCTAGCCACAGGGAACCCTGCCACAGCCAGCCAATGCACCTTCCAGCCCGCAGCAGAGGAGCTTTTTGGGGAAGTACCGGAAGGGTGTGGAGACCCACCAGGATGACCAGGGAGAGCAGTTTGGGCACCAGGTCCTGCCCAGGTGTCGAACCCTTCTCCCCGCCTGGTTCCTGCATAAGAGCTTTCTCTGCCCATGGGCACTGGGGCAGCTGAAAGCACAGCCAAAGGAGAGGGACCCTGGCTTAGCTCCCAGCAGTGCCTCTTTTAGGGGAGGGACAAAAAATCTCCTCGGCCATGGAAATGTGCCCACATGGGCATCCTCCCAGATGAGCCCTTCTCCAGGCCAGGGACAGGACCATGGCTTCTGGCTGCAGCACACATCTCCTGGGGATGTTTTCTCCATCCTCCCAGCCCTCCAACAGTGCTGAGGGAAAGGTGTCCCCATTCCACCTGTTCCCATCCCTCTTGTACCTGCACACAAGTACCGCCCTGACACGAATCCAAACTGACATCCCTGGTGAGGCAGCAGGAGGGCAGGGGTGAGGGCTTGAGGAGAGCAGGAGGAGGGGGTCCCAGGGCTGCCGTGGGGCCTTACAGCCTCTGCTCAGGAAGGAGGCAGCTCAGGGCCTTGACAAGAGTGCTCAGGGTCTGCGAGGGCCCAAGGCAGCAGGAGCAGCCCATGGAGACTGGGGTCCTGGCAGAGCATGAGGAGAGGGAATCCCAGCCCCGTGTGTCCCAGAAAGCGGCTCTGCAGCCTGTGCTGGGGCAGTGGGGAGCAGAGCTGCCTCCTAACCATGGTGGGAGGTAATCCATGGGCCATGTTCCCCCCTGGGGCTGGCTGGGGTGTTCAGGGCACTGTGGCAACCTCAGGGTTTACCCTGACACGGCAGCTCTGTCATGGCCTCTGCACTGTGGGACCAGCATGGCCCACACCCTGCCTGGGGCAAAGAGCAGCTGGGAAACCCTAGGGAGAGGAAATGGGTGCTCCCACTGCGGTGCATCTCGGGACCTATCAGAGAGCCATTTTGACTAGAAACTGCCTGTGGCCAGTAGGATGGAAATGTCTCTGTCAGCAGGATTATTCCCCAGGGACCATGGGCTCTCGCTGCTCCACAGCCTGACCCCAAGACTGCTGAGACTGTCCCTGAGACATGCCCATTTCCCCACCTCCATGACTTTGTTCTCTGCTCCTCCTGATCAGCCTCAGGAAGATGCTCTCACACTTGGACAGGCAAGCACCAGCTCCGGGTCAAAGCCCCCAGAGACTTTTATTGAGAACAAAGATGATGCACATCATAAAAATGGGAATAAAAATAGAGGAAACTCCAGGCAGTTTCTGTGGCCCATGGGCCAAGGGACACGGTTCCCAGGTGCTCACGGCTCTGCCAGCTCCACAGACCTCTTCTCCCTCCTGGCTGCACCCAGCTGCACAGCAGGGATGGGCTTTCAAAGCCTGGGGCTCTGGGACTGTTGTGCACAGAGCTCCGGTGTCACAGCCGTTGTGTCCTCAGGGGGATGTGCCAGAGACACCTCTTCAGCATCATCATAGCCCATGTTCCCCAGGGACAGGGGCCACGTGTCTCCTTCATCTCCAGGGACCCCAGCACTTCTCCAGGAGCGCAGGCTGGCCGCTGCAAGAAGCAAGGCAGGACAATGCAGTTTGGCCCATGGGGTCTGTAGATCATCTTCCTCCCTGCTCCTCACCACATTCAGCTCCTTCTCCTACCCCTAGACACTCCAAGGAAAACTCCTGGGACAGGAGGCTGGGGGTCTCAGGACAGCAGTGACTTGGGTGGCACCAGGGGTGGCACCCCAGGAACCAGCAGTGCTAAATTTCCCTCTCACCTCCAGGTGCATCCCTGGGCTCTGCTCCCTCCTCTGGCTCCCTGGGCATTTCCTTCTCTCCCTGCCCAGGGGCAACATCCTCCACGGGATCAGAAACCTCCCTGGCATCATCATAACCATCTGCTGGGTCACCTCCAGGTGGGACAAGAACATCTGAAAAGAGAGGGGAGCTGGTGACAGTGAGAAGATACATCCTGCAGAGCAGAGCGACAATGCACAGGGACACAGGGCTGAGACACGGGTATTGGCAGCACCACAGGAGACCCCCATGTCCTCCCCATCTCCAGCGGTGACACTGAGTGACACCTCTGTCCATCACAGGTCTTCAGGGAGATCAACTCCTTCTTGCCTCTGTTACCTGGTGCTGAGCCCAGACCATCCTCCTCCTCGCTGACCCCAGGGTAGGGCTGCAGCTGGGTCAGGGACTCTTCTGAATAGGAGCCTGCAGAGATGCACGGTGGCTGTTATTAAGTGAGCCCCACTGACCTGGCTCGTGGTCAGTGCTGCTGGGGAAGGGGGACCCACAGAGCTGGGGCTGCGTGGGGAGGAGGGCTGGGAAATCACCCTGCCTCCCTGGGGCAAACCCTGTCTCAAAGGTGCTCCCAGAGCTGCCCTAGGACAGCCCCTTCCCTCACTCTGTGGGTGTCACTTGGGGTGCAGGGGCAGGAAGAGAGGGGCTGTCCCGCTGGGACAGGCAAAGCTGTTTATTTGGGAGAAAGCTCCCCTTCCAGGCCCAGGACCTGGATGGTCTCCCCACAGACCATGTGGCCCCAGTGTCACAAGGACCATGGGCTGGGGGGCTTCAGGGAATCAGCCCGGGGTTGGGGCCAGGGGAAAGGGTCCTGCAGATGTGCCTCCAGGGAGGACCCACACGCACCTGAGTGACCAAACCTCGCCTGCTTCTCCCACACCGGGCTGTAACCGATCTCCTCGTACAGGGCCTCAGGGAAGGGCTCCTGAGCACTCCTGGAGCCTGGGGACAGAGGTAGGGCTGGCAGAGGGACAGGCAGAGGGGCAATGGGATCACACTGCGCTGCCCCAAACCTGTTTCTTGGGCCAGCCCAGGACTGGCCCGACGGCACAGCCCCACTGCACTGTCCAGGCACAGCTGCCACATCCCCAGTGAGGGCAACATTGCCGTGGAGATTATCTGGGGCAGCGTCACCCTCGCATCATCCCATCGGAGACAGCGCTCATGCCCCTCTGGCCCCAGGGTCATGCACCCCTTGCCTGACCCTGGAGCAGCTCCCATGTTTCTTCCACCTGGAGCTTTCCCCTGTCTGCCCCACGGGTCTAGAGCAGCCAGGGGGTGGTCAGGACTGGGCAGAGGGGACAGCCTGGGGGCCTGACACCACGGGGATGGACCCTTCTGTCCTGCACTCCTCCCATCATCTCCCTTGTCCCAGAGTCCCCCCCCAGCACTACCCAGAGCATTGCCAGCCTTGGCCATCTCCCCCCTGCTCACATTTCTCCCAGCCCCGCTCTGCCATTTCTCTCCTCACCCCATTGCTACCTCCCCCCGCCTCTGGGCTCTCTCCACCCCTTGCTGCTGGTGCCCCACAGCCAGGCACTCAATGGGGTGGTGCAAGGGACAGGTGGCAGCACACGGTCTCAACCCCCAACTCTGCCTGTGCCCCTCACTGACACCCCGCAGGCCTTCCCACAGGTATCTCCCCCTGGGACCGCTGTGGAAAGACCAACCTCTGCGCCCAGCCCTGGTGCTCAGTGCTTGCCCAGCCAGGAGGGCCAGGAGCAGGCAGAGAAGGGCCCCCAGGATGATGCAGATGATGACGGGCACTGAGACTCTCCCGCTGCCACTCAGACGGCCCCGGGGGGAATCTGTGTGGGCAAGAATATGGAAAGGCCAGCACCAGGCCTGGGTGAGGCAGGAAAAGCACCATTCCTGACCCCCATCACACAAGGCAGAAGGGCGTGGAGGGCCCCAGGGATGAGCGATGGAGAAGCTTCTACCCCGATGAGTAAATGACAACCTTCCCTACCCCCCTCACCACCAGACCTGTGCCTTCTCCTGGGAGTTTCACACCCCAGCAAGGAGCCCCTTCCACCCAGCTGTGGGTCACAGTCTTGCCCTGGGGATACCCAGCCGCAGGGGGAAGACAAGTTACCTGCTCGGGGTGGGACTGCTGCTGTCCTGGGTGTAGCTGCAGAGGAGGAAAAGGAGAGCTGGGCTGAGAGGGTGGGTGTGCGGGTAGCGGGGATCCTCTCCCCCAACACAGCACATGTGTGTCTGTGTATGTCCCTGGCACATCCCACCCAAGTTGGCTCTCCTGTGGTGCTACAAAGAGAGGGCAGGATAGGGCTCAGTGCCTCTGCTCCGGGTGGCACGCAGGATGGCACAGGCAGCCCAGGGGATATCCCTGGGGCTGCAGGGCCGCACGGGCAATGGCCAGAAGACATCCAGTTCCACCGAGGCTGCTCCCCACTTGGCACCAGGCTCCTGCACTCCGCAGAAATGTTCTTCCTCTTGGGAGGTTACGGGCCATGCCAGGACCAAGGGGGCAAAAGGCCTTCCCCGGCACCCTGCCAATACCTGAGCAAGGGGTCCCAGCCCTGCCACTCACCTGAGCAGTTCACACCAGCATCTTCCTTGTGCCGGCAAGCACCGCCATCCCCAGGCCGGGCCCAGCAGTCCTGCAGAGACGGCTCTGTCCCACGGCACTCCACCTGCTCCAGCCAGATGGGGCCCGTCCCCTCCCCAAACGCAGCCTCATGCAGGGCAGACACCGCGGGGCCACAGCCCAGCTGCCTGCACGCCACCTCAGCATCCCGCATGTCCCAGGAGTCGTCGCACACCGTCCCCCAAGAGCCACGGTGCCAGACCTCCACTCTGCCCGAGCACCTGTCCTCACCTCCCACGGCACGAATCTTCTCCCTGTCTGGAGAAGGCAAAGACCTCCCGTGGCACGGAGACAGCAGGCAGAGCCCTGCCAGACAAGAAGCATCCACAGAGGAGCAGCTCCCTACCTGTGCAGCTCGTGGAGTTGGGGCACGGGGAAAGTGGGATCGAGGGCGTTTCTGGGCGTCTCCCTGAAGAAGGAAACACTGTGGTGAAAGGGCTGGTTTGGGAGATCGTGCAGAAGAGAGCAGGGCTGAGCTCTGCTTGTGCCTCCCTCTGCCATCTCGATCGCGGCAGCAACTGAACCCTGGTCATTGAGGGGACAAGCACAGGACTGTGGGGGGACCCCGACTGCTCAGCCCCCAAAGGTCCCTGTTTAACAGAGCAGCAGGAGCGTGTCTGTGGAGGGGAGGCTCTCCTGAACCCTGTCTGGTCTCTTCTGAGACCTCACCTGGAGATGCTTCTGCCTCCCCAAGGTGCTGCTGGCAACTGCTGCTGGACGTGTGTGGCTTTGATCACTTTTCTGCCACCAGCAGCAGAAGGGACTGACATGGAAAGGAAAAGCCCCTCCAAGCTCTTTCTCTACGTTTGGCCATACCCAGCAGGGAACAGGAGCTGGGGTGGCACTGGGGTGCCCAGGTGGCTCAGAGTTACCATTACAGGTGATGTGGGTCTCCTCTCGCAGGTCTTCACATGACTGTGGGTTCCAGGGAGCAGAGGAACACTGCCAGAAGGAGCTGGTTTTCTCCCCGCACTGCACGTAATCCAGCCAGGTAGGGCCAGACACCCTTCCAAAAGGCAGCTGTGTTTCCAGGGATCCTCCATCCCCGCAGCCCAGCTCCTTGCATGCCAGAGACACCGTGGCGAGAGTCATCGAGTTGGAGCAAATGCTTCCCCATGTCCCATTGTAGAAAACCTGCAGGCGCCCGGAACAGCCATCACTGTTCTCCAGCCTCAGGGCCACCAACTCTGGGAGGAAAGGCACCAAGGGGGAACAGGCTGGTCTGGGGCAGTGGGAGCCAGGACACTTCTGCACCCCCCACACCCACAGCTGGGTAGGGCCAGGGCTAGCACGTCCCCCTTGCACCCAAGGGCAGAGAGAAGCCCCTGATGGACAGACACCCCGTCCTTCCTGCTAACCCTTGGGGACGACTGAGATCCCTAGGGACCCGCAGTGGGACTGACGGTACCCGTGCATGGGTGTCCACAGGACATGCTCGGGCAGGAGCTCAGAGGCAGCCAGGGACAGCCTTGGCCATGCCCGTCTCTCCTTGTGTCCTGGCCTCTGCAAGAGCCAGGCTCCCACTACAGGTCCCACCACAGACCTGAGCAGATGACTCCCGCGTCCTCTTTGTGCCCGCAGTCGTGCTGCCCCCAGGGCCTGGCAGGACAGTCCCAGAGAGCAGCTTCGGCCCCAGAGCAGTTGACGCCATCCAGCCAGATCTGCCCGGAGCCTGCCCCAAACTGAGCAGAGCCGGCTGCCTCCACTGCCCCTCCACAGCCCAGCTGGTGGCAAACGACGGCGGCATCAGACAGGTCCCAGCCATCGTCACAGACAGTCCCCCAGATGCCCTGGTAGTAGACCTCCACTCTCCCAGCACAGCGCCCAGACCCGTTCACCAGCCGGACCCTCTGGCTCCCTGTAGTGGGCAGAAACCCCAGTTGCTGTCAGGGGCCTGCTGCCCACCCACCCCATCACCTGGGGGGCCCGTGCAGCGCCGCTCACCCCAGCAAATGACTCCCACGTCCTCCGCAACCCCTGCTGCCGGTGCACTCTCGGGCAGGGAGGTGTTGCAGAGGGCCAGGTTGGCCTCGTGCCCTGCACACCGGACCCCTCGCAGCCCCACGGGACCCGTCCCTCTCTGAGGCTTCGGGGGGTTGTAGGCTGTCTGTGCCTCTCCGCACTGCAGCTGCCGGCACACCACGCTGGCCTCCTGCATGTCCCACTGGTCGTCCAGGACTCTGCCCCACGTCCCATTCTGGAAGATCTCCACTCGCCCGTCGCACGGGCTCCCTCCGCCCACCAGCCGCAGGGATGCAAAGCTGGCTGAGCCTGGGGAGAGCAGAGATGCCACAGCTCCCTTTAGGGAGCAGGGCGAGGGGGGATTTTCTGACCAAACATGACAAGATTGAGCCTTTTGCTGATGAGAAGTGAGGGCAAAACCCGGGCCCTCTCTGCAGCTCACACTCAGGTCTGATGCTGTTGGGGCACCCAGGCACCTGCTGCCTGGGTGGTGGGATGGGGCTCTGCAAAGCTCTCTCTGGGGATGGGATGCAGTTTTCTGCAGCCAGAAAGGTGGAGCACAGCCCTGCATCCCTGCTCTGGGCTTGTCCCACAGTAGAAGAATGGAGGAGCCCCGGCCTGGTGGTGGTGCTGGAGCCTAAGCCACTGCCCTGGGGGCAGATGCCTGCCTCCATTCAGCCCTCAGCTCTGCCAAAGTAGAGCGCTCACTCTGAGCAGGCAAAGCCCTCCAGATGGCTCAGGGGGAAGCCAGGGTTTCTCCAGGGAGAAATTCAGCCTGGTACTGCAGTGGGACCCCTGGTTTGGGTGGCCACATCACACACAAAGGGCAAATGGAGTTAATGCAGCATTTTTCCAGCACTCACCTGAGCAAACAACAGCAGCGTTGTTCCCGTGGGAGCATGGTGAGGCTCCCAGGGTGATCACTGGGCACTGTCCCAGGTGGGATTCTGTCCCGTCACAGTGGAATGAGTCTCTCCAGACAGGGCCAGTCCCTCTCCCAAAATGCTCTCCTCCAGGAATGGACTCAGCAAACCCACAGTTGAGTTGATGACAGAGAACGTGGGCATCCAAGAGATCCCAGTGGGAGGCACAGAGGGTCCCCCAGGTCTCTGACACCTGGACCTCTACCCTCCCTGCACACGCTGTGCTGC
Organism: Buteo buteo; assembly: GCF_964188355.1. NCBI lineage: Eukaryota > Metazoa > Chordata > Aves > Accipitriformes > Accipitridae > Buteo > Buteo buteo. The sequence continues at coordinate 1,129,103 of NC_134201.1, read as the reverse complement.
CGTTCACCAGCCTGAATCTTGTGTATTCTGGGGACAGAGGAGGAGGAGAGAGGGTGGATTGGTGCTCGTGTACCCCCAGTAGCAGGCAGAGAGTCCAGAGGGACAGCATGCCTTTCTTCTCCTTCTGCACTATTTTCATGCTGCAGACAATGCCATCATCCCTCCTGTCCTCACACCTGGCCCAGCACGGTCCTTGCTCTGTTCCCCAACCCCTGGCACAGCCCTGGTGTTCAACACCTCCCTGAGTCCTTACGTGTGCAGGTGACAACAGCGCTGTTCGCGTGGGTGCAGGGCTGGTCCCTGGAGGACCCTCTGCGGCAGAACATGAGGCGGGATTCATTCCCCACACACTGCAGCTCTCCATCCCAGATGGGACTGACCCCTTCTCCAGAGTGAGCTGGCCCAGCGACAGGCAGGGCCACGCCGCACTGCAAATCCCTGCAGACCACATCAGCAGCTTTGGGACTAAAATGTGAATCACAAACAGTTTTCCACTGGTCCCCGTCATGGATCTCCACACGTCCTGAGCAGTGGCTCTTCCCTTCCACCAGCCGGACAAATCCTGGAAAAAAAACATAAAACCTGGGAGTTCCCAGAGCCCTCTGACAGTGAAATGCCCATGCCCTACATCACCTCCCAGCAAGCTGTGACCAAACTCCGCATTGCACATCCCAGAGGAAGTTGTTGGGGGAGTGTTGCTGACACAGGCACATCCAGACCCCCACGCACCCCATCTCTACACCATCAGAGCACTTGAGGGTGCATGTCTGTCACAGACTCACAGCCACAGGTACTGCTCAGACAAACTGCTGCACACAAGGTCCCCTGAGCAGCCTGGCATGGTCCCTTCAGCACTGCAGTAATGTGAGCAGTTTGGATCCAGGAGAACTGGCCCAGATGATAATGACTGCTGCAGCCTGCTCAGCCCCTGTACAGCTTGGGGCCAGGCAGGACCATCACCCTGATGCAACCAGAAGCACCCTCTGATCCCAGGGGTGTTCCTGGGGTGTTGGAAGGTTCATTTTAGGTGGAAGATGTTACAGAGCACGGAAACGGGGCAGCTGCTATCATGCCTGGTGCCTGTGAACATCCCTCTGACGTCTGCTCGTGGGGAGGGTGTCCTCAGCCAGGGACACAGTGCTCTGCCTGGAGGTGTTCACAACCCAGATGGATGGCGAGACAGAGGGGCAGGAGACTCCCACTGGGCCCATGCCAGCTCTCAGAGAACAGCAGGCACAGAGGAGGGTCAGTAACTGCTGCCAAAGACCCTGTGTCATGGGGCAGTGTGGGGAACCATGGGCAGGCAGGAGGGCTTGGGCAGTGGGTCAGTGCTGCCTACATGCGGCTATGCCCCTACAGGGCTGTCACAGCCCCAGGGATATATCCCAGTGCCAGCCTGTGACTGTGGTGATGCAGGAGGGAGCAGCCAGGGTCAAGCAGCTGCCAAGCCCCTAACCCTTGCAAATGCTGGTCCACACAGCCAAGCCCTGGGCACAGGCAGCGAAGGGCTTTGTGGCCACCCTGCTCCATTCCCCAGGGCCCAGCACTCATCCTCTCTGAAAAGCCCATTTGATTCAGGTGAGGTAACCATGTCTACAAAGGGGAATGACCCAGGAGGATCAGCCATCTCATGCCGTTCCTCCAAGGCGTGGAGTGCCGAGTAAGTGCCCCTGGGTGTTTCCAGCACAGGGACCCTCAGCATAGTTGGCTGCAAACTGGCAGAATGGGTGGAGATGGGTGAAGCCCAATGGACACCCCGGGGAAGGGATGGAGGATTCATCTGCAGCCCAAGACACTGACTGAGGGTGACTGAGACACTCTGGCAAGGTCAGATCACCCTGGGGTAGGATCCCTCTGGGCCTTCCCCAAAGACTGGGGACATCAGCAATGACAGTCCCAGCTTGGCAGTTAGACAAGTATCGCCAGGCCCTGCTCTGGTGTCCACTTGTTGCTACCTGACGGCACAGCCACAGTCCCTTCCCCCATCCCAGATCCAGAGGTAGGCAGCAGGATGTCTCCTTACCTGAACACGTCACTCCAGCATCCTCACTGTGGTCACAGTAATTTTTACCCCATCCTCTGTGTCTGCAGTCAGACAGGGCAGACTCAGTGCCTTTACAGCCAACATCATCCATCCAAATGGGGCCAGGTCCTGCCCCAAAGTGTGCTTCCTTATGAGCTTCAACAGCAGACCCACAGCCCAGCTGCTTACAAACCACTGCCGCATTGTTCATGCTCCAGCCGTCATCACATACAGTCCCCCACTCGCCATTGTGTTTCACCTCCACTCTTCCAGCACAGTGACTGCCACCATTCACCAGCCTCACCTCCACAGCACCTTCAAACACCAGCATGGGATGGGTCAGGAGAGTGCCAAACCCCAGCACTGCAGGTCTGGGGGAACCCCCTACCTGGGCCAAATCACATGTACTGGGGTAGGAGCCCTCTCCCCTCCAGGCTGTCCCCAGATCAGTGGAGGGGTCCCTTCTATCCCCATGGACTGCACAAGGCTGTGGGTGCCCAGTTCCAGACCAGCTGGGTCACTCACCATCCCAATGCACAAGGCAGCTCTTCCCACCCCAACAGCCACCTGCCCCCCACCCACACCCACCCCCACACTGCCCAGCGCTGCACTGGGCACCCTCTACTCCCAAGCCCAGCACCCCCTCAACAGCTCCTTGTACCCAGGCCTGCAGCTTCCAGCACCAGCCTGCACCTGCCTCAGCATCATCCAAACCCACCCCCACCCCAGGGCTTTTCACGTTCCTCACCCCTGGTATCAGCCCAGTCCATGCCCTGGGCCAAGCTCCCCAGGAAGGATGTCTCTCTACTGTAGATGCCCCGGTCCCCTTCTCTCTGTGGAGTCCAAACCGCTCTCATGGGGTCAGGGGGCCCCTGAACCAAAGGGGCAGTGAGCAGCACACAAACCCTCCAAGGTACCCTAGAGCTCCGCAGTGCCCTGGGCATCTGTGGGTGCTGCCATCACCAGCTAGGCCACCACCAGCTCCAGAGGTACAGTGCTGGGGAACAGGGGATCCCAAAGGGGTACCCCAGGACAGGGTGTCTATAAATCGAGCCAGGAACAGGCTGCCCTGAACACTGGAGCCCTGGAAAAGGAGCTATTCTTGCCAACCCACCCAGATGGGCACAGGGAAAGGCACAGGGTCCATGGACCTGAGCACCTTCTGCCCCTCATCTCAGTAGCACCTACAAAGAAACCCCATTCCCAGACAAATCCCAATGACCACACTGGTACCTGCTGGCCCTGGGCTGTGGGACAAGGGAGGCAGCACTTACCCCTGCACAGCTGTACCCAGAGGAGCAGCCACAGCACCTGAGGGGACAGGAGTCCCTCGGTGCCCATCCTGAGAGTCCTGCCCTGCCGGCGCAGCCCTGCTGCACCCCACTCCCTGTCACGGCTCCCGGGAACTCACGGGGACAACAGCAATGGGAGGGTTATATATCTCTGCAGATGCCAACCCAGCTACAGGAGGAGCCAATTGAAGCAGCAGCACCTTTTTAGACATTATCGGGAACCATCTCCCCTCCGACACAGCCCAGCCCTCCAATGAAATTCTCCAGCGCCATTCATGACCATATATGAGAGATGGCTCCGCTACAGGTGTCACGTCACTGTGGTGGGGGGCTGTCACAAGACAGGGCCAGTTGTGGGGGGGGAACAGGTTTTTCACCCCCTGAACTGTGCCATGTGGACTAGGAGCACTGAGCATCTCCTGCACTGGGCACATCCAAGAGCCCCAGGTGCGAGTGTCCAGCCACCCCTGTGCCATGGGAATCACAGGGCTGAGACTGCACCGGGGGCTGTGTCAGGAAGGGAAGGAAACAGCCCCTGCCCCTGCTTCAGACCCCGCTCTGCTGGGAGCAGCAGCTGGGAAAGGTCCTTGGCCAGGGGAAGAGCTCCATTCCACGAGTGCTGGTTCATTCGTCCCTCCCCGGAGAGGCCCATGGTGGGTCCCTCGCAGAAGCCGGAGACGGAGCTGGGACATGTCCCTGCCCAGCAGCAGACATGCAGCCCAGAGGCTCAAATGTGTCCCTGACTCTCGGCATGTCACCGAGGGGCCGTTATTCCCCGCGGGTGGCTCGGGAGCTGCAGCCTGCAGGTGCACAAACCACAGCCCACGTGACCTCGCAGAGCTCCCCGCGCTCCGGAGGAAGTCTGTGGTTTTCTCCTGGCGCCGTGCCCAGGCACATCCCTGCGGTGCCCCCGAGCTACCCCTACCCCGACTGCTCCAGCCAGGGCTGCAGGGGCTGCTCCTTCGGCCTCGCAGAGACGGGGCCGGGCGCATCCCGTCCCCTCTGATGCCCTTGTGACAGCACACGGCCGCTCTGCACCGAGCCCCGCAGCCATGGGGTGCCATCGGTGGCGTGAACACTGCCATCCTCCCACGGCCACCACTGCATGCTCATGATTTATACTGGAAGTGACCTCACACCCCCTCCTACTGCCACCACTGCATGTGCCTGAGTTACAGTGCCACACATGTGGGTGCGGTGGATGGACTTCTGCTAACGATGGTTCTTCCATAAAGCCGTGTTTGGTTGTGGTCTGAATATTATTTTGGTGACACCAGAAGCACCTACCCAAGCTATGTGCCAGGTCCTGGCCTATCAGCTCTCCAGGCAGCAGTGACATCACAAGTTCATCCATACACAGCCTCGCATACTCCTAGCCTATCTGCTACTCAGCCACAGGTGACGTCATACTGTTTGCATCTGACATGGGCCTGCTCCTGGCCTATCAGCTATTCAGACACCAATGACCTCAAAAACACCGACAGAAACTAGGGGCCTGCTCCTGCCCTATCAGCTACTCAGGCAGCAGTGACATTAGAAGCACCTACACGTGCCATTGGCCTACTCCAGGCCTATGAGTTACTCAGGCAGGAGTGACCGCATGAGCAGAGACACAAGCCATGGGCCAGCTCCTGCTCTATCAGCTACTCAGGCACCAGTGACCTCAAAACAACCTACACATACCTGTCGCGGTTTAACCCCAGCTGGCAGCTAAGTTCCACACAGTCGCTTGCTCACTATTTCACTAAATAAAAGGTTACTTCTATCCCAGCCAAAACCAGTACAATGCGAGATCCCTGCTCCTGCCCTATCAGCTTTATTAGTGTTATCATTATCATTATTAGTTTCTTCTTTTCTGTTCTATTAAGCTGTTCTTATCTCAACCCACGAGTTTTACTACTTTTGCTGAATTTTTCCCTCGTCCCACTGGGTGTGGGGGGGAGTGAGTGAGCGGTTGTGTGGTGCTTAGCTGCTGGCTGGGGTTAAACCATGACACTCCCTCTTACCTATCAGCTACTCAGGCACCAGTGAGCTGGCCACCACATAGCCACCTACTTGCTATCTGCTTGCCTGTGAGACGCAAAGCCACAAGTGACCTCACAAGCTCTGACTCAAGCCACGCCCCTACTCTTGGCCTATCAGCTACTCAGGTATCAGTAATCTCACAACCACTTACACAAGCCACCTGCCAGCTCCCAGCCTATGATCTACTCAGGCACCACTGACCTTACAAGCCCATACCAACCTATTTTCTATGTGCTCGTCTGGTGGGCTGACCCCATGTGGCAGCCCCCACCCAGTCACTTGCTCACTCCCCACCAGGGGGATGGGGGAGGAAAGTGGAAGGACAAAAGCGAGAAAACAAATCTCATGGGTCAAGATAAAGACAGTTTAATAACTGGATTACCTCTTTTAATTTGAAGAACGCCCAGCACTCCCCTAGTTCTATTGCTGACTACAATGGCATATCGTGTGGAATATCCCTTTGGTCCGTTGGTGCCAGCTGTTCTGACTTTGTCCCCTCCCAGCTTCTTGCCACCCTCAGCCTCCTCGCTGTCAGGGCAGAGTGAGAAACAGAGAAGGCCTTGATGCTGTGCAAGCGCTGCTCAGCAGTAGCTACAATGTCAGTGTGTTATCAGTCAACACTCTTGAGCACCAAGGCAAAGCTCGGCACCACAGGGGCTGCTTACAAGAAAACTAACGCCATTCCAGCCAGACTCAGTACAATCTTCACACCTCGTTCCCTCCCGTGTACATCCTGCTCAGGTCCTACAGGATTCAATACATTTACATCCACCATCACCACCCCCTTCCCCATCCTTTGACAGGACGTACACACAGCATACTGGATTTGGCTGGTGTGGCTCAGGTGGACCTGCACAAGTGCCAGCGCACTCCTGACCTCTCCCCTCTCTCAGTCAGCCAGAGCTGTTTGAAACGTTCAATCAGGTTATCAACCTAAGGACAAGGAAATGTGTATAGCACCAGTCTGCACCCCACAGTGGTCTTACAGGTAGCTGTGAAATCCCCCACAACCCCATGGGGAAAGGGAGTTCCCCACTACAACCCTCCCTCTCTGCTTGGAACCTCGAAAGCCACTTTGCAGTTCCTGGGCTCACTGGCGAGTTCCTCTCGTCCACACGGTCTCTTTTGAGATCCTCTTTGGGTCTTTTCCGTATTGCCCCCAAGCACGTATTCTTCTGAAGTTGGCATTTTGTCCTGCTTTTCCATGTTTGCAGATGGCGTTGCCTGTGTCTTGCAGCACCGAGGAAAGCTCAGAGTCTGCCCCAGCAACCCTGCATGGCCATCCTGCTGGGCTGGGCTGGGATGTGGGGGCCTCCCAGGCTGGTTAACAGGATACCGGCGTAACTGTCAGCAGCATTCAGTCAGCGGTGAGGCCACCAGAGGCAACAGTAAGTTGGTGGCTAAGTGCTGGATTGAGGTGGACTGGGAGGTTCACGAGGCCCAGGACCCTCAGGGAAGAGTAGAGGGACCGTCGAGAGCTGGCAGCTCTCACGAGAGAGTCTTACGCAGCGTGGGTGTTGCCAGAAGGGACCATGGGAGATTTAAACGTCCCTGAGGAGTGCCAGTGACCAGGACCACGGCGAACAGGGCGAGCAAACAGGGTGTGGCGCGTCAGAAAGGGAGTGGCACCGCAGTTCGTGCAGGCAGGGCATGCAGGTAGGGCTTAGCCCCCCCCTCTTCCCAGCTCGAGAAGGCTACTCAAGCGGTGGGCATCGGCCCAGAGGGAGACCCAGGTATGGTTGCCACTCGGGTGAAAGCCATTGCTAGGAAAAATGTGGTGATGCAGACAGAGCTGCTGTGTAAACGTGCATCTGTCCAGGTCTCTGGCTGCAGGGAGTGCGTGAGTCTATCACTGATGACGGATGGCAGCGGGGACAGCTCTTGTGTGAGGTGTGACCAGGTGGATGATCTGCTCAGCCTGGTGGTAGAGCTGAAGGAGGAAGTGGAAAGGTTGAGGAGTATCAGGGAGCGTGAGAGGGAGATGGATTGGTGGGCCCACACCCTACCATCCCTGAGGCAGAGGCAGCAGATGGAGGCTCCATAAAAAGCAGAGGTTTCCCTGCCCTCTTGCCACCAGGCAGGAGTGGACCTGGATACAGGATGCAGGGGAATGGATACAGGCAAATCCCCTCCCGGTCTCCCTCACCTTCCCAGTTGCTCCTACACAACAGGTATGGGGCTCTGGAACTTGAGGACCAGGTCAGTGAAGATCAGGGTGTCGATGAAGCCCTATCTAGGGAGGTGCCTAGGCTCAGTCGGGCAGCCCCACGCATTCTCACAGCCTCTGAAAAAAGAGAAAGGAGGGTAATTGCCATAGGCAACTCCCTTCTGAGGGGGACAGAGGGCCCGATATGCAGAGCTGACCCATCCCACAGGGAAGTCTGCTGCCTCCCTGGGGCCCGGGTAAAAGACATTACCAGGGAGATCCCTGGTCTGGTTTGGACCTCTGATTATTACCCATTGCTGGTTGTGCAGGTTGGCAGTGATGAGATTGCAGAGAGAAATCCAAAGGCAATCAAAAGGGATTTCAGGGCACTGGGGCAATTAGTGGAAGGATCGAGAGCACAGGTAGTGTTTTCCTACCTGTTTGTGTATTTTAAGAATCCTTGAGATTTAAAAGTGATGACTCAAAATGCGTCTATCACTCACCTCAAAGCTGAGGGCTCTCTCCCTTGAGGAGTTACCTCAGGCAGTGCCCCGACCCAAGGGGCAGTCCCCGACTGCAGACCTGCTGCTCCGAGGAGGACTGATTCCAACATGTCCTCCGGCGGGACCCTATTTATAGCCTTGTCGAATCCGACCTGTGGTCATTTAATCCCTGTTGGCCAAGAGGGTCACCTCAGTGTACCTGGCATGTCTTGATTGGCCAGTTCAAATTTCAACCTGCAGCCTCCAGGGTTTAGTTTGTTTGGTTTTTTTCCTTCCCTTTCTCCCTGCCTGGAGTAGTTTTGTTTTCTGCTTGCAGGATGGTGGGGGGGGAAGTGTACTGCCACAGGCATCCACAACTTCTGCGGGCAACCTGTTCCAGTGCCTCGCCACCCTCCCAGTGAAGAAATTCTTCCTTACTTCTAATGTAAAACTACCCCCTTTCGGTTTAAAGCCATTACCCCTTGTCATGTCACTACATGTGCTTGTAAAAAGCCCCTGCCCAGCTTTCCTGTAGGCCCCTTTAAGTGCTGGAAGGCTGCTATAAGGTCTCCCCAGAGCCTTCTCTTCTCCAGGATGAACAACCCCAACGCTCTCAGCATGTCTTCATAGGGGAGGTGCTCAAGCCCTCTCATCATCTTCATGGCCCTCCTCTGGACTCACTCCAACAGGTCCATGTCCTTCTTGTGTTGGGGGCCCCAGAGATGAAGGTGGTTCTCCAGGTGGAGTCTCATGAGAGCTGGGTAGAGGGGGAGAATCACCTCCCTTGACCTGCTGCTTATGCTTCTTTTGATGCAGCTGAGGATATGGTTGGTTTCCTGGCCTGCAAGTGCACATGGCTGGGTTACGTTGAGCTCCTCATCAACCAGTACCCCCAAGTACTTCTCTGCAGGGTTTCTTTCAATCTAATCATTGCCAAACCTAGATTTATGCTTGGGATTGCCTTCACCCATGTGTAGCACCTTGCACTTGGCCTGTGTGAACTTCATGAGGTTCACACGGGCCCACTTCTCAAGCCTGTCAAGGTCCCTCTGGATGGCATCCCTTCCCTCCAGCATGGCAACTGCACCACACAGCTGGGTGTCATTGGCAAACTTGCTGAGGGTGCACTCAATCCCACTGTCCATGTAGCCAAGAAAGATATTAAACAGGGCCGGTTCCAATACCAGCCCCTGAGGAATGCCACTCGTCACTGCTCTCCACTTGGACATCCAGCCGTTCACCGCAACTCTTTGAGTGCGACCATCCTGCCAGTTCTTTATCCACCAAGTGGTCCGTCTGTCAAATACATGTTTCTCCAATTTAGAGACAAGGATGTCGTACGGGACAGTGTGTGTTTTGTTTTCATTTTGGTATCCTATGCATGGATCTTCAGGGCTGTGCTGAAGTTCCCTTCTGAGCAGGCACAAAGCCTTTTCCACTTGCCTCCCTCACCTGGCCATGGTCTTCCTGTTTATCAGCACTGCTGTGTTTGACTACCTGAAGCCCCCCTCCATCTCCTCCCCATCTCTGTACCTGGTGGAAGCAGTGCTATACCCAGTGGTTTCTTCAGCAGTGAAGCCCCTTATTTACAGCTTGAGGAACCAGGAGCTCAAGGATGCCCTTAAGAAAGTGATTTCATTGACATTTTGCAGTAGTAAGAATATTAACACCTCTCTCTGCAAATGATTCCCAGACTATCTGATTCGAGGGTTTTTTTGTTGCTTTTGTTTGTTTGTTTGTTGTGGCTTTTTGTGTTGCTTTTTTTTCTTTTTCTTTTTTAATGTCATTATAATTATCATTATTGCTGCTGTTATTTTTTATTCATGGTTTTTATGTGTCTACACAAATATTTGTATTTGCATCACTATATCTGAGTCATGTACCTACTTTGCCTGCATAAGTGCACCTGGTGCCCTTATCAAAGTATGTTTAACACTGGCTCAGAGTTAGCCTCTCTCGTAGCAGCTCTGTAATCAAATGGGATCTTCCTGGTGCTGTGCTTTCATGCCAGGCTCTTTCTCCAAAGAGGCCTGAGGAACTGCACCCCTGAAATTCCTCTTCCTCCATGTGTTCAGGACTAAAAAGGTTAGTGTCTGTTTGTGAGCTTTAACAGACACAGGACTGGATTTAGGAGTCACCGGTTGGTGTCTGATGACAGGCGAGATGGTGAGTGTAATTGAGGGATGTACCCAGGGCTTTCCACAGGTAACATTAAGGACACTCATCCTCTAGAAGGGGAATCTGGAGCTGCCTGGAGAGCACAGTGGTTCTTCAGGGACAGCATGTTCCCAGGGTTGAGTGGGTAGAGAAGAGCTCTGCATAGACGGGGTTTGGGGCCTGAAGAACAGGAAAAATGCAGACCTCCTCTGGGCACTCTCCAGTTCCTCCCCTCTGTCTACAGCAGGAATTCCCACCGAGGGACACACTAGTCTAGGTGTGGCCACACTGTGGCTCCCTGAAGGGGGATGAGAACTCCAGATGTCTGGGGTGGCCACGCTCCTCCTAATGCAGCCCCATATGCAGTTGATCTTGTTCATGGTGAGCATGCACCACTGGCTTGTATGGTGTCCCTTGTAGTGCGCAGGTCCTTCTCATGGGGGTCACTGCTCAGCCAGTGTGGACCCAGCCTGCCCTGATATCTGGGGTTACTCTTCCCCCTGACGTAGGACTGGCCACTTCTCCTTGAAAAACTTGAGAAGTTTCTGTTGGCCAAATCCCAGAGTTTCTCAAGGTCCCCCTGGAGTGAAGCTCCATTTTGCCAGCTGTTAATATTTGTGTGCAGATGGCTCACCCTGATTGTGGTGAGCCATCAACACAAGATCACAGCGTGAGAAGTTGCAGGACACTATAGCTACTAAAAGGAGGTACTGGGTTTGTACTGACCAATGTAGGAATCACCACAGCAACCATCTTAGAAACACCACACGAGGGTACAAAGCCAGAACAGCCAGGGCCAGAGGGGAAGGAGCAGAGTTGGGCTGTTTGTAGAGGAATGTGTGAGGATGATCAGAAGAGAACTTGGGAGGGAAAAGAAGGAAAAAGAAAACCAGAGGTTAAGCTCAGCTATGATGAGGCCTGCTTGGGGTTACCTGCCTAGCAGCCCTGCATCCATGACTTCAGTGGGACAAAAAAGCCACAGCTGATCACTCCAAACTTAAGTCTGCTTACTTCCATGGTCACAGGGAACCTGAGTGCTCTCCCTACCATCATCAAGGGAAGACGTGGTGGAGGAAAATGCACAATCGTTCATCCTGGAAAGGATCTCGGGAGGTCTGTAAGCCAAGCAAAACCACTGTCAGTGGAGAAAAGAGAAACGAGGGCTGGGCTGTTTGTCTGCTAGTCTCCGAGGAGGACTGCCAACATGTCCTCTGGCAGGACCCTGTTTATACCGCTGTTGAATCTGACCTGTGGTCATTTAATTCTATTGGCTAGGAGGGTCACCTCAGTGTAATGGCGCATCTCGATTAGCCAGTTCAAATTTGAAACTGCAGCCTCCAGGGTTTCCTTCCCCTTCTCTCTTCCTGGAGTTTTGTTTCCTGCTGGCAGGATGTGGGCGCGGGATGTACTGCCACATCCTTAACCACATGAGTGGGCTAGACCAGGCCTCCCTAACTGCGCGGGAGGGGTAGAGCTGGCTTCCCTGCCGGTGCCGGTGGGGTAGACCCGGCCTCTCTAGCCTAGCGAGTGGGGTAGACCAGGTCTCACTACCGGCAAGGGCAAGGTAGATTTGGCCTCCCTACTGGCAAGGGTGTGGTAGACCTGGCCTCCCTACCAGCGCCGGTGGGGTAGACATGGTCTCCCAACCTGAGTGGACAGGGTAGTCCTGGACTCCAGATTGACGCTGGTTGGGTAGACCTGGCCACCCTGCCAGCGTTGGTGGGGTAGACATCGTCTCCCCACCTGAGCGGGCGGAGTAGACCTGGCCTCCCTACTGGTGCCAATGGGGTAGATATGGTCTCCCTACCGGCTATGGCAGGGTACACCTGGCCTCCCTGCTGGCAAGGGCGGTGTAGATATGGCCTCCCTACTGGTGTTGGTGGGGTAGACCAGGCCTCCCTAACCACGTGGGTGGGGTAGACGTGGCCTCTCTACCAGCGCGGGCAGTTTAGACCTGGCCATTCAACCTGCGCGTGCAGAGCAGACCAGGCCTCCCTAACCACACGGGCACGGTAGAACTGGCCTCCCTACTGGCAAAAGCCGGGGTAGAACTGGACTTCTTGATGGCAATGTTGGTGTAGTCCTGGCCTTCCTATCTGCGCGGGAGCGGTAGACCTGGTCTCCCTACCCGACCAGGCGGGATAGACCTGGCCTCCTGACCGTGCCACTGGGGTACACCTGGTCTTTCTACCCGAGCGGGCGGGGTAGATTTGTCCTCCATATCCACGCAAGAAAGTTAGACCTGGCCTCCCTAACCATGCAGGCAGGGTAGACCTGGCATCCTGACCAGCACCGGTGTGGTAGACCTGGTCTCCCTATCCAGACGGGTGGGGTAGACCTGGCCTTCCTTACCGCACGGCGGGGTAGACCAGGCCTCCAAACCCATGTGGGCAAGGTAGACCAGGCCTTCCTAACCGTGCGACAGCGTAGACCTGGCCTCCCGACTGGCGCTGGTGGGGTAGACCTGGCCTCTCTGCTGCACCGGTGGGGTAGACCTAGCCTCCCTACCTGCACTGGCCGGCTACACCGAGTCTCCCTGCAGGTGCTGGCAGGGTAGACCTGGCTGCCCTAGCTTAGTGGGCGGGGTAGACCAGGATACATACCAGCAAGGGCAGGGTAGACCTGGCCTCCTGAAAGGCGCCGGTGAGGTAGACTGGGCCTCCCTACCCATGCGGGTGGGGTTGACAAGGCCTCCCTAACCCCACGGGCGGGGTAGACCTGGCCTCCCGAACGGTGCTGTTGGGGTAGACATGGCCTTTCTAAATGCGCATGTGAGGTAGATCAGGACTCCCTGCTGGCACCGGCGGGGTAGACCTGGGCTCCCTAGCCAAGCGGGCGGGGTAGACCGCGCCTCCCTATTGGCAAGGGAGGGGCTAAACATGTCCTCCTTAGCCGCGCAGGCAGATTAGACCTGGCCTCCCTAACCGCGCGGGCGGGGTAGACCTTGCCTCCCTAAACGTGTGGGCGGCGTAGACCTGGCCTCAAGACCGGTGCCAGTGGGGTAGACATGGCCTCCCTAACTGTGTGGGTGGGGTAGACCTGGTCTCCCTAACGAGCTGGCGGTCTAGATTTGGCCTCCCTACTGGCACCGGTGGGTAGACCTAGCCTCCCTGCTGGTGATGACAGGGTAGACCTGGCCTCCCTAGCCTAGCAGAAAGGGTAGACCTGGCCTCCAGACGGGCGCCAGTTGGGTAGACCTGGCCTCATTAACCATGCGAGTGGCGTAGACCTGGCCTTACTACCAGCAAGGGCGGAGTAGACGTGGCCTGCCTAGCCAAGCGGGCAAGGTAGAGCAGGACTCCATAAACGCTCGGGCGGGGTAGACCTGGCCTCCTGAAGGGCACCGGTGGGGTAGACCTGGCCTTTCTAAATGCACGTGTGAGGTAGACCTTGACTCCCTGCTGGCACCGGTGGGGTACACCTGGGCTGCCTAGCCAAGCGGGCAGGGTATACCTGGCCTCGCTATTGGCAAGGGAGTGGGAAAACGTGGCTTCCCTAACTGCACGGGTGGATTAGACCTAGCCTCCTTATCTGCGAGAGCAGCGTAGACCTCGCCTCAAAACCGGCACTGGTGGGGTAGACATTCCTCCCTAACCGTGCGGGCAGGGTAGACCTGGCCTCCTTACCAGCGCCAGTGATGTAGACATGGTCTCCCTACCCAAGCAGGCGGGTAGACCAGGCCTCCCTAGCCACGCGGGTGGGATAGACCAGGCCTCCATACCAGCAAGGGCAGGGTAGACCAGGCCTCCCTGCCAGTGCCATGGGGTAGATCCGGCCTCTCTGCCAGTGTGGGCCAGGATGATTAGGCCTCCCTAACCATGTTGGTGGGGTGGACCTGGCCTCCCTCCCCGAACGGGCGCAGTAGACCTGGCCTCCCTAACCACGCAGGCTGGGTAGACCAGGCCTCCCTACCAGCGATGGTGGGGTAGACCAGGCCTCCATAAGCGTGTGGGGGGGGTAGACCTGGCCTCCCTACCGGCAAGGACAAGGTAGACCTGGCCTCCCAACCGCCAGCAATATGCCTCCCAATCATGCAGTGCCCCTTGCTGTAGACGATGGACCTTGCCATAATGCTGGCATTCAGGTGCTGGCAAAATGGCACCAGCCCTCTTGGAAGGTCATGGTGTGTTTTCCCACCTCCGTCTCCAGTGGAACATGGCTTTCCTGGATGTCCTGTGCCATATTTGCTAGCCGCATGCCATTGCACTAGGTGCCCCAGGCACGGCACTAGAGGCCATTCTTATGCCATTTAAAAGAGAGCCTTGACATTATATCACTGCCTGCAATGCAGGGGTGCGCTCATGTCTGAGTTTTGCAGTGAGCTGAGCAATAGTGAGTGCAGCGGGGGGGTGCCTAGACAGGGGTCTGACCATCCTTCTGGTGCACGCTTCCTTTTGGTCAGCTGAAAGACCAGTAGCTGCCATGGAAATGTGAGTCTAACTGACATACAGGTGCCCTAAACTGTGGGTGTAATCTGAGGTCACCAAGGGGCCCCTCTCCACAATCCCACAGCTGATACTCAGGCAGTTGTGGGTGTCCCAGGTATGCTCCACCAGAGCCTGAAGACATGTTTTTGTCTGCAAAACACAAGTTTTTGACCACCCCTGGCACCTCAAATGCTGCCAGGTGTTTGTGTGTGAGCAGCTGACAGCTACCCTGCATCCGCATGGATCCCAGCAGGAGCTCACCCTGCAGGCACCTGTTTTGCACAAACTGCACTGGAGCAAGGTTGTAAAAGACCTTTAAGATCATTGAGTCTAACCATAAACCTAACCCTGCCAAGTCCACCACTAAACCATGGCCCTAAGTGCCACATCTAGATGTGTTTTAAATAATGCCAAGGATGGTGAGTCAACCACTTCCCCGGGCAGCCTGTTCCAATGCTTGATGACCCTTTCGGTGAAGACATTTTTCCTAATATCCGGTCTAGGAATATTGATTTTTGTCAGGAGGTCCTTTCTCATCCATACCAGCCTAGTGCAAGATTGCTTGACTTCCTGCCTGTCTGGGTGTACTGTTCTGGTGATTGAAGAAGAAAGCCTTGACCATCAAAGAGCACTCCACTCTTCTCTACAGGACCATATCCCAAGGGATTCTGTCAAGGATGTCCCTTGGCAGACCAAAGCCTGCTTTCCTGAAGTCCTGCTCTTTGCCTCTCAGGAACCTCAACTGTACTTTCTCTGACTTTATTCTGACTCTGTATCCCTGACTATTACACCCCTGACCAGCTCTTCCTTGTTTCCAAGGATGACGTCCTGTAGGACACTCCCCTTCAGTGGCTCCTCAGGCACCCTTGCCACGAGAATGCTGTCAATGAACTCCAAACACCTCCTGGATGGCTTTCACCTCGCTGTGTTACCCCTTCAGCAAATTTCAGGTCAGTTTCAGTCTGCCATGAGGAGCAGGGCCTGCAAACAGGCCAGTTTGTCTGAAGAAGGCCTCATCTGCTTTTCCTTCCTGATCAGGAGGTCTGCAGCACACAGCCACCCACCACAATGTTGCTTATGTTGTTCTGGCCTCTCATGCGGACTGTCCAACTGTCCCTATCCAGCAGTGCTCCATGCACGCCTGCTGCTCTCTCACATAAAGGGCAACTTCCTTTCCAGGTCAAGACCGATGGCTTTATCAGTACCTGACCTCCCCAAAATTGTCACTTTCTCCAGGAGGTGGTTTGGGCCACAGTATCCATCCAGCAGCCAACTCACAGACTCTCAGGACTCTCCAATATCCAGTCCAGGCTTATGGTCTCTAAAATAACTGGCTCTCAGGCCTCTTTTTATACTTGCTGCCTGCTTTGGTCTGATATTTGCTAGTGGTTTCCCCCACTGACATACACACCGACATCTCCTATTTTGCCCCACAACCACAGCAGGAAGCTGAGAGCACAGACCCCAGAAAGCACCTTTCCTCCCAAGTAGCCCCTGCTTTGATGTGCTTCTGGAAAAGTCCCCCTGGGCATGCCCTGGGGTGATCTGGAGCTGTGAGCAACCCTGACCTATGCAGCACCCTCTCAACAGCAGAAAGACCCTGCCTTGCTCTGCCGGTAGGTTGCTCCGTCCACCCACAGCTTCTCCCCACGGTGCCATGGAGAGATCCCTGGGCAGGCTGAGTGCTGACCCTGGCAGGTGGCAGAGTCCCTGCCCCAGCACACAGCCCCCCACAGTGCAGGGACCCTGCTCAGAAGGACAGCCCTGGGCACCCCTGGCTGCACACCCACCTTCACAGCCCTGCAGCCATCCCCAGGAGAGGGCAGCCTCATGCCCTGTCCCTCTGAGGGTGCAGCAGGGAAGCCCTGCTCTGGAGCATGTCCTCCTCCACACTAAAGAAAACCTGAGTTCTGTCCTGCCAGATCCTAGACACTGCAGCAAGGTGTGCCATTTCTGGGAAACCTAAAGTGAAGATTCTGGTAGTGACTGCTCAGCAGTGGTAATTTGTGACCAAGGATTTATCTGGCATGGAGAGCAAGAAGTCCCAACTGCAGAAGGGTTTAAACTGGCTGGAAGCAGGAATGCCAGAGAGAGGAGGACTCCCTGTCAGGGAGTGGTTTCCCTTGGTGATGAGATAAGGAGCAGCCACAGCACTGTCTTGTAGCCATCCTGAAATGGGAGGCTCAGGGGACCCAGCTGGGCTGGGCAAGGGACCCAAAGGCAGGCTGAGGTGTTGTCCTGTTTCAGCTGGGATAGAGTTAATTGTCTTCCTAGTAGCATGTACAGTGCTATGTTTTTTGAGTTTGGTATGAGAAAAATGTTGATAACACACTGATGTTTTCAGTTGTTGCTAAGCAGTGTTTAGTCTCAAGTCAAGGATTTTTCAGCTTCTCATGCCCAGCCAGCAAGAAAGCTGGAGGGGCACAAAAATTTGGGAGCGGACACTGCCAGGGCAGCTGACCCAAAGTGATCAACGGGGTATTCTGTACCATGTGACATCCCATCTAGAATATAAACTGCGGGGAATGGGGGTGGGGGATCCCCGCTGGGGGACTAACTGGGCGTCGATCAGTGGGGTGGTGAGCATTTGCATTGTGCATCATTTGTATATTCCAATCCTTTTATAATTGCAATTATTGTAATTTTATTAATGTTATTATTATCATCATTATTAGTTTCTTCCTTTCTGTTCTATTAAACTGTTCTTATCTCAACCCACGTGTTTTACCTTTTTTCCCAATTCTCTCCCCGATCCCACTGGGTGGGGGGCGGGGAGTGAGTGCGCAGCTGCGTGGTGCTTAGTTGCTGGTTGGGGTTAAACCATGACAGGTGTCCTGTGCTGACCCTCACAGTATTGGTGCTGGTGCAAGTGTGTATGAGGAATCAGCTTGGGATGCATCTTTGCAGACGCCTTGTAGAACCGCTTACCGTGCTAGGACTCTGCCCAAAGTAGTGTTCATTAAGTTACGTTTTTAATATACTCAAGCAAAAACATGTCTTTAATTCACCTCAAGGGGTACACTAAAACTTCCCCAACCGTTCTTGACTTCTGTATATGTTCATCCTTCATGAAGAAAGGCTCAGGAACAACATCAATCAGAGACTGCTAATATCATTTCTTCTGTAAGCATGAAAAATCGGAGCACTAGAAAAATCCTTCCTTATTGTTCTTTACTTTTGAAATCTTTTCACTTTGACTGCACTCCTGAAACTGCTCTCAATAACCACACAGGAACTGAGGAATTAAGAAAAATTTTGCCCAGAGACTTGGCTTGCTAGGGTGCTTTGCATGTTCATGAGCCCTCTGGTGCCAAGTTCCTGAATTGCAGGTGCGGGTGCTGGGAGACTGAAGAAACCTCTGGAGAAGTAAAAGTCAGCAGCAAACCTCCAAGACTCTGAGGGTGTTAGCAGGTCCAATTGAGGACCATCACTGAAGAGAGCAGCGAGGTAATGACCAGAAAAGGCGGCTGTCCCTGGGGGCTGGTGAAGGAGGAAATCAGAGGCACTGGTGACAGGTGCAAAATGTTGGGGGCGGGATGGGGACCCAGCCCCACCAAGGCCCTTGGTTGCCCCTGCCACCTACACTCTCCTATGCCTGTGCTGTTTCCCTGCACATTTTAACCACTCCCTGCTTCCCTAACTCGCTCTGATCCCCATGATGCCCCAAGCTTTACTGATGTCTCTCTGGTTGTTGCTTCAAACACAAATCAGTGGTTGCTGAAGGATTGGCCAATGCCTGGGAGTTCCCCACAGCCTGTCCAGTTCTTCCAAAGCCTTGTGAATGCTCCTCTGTCATCCAAGATGTCCCAGCTCAAAACTCAAATCCTCACTCCACATCCCAGCACTGAAAGGCATGTCCTCCTTCTCCTGCTGCCTCAAAACCAAAACTCCACCTATTTCACTTTAGAATCACACCTCCCCCTCCGTTCAGATCTTCTTTCTGCCTTTAACACACTCCCTGCTACACCCCACCTCACCCTCTCCCTGCAGTCTCATGTGGCTCACAAACCCTTCCCTCTTCCCCCGCAGTGATGGGACTTAAATCTAGGAGATTCATGCCTCCTTCAGGATCCTGAGGCCCATCCAATTTGGAGAGTGAAGGAGGGGAAGAGAGCAAGGTCAGCTCGTGAGGCATGACTGGGCACAGCCACCCTCAGCAGTGAGGATTAACCATCTCCTAGGCATGCACACAACATGGAAAAAAATCTCTTTCATCCCTGACTTGCAGAGGAGGGGTCTTCCTTCCTGACATCTTCCCAGGACACACCTCCTCCTCTTCCCCATCCACAGACATCCACTGCTTGCCATTTCTGGCCTCAGATACGGTTTCAGGATTTGCTAAAGCCATCAGCCACCTCCTTGTTTCTCACTGGCATCCCTCGACCCTTTCTCTGAGCCCTACACAAGCCCAATCAATCAGTGCTGC
Source organism: Buteo buteo (assembly GCF_964188355.1). Taxonomy (NCBI): domain Eukaryota; kingdom Metazoa; phylum Chordata; class Aves; order Accipitriformes; family Accipitridae; genus Buteo; species Buteo buteo. The sequence continues at coordinate 1,110,125 of NC_134201.1, read as the reverse complement.
TCAGAGCCACCCGCATTTCAGAAGAGGCTTTCAGATTCTTACATGTTCCTGGTGCTCATTAACTATCTTCCTGGCTCTCTCTAGAGCTCATGGCAAACGTTGCTGTCTACAACAGGACCTTTATTGCTGGAGAATGCAACGAGTCTACTGAATTCCTGACAGTTTGAGAACAGCGCGACCTTGAGCAGCTTGTAGTATATCCTTGAAGAGTCTGGAAAGATCCGAGAAGACCAGTACAAAAACAAGATAGTCATAAGAAGAACCATCCTAACGAACTCACCAATCATGAATTGTTAGTTACTAACCAAACCAATCACATACTAACACATACTCTAAAGAAGGGAATAAAAAGGTGTGTTAGAACAATAAAGTAGCCATTTTGCATGATCTATTACTTGTGTCCGTCTCTACCGCGACAAATGGTGACCCCGATGCATCTGAGCGAATGGATCATCTAACGGCGATACATCTAGCACTAGCGAGAAATATATCAGCGGCGACGAGAGCTGCGAAGGAGCGTACCGGCAGCGAGACAAGCTGCGGAGACGTAGCCCGGTGAAGCTGAGAGCAGTGGAATCTGCCTGGTCCAGACCTGAGCCTAGACACCTAATAAGTTGAGCCACCGGGGACTAAACTGTTAGAATGGGGCGGCAATTGACTAAGGAAGAGGAGACAATTTTGTCTACCTGGAAAGCCCTGTTAAAAAGAAAAGGGGTTAAAACCTCAGAACAAAACCTGAGGATTTTACTATGGTGTAAGACCCAAGGCTTTCCAGCCACAACACTTACTGCGTTTATTGTGGGTGCATGGCAATCTGTGGCCTTGAAAATGTTTGATGAGATCTCTAAAGGGCAGAAAGAGCTGTGCGAGATGGTGGTCATATGGCGTTTACTAACTGAGACTCTGAAAGAATGGAAAGCAGAATGTGATGCGAATGATCAGCAAAAGAAAGCTGAGAAATCAGAAAATGTTAGCAAGGAAAAAGCTTCTGCTCAAGTAACAGCTGCGGCCGATGCTGCAATCTCAGCAGTTGCAGGCAGAAAACCCCTCACGAGCAAAATCAGATCATACCCTTATTCACCTCCTCCTCCTCCGCCATTAATTCCTTTACCAGGTGACGAGGGGCCCTCCTCACCTACTGGTGTGGCGGTGGAAAGGGTGACTCCATCAGCCCCCCCCCGAGGTGAAAAATGTGGCGATTAACACCGAGCCGGAAAGTGTGGGCCGTACTGAAATTGAGGGCCGAAAGGACGGTGAGAGTCAAACTGAATGTGAGGGCCGAACAGAAAGTGAGAACCAGAATGAAACTGAGGCAGAAAAGTCTCTAATTGACGCTATGCAATCTCTGCAGCTCGCAGATAAAACCATACCTAAAGAACCCCTGCTGTGGACTCTCCCTCCATCCACAATAACTGTGGTCCCGAGATCCTCTGATCAATTCTGGGAGGGAGTTAGAAAATATGCTGCAGATTCTGACAACTGGGATCTGGTAGAACGTCTCAGCCCATGCTCTCTAACACCGGCGTTTCTAAAGCCTCTAGATAACGCAGCAGGGGCTCCTGTTACATTTCCTGTTTTTAAAGCTGCACCAGGCACAAACCAGCACGATGAGCACAATCCGATCGGCTGGACAGTGGTGCAGGATTTGCAGAATAAAGTACAAAAATATGGCATCAATTCTCCTGAGGTAATGCAACTTATTCGTATAATCAGCACAGATCTGCTGTGTCCATATGACATTATGCATCTGGCACAAGTGCTGTTTCAGCCCATACAATTGCAAGTATTTCAATCCACTTGGAGGCAGATGGCACGCGCGGCAGCGCTGCAAAATTCACACCTGCCACAAGATGACCCGAGATTAGGCCTTGGAGAGGATGCTTTGCTTGGTGAAGGGCAGTATAGTAACCCTCAGCTGCAGGCTACATGGCCTCAGATTGCTCTCGAACAAGCACAAAATATAGGCCTTATGGCAATAAAGCGAACCATGGACTTGGCAGCTCCGAAGCAAAAATATGCCACTATCCGCCAAGGCCCCACAGAACCCTTTTTACAATTTGTAGAAAAAATATCTGCTGCCCTGGAAAAATAGGTAGAGGATGAGGTCTTAAGGCAGATTCTATGCAAACAGTTGGCAAGAGATAATGCTAATGAGGACTGTCAAAAGATCATACAGCCTTTACCGGGAGATCCTTCTGTCCCTGACATGGTAGCTGCATGTTCTAAAGTTGGGACACTGGAACACACGGTGACCACCATAGCCAATGCTATGAGACATTCTGGAACGTGCTGTGGGTGTGGCTGTGAGGGGCACATCAATGCAACTTCTCCACACAAAACATCACCAGGCAAACAACCAGTGCACCACTCACCGGAGATTATTTGCAAGAAATGCGGAAAATCAGGACATTTTGCAAAGCAATGTCATTCCAAATTTCATGCTGATGGGCAGCCGCTGCAGGGAAACCACAAAACGAGCGCGAGAGGGCGTGCTAGGACACCAAATCCCCTCCCGACAGCCGGCCAACTCCCCTCTGCGACCAACTGTCAGCCGCAACAGCTGGCTCAGCAGGGCTGGATGTATCCACCGCCGACACAGTAACTCCAGTCACGACCGACATCGTTAAGGTCCCTCTTAATGCAAGGGGTCATATCGGACGAGGACTGAGTGCATTGCTATTGGGAAGATCAAATAGCACGTTAAATGGAATAATTGTACATGTGGGACTTATTGATGCTGATTTTACAGGTCAAATTTGCGCGATGGTTTCGACCCCCTACCCACCAGTAACAATCCCTAAAGGCACTAGTATTGCTCAACTTGTTCCTTTTTCGAGTTGTACTTCAAAAGCAGAACAGCGACTGCGATGCGATGGAGGCTTCGGCTCTAAGGGACCCCCTCAGGTCTGCTGGTCTCAGATTGTCTCATCATCCCGACCACATATGACGTGCACGCTGTCGAGTCACGGAAGGTCACCGACTACAGTAAGGTTGCAGGGCTCCTGGACACCGGAGCCGATGTGACTATTATAGCCGACTATCTGTGGCCATCTACCCGGCCAACAGAGGAGGCTGGTATGGGAGTAGTGGGGCTGGGAGGATCCACACGAGCCAAGATGGCAGCCACTCCAGTTATGATTACTAATCCTGAGGGCCAACAAGCAGTTGTTAAACCATATGTGACAGCAGCGCCCCTCAATTTATGGGGGAGGGATTGCTTGTCTCAGTGGGGGGGTGAGAATTACCACAGATTTTTAACGGGGGTCACTGTGCTGCAGGGTGTTAGACAACCCATGCTTGTTTTAACCTGGTTAACAAATAACCCTGTGTGGGTGGATCAGTGGCCCCTACCAATTGAAAAATTAAAGGCCCTGCAAGAATTGGTAGCAGAACAACTAGCTGCAGGACACATTGAACCACCTCACAGTCCGTGGAATACTCCAGTGTTTGTGATGAAAAAGAAATCAGGTAAATGGCGATTTTTGCATGACCTGTGGCAAGTCAATGCTGTCATGACCATGATGGGGGCTCTGCAAACAGGCATGCCTTCATCTGCCATGATCCCTCAAAATTGGGAAATCATTGTCATGGACCTTAAGGATTGTTTTTTTACAATTCCATTAGCTTCCTGAGATAAAGAAAAATTTGCATTTTCTGTGCCTTCTATCAATCATGCGGAACGAGCAAAAAGATATCAATGGAGAGTTCTGCCGCAGGGCATGAAAAATTCACCAACCATTTGTCAATGGTTTGTTTCACAAGCTCTGTCACCTGTAAGGGAAAAATTCCCCACTAGTTATTGTTATCACTATATGGATGACATTCTGTTAGCATCTGACAACAAGGAGCAGTTGAATGACATGAAAAATTTGGCCACGAATCCGCTACAACAATATGGGTTATTTATTGCCCCTGAAAAAGTGCAAGAAATAGCACCCTGGAAATATTTGGGAATGACAATTACAAACACGCAGGTTGTGTCCCAACCTGTGAAACTTAACCTTGCGGTTAAGACACTCAATGACGTACAGAAATTAATGGGATCCTTGGACTGGATCAGGCCCTATCTTGGACTGACCAATTCGCAGTTACAACCTCTATTGGACTTATTAAAACATTCCAATGATCCAACAGAACCCAGAATATTAAATAAGGAAGCGTTAAATGTAATTCACATGGTGGAACAATGTATCTACAAGTGTCCTGGTTTCAGCTGGGATAGAGTTAACTGTCTTCCTAGTAGCTGGTACAGTGCTATGTTTTGAGTTCAGTATGTGAAGAATGCTGATAACACTGATGTTTTCAGTTGTTGCTCAGTAGTGTTTAGACTATAGTCAAGGATTTTTCAGCTTCTCATGCCTAGCCAGGGCACCTGACCCAAACTGGCCAACGGTGTAGTCCATACCATGTGATGTCCCATCTAGTTTAGGAACTGGGAAGGGGGGGCAGGGAATCGCAGCTCGGGGACTGGCTGGGTGTCGGTCGGCGGGTGGTGAGCAATTGCCCTGTGCATCTTTTGTACATTCCAATCCTTTTATTATTGCTGTTGTCATCTTATTAGTGTTATCATTATTAGTTTCTTCTTTTGTGTTCTATTAAACCATTCTTATCTCAACCCAGGAGTTTTACTTCTTGTTCCCGATTTTCTCCCCCATCCCACTGGATGGGGGGGGAGTGAGTGAGTGGCTGTGTGGTGCTTAGCTGCTGGCTGGGGTTAAACCACGACACTTGTACCATGGACATAAGCACTGCTCCCTGCAGCTGCAGGGAAGGTCTTGGAGGAAGGATCTCAAAAAAACCAAGTCACTGCAGCACCCCTTATTTTGCTTAAACACACAGAGGGTATGGCTCCTCATTTGCACAGCCTCCAGGGCACAGGAAGCCTGGATAGACTGTGAATTAGAAACTGGAGGAATAAAGACACTTCTTTGTGGAGAGCATTCAGATAAGGAAAACAAAGCAAAAAGAGCAATCAAAAATCACACTCAAAACCCCAAATCACCCTAAAAACCCCACCAGCATCAATAAATCCATGCTGGCCATGCCCAGTTGCCTTCCTCTTCATCTTCCCAGAAATATCATCCAGGAGGACATGCTCAGCGACACACTGCTCTCCTATAGGAGGTCAAACAGCCGTTCGTTCCCCTCATCACCCTCTGGCCTGTGTTGGAAGACAGCTGCTAACTTTTTTGGAAGCCATCAGGGACTTGTCCTGATCTCCATGATCTGTCAAAATTGATGCAGGGTGAGCCTTGCTATGGAATTGGCTTGCTCCCTCTCCAGCCTTGGATGTTGCTGTCTGCTCCCAGGGGCTGTCAAACGCTGACTTTGATCAAGTAAACTCTGACTTGATCCCCACTTACTGCTGGTTCTTTTCCTCCAGGGTCCTGCCACCAGTCACAAAGGCCTGGCAGATGTCACAGCCAAAGAAGTCATTAAGTTCCTCAGCTTTACCTGCTTCTACACTTAGGAAGCTCAGCAGCAGGCCCACATGATCCCTGTCTATTCTTTTATGGTTAATGAACCAGTATCAGCTCATCTCGCTGCCTATATCCTGCCCTGCATCTCTCAAGGCAACAGGACCTTTAGCTTTGGCATCATCCCTACATCCTGGGACAAGGTTTCTACATTCTGTTGGCAGCTTTCCCTGCTTCCACCTCCTGCCTGCTGCCTTTTTGCCCTGGAGCTCAGTCAGTTGACACAAGCAGCCTCTGGAGATGGTTGCTTCTCTTCACGGGTATTTGGGGAGATCCTTCTTGTGCTTGCAGGAGGCTGTCCTGTAAGGCCTATCAGATTTCCCATGCTCCTTCACCCTTCAGAGCTGGTTCCCATGGCACCACTTGTCTCAGTCTCCTGAGTGTGTCAAGGTCTTCTCCTCTGGAGTCCCAGGTCTGTGCTCTGCTGCTGGCCTTGCTCACTGCCCCTTGGTGTCTCATCCCCCACTAATTCATGGCCATGACAGCCAAGGCTGACACTGAACATCATCACATCCTTAACCAGCTGTTCCTTGTTGGCCAGGATCAGGTCCAGGTGAGAATCACCCTTGGAGGCCCACCTGGCAGCTGTCTGAAGAAGTTGTCCCAAGAGCCTTCAGGCTGCTGGCACCCTGTTGCTTTGCCTTGCCAGGGAATGCCAGGGCACTTAAGTTCACCACAGGAACCTGCTCATGAACCAGGAGACTTCCTGGGGTTGCTGACGAAAGGCCTTTTCTGTTTCCTCTCCCTGAGCAAGCAGTTTGTAACTGCAAACACAAGGTCACACTTGCTGGCTCCTGCTCTGATCCTAAATGGCAAAAGGTAGTCCAACCTGTTGCCTGTTATGTAGAGGACCTCTACAAATCCAAGCTTCCCCTTCATACATGGGGGATACTCCTCATCCTCCCTGCTGCTCCCTGGGCAGAGCCTGTATCGCTCTATTGCAGCACCACAGCTCAGCAATCTGTTCACCACGTCTCATTGAGTCCAAAAATGTCACAGTTCTGTGACAAGACATGGGTCTTCAGCTCCTCCTGGCAATTCATATTTGGTCCACAGCATCTCAGCTTTGACAGCATTATGGAGCACAGACTTCTCACAGAGTAACCTGGACACTGGTCCTGACCAGAAGACTATTGAACATCGAGTTCTTAGGGCTGCGCTGCACCGTGCTGCACATACAGCACGGCCATCAAACCTGTTCTTTGCTGCACAGATCCCTTGGCCACAGGACAACCTCAGCAGCAGGTTGTCACACAAGAGCCTGCAGGCAGGTCCCACTCTGTACTGGACATTACGTCTCCTGCGTGGACTTGCCTGTATCTAACCATGCAGCAAGATGTTCTCATGAAAACATCATTTCTGTTTGACTGTTGAGACAATGAGTAGAGTTGTTTCTTTTGTAAGAAAGCCCTATAGTAGCTTGAATGACCAAAACAGGAGACTGTCTTCTATGGATGGGGTCTGCATGCTTTGCTGCATTTGGGCTGTAGGTCTGTTTAATGCTACACCACCTGGGGTTCCCACCATCTAAAGGGACCGAAGATGATCTGCATGATTCTCTCCTTAGAGTGTTAATGATGATGAACATAATTTCAAAAAGTAGCTCACAGTGTCCGAATCCCTTTCTTACTGGGGTCATAACAGACCAGGACCTCCTGGGGAAAAAAACACTCTCAGCACCCTTGGATGCGGCCCCTGTGGTTCCCATGGACTGGTAAGGGTGTAGTTTGCTTGAGTAACCCCGGGCTTGATCCCCATCCACTGCTGGTTGTTCTCCTCCAGAGTCCTGCCTCACAGCTCGAAGGCCTGCGACACCATGCTGGTGATAACCAAAGGTTTGACATAAGGTACCTCATATCTATCTACACCTACGATTCCTCATTTCAACAGTGGTCCTACCTTATCTCTTTTTCTTCTTTAACACTTCCTGAAGTACCAAAAGTCCATCTTGATGCCCTTGAATTCCTTTCTGAGTTTCCACTGATTTTTGATATGGACCATTGCTGTGCTTGGAGGATGCTGTCCTTGAAGACCAGATGTATCGAGGAACACTCTGAAAATTCTTGGTCTTTTTGTTGATTGTATCATCACGGGAGTGAGTAAAAACCTCTGTGCGACTTTGCTTCATGTTCATGCAATGCCCGTAGCTCTTGGGTGGAGAAGGAATAGACCTTGCATCTCTGATGGCATCTTATGACTGATGCCTCTGACTGATGGCATCAGTGAAGGGCACACAGGCACCAAATCGCACTCTGCAATGCTGTCTGGAGTGTTTGTGATGTACCAGCCTGAATGGGAATTGCTTTCCTGTAGGTCCTGTGAGGTCCATGCCAGCCTTGGCATCTGGTGTAGCTCTGTGGCCCTGGAGTTGGACATTAAATAGAGTATCTGCCCTGAATAATGTTAGGCAATGTGGGGACAAACATGGGACACATGCCATTATAGCTAGCGCATGTATAGTAAATTCAGCTGATGGAAAAGAGAGAGAGCCAGCTCTCCGTATGGTACATGACTGCAATCATTCATACAACTACGTGTATAAAGTGCCATGGAGATAAAGAGTAGGAAAAGGTTCTTTTGGCCTTTATTTGGGCATAAGCTGTCATGTCACTTGGCCAAAGGGATATCCCACCAGGCTCATATATGATTCCTGAGATGTTGCCCCGTCTCTATGAACTTCTCAATTAGATCTTGCAGTTACCTACATGTATCTTGGACCACCTCTGGCAACTCAGATGTCAACAGGTATTTGCATCTGAACACCTGACTCCTGCTTTTCATCTCCATTAACTCAGATTGGAGCTGAGACAAGGATCTCACATGCAGGTGTCTATTTTGTGCCCACCTGAAGAGAGGCAAGAGGATTTCCCACCTCCTGTGGCTTTGTGGTGTGCATGGGAGGGAGCTGAGTCTCCTTCAAATGCCATTAATAGAAAGGCAGGATGAAGTGTTAGCACTGATCCATGGATGCCTTCTGTCTGTAGGTGTAAAGAGATCCCTGCCTTTCACTCTCTGAGTATTCTGTCTAAAAAATAACACGAAAAAAGTGGTACATTAGAAGTAACTCTGAGAGAAGGATTATATTTCTGGAAAGAAAGAAAGGTGGCATGTAGATGTAACTTTGTCTTTGAGTGGAAAATTTTATTTCATTAAAGAAGTGGCTCTCCCCAGCTGACGGAGGGAATGTCACTGATTGCCTCAGCCTGTTTCCCAGCAGGTTCCCCTGGAGCCCCAGGGACACCTGGAGGGAGCCCAGAGGGGGCAGAGAAAGGGCTGCCTTGGGCTGCTCCTGTGCTGCTGAGCTGGGCTGGGCTCCTGGGCTGGAGGGAGCTCATGGCAAGCAGGCAGCACTGCCGAGAGACAGCTCTGCCCAGGAGCAGCTCCTCTGCAAAGCGCAGCAGGGCTGAGGGCACTGCCTGCAGGCACCGAGGGGAGAGGAGGGAAGGGAGAGGGAGGTTAAAGGCAGTCTGGGGTGGGAGGAGAGAGGAGAGCTGACCTGGAGAAAAATCTTCACAGCCCTTGACAGGGTAAGTCTCTGGCTGCAGGGCAATGCAGCTGTGGTTCCTGGAATGAGCTCCTAAAGCTGGCACACCCCACAGCCTATGGAATCTATCAGAGGGACTCTCACAGTTTCTGCAGTGCAGAGAAAAAGGCCGTGCTTTGGAGCACAGCTTCCCTGCTGCACCCTCAGAGGGACAGGGCATGTCAGCTGCCTTCACCTGGGGATGGCTGCAGAGTGTGAAGGTGGGTGTGCAGCCAGGGGTGCCCAGGGCTGTCCTTCTGAGCAGGGTCCCTGCACCGTGGGGGGCTGTGTGCTGGGGCAGGGACTCTGCCACCGGTCAGGGTAAGGACTCAGCCTGCCTGGGAACTCCAACAGCAGAGTGGGGAGAAGCTGTGGGTGGAAGAAGCATCTTGCAGCAGGGCAGAGTCCTTCTGCTGACAAGAGGGTGCTGTGTGGGTCAGGGCAGCTCACAGCTCCAGATCACCCCCAGGACATTTCCAAGGGCACTTTTCAAGGGGAAGGTCAAAGCAGGGATTGCTATAAAGTTAAGGAGCTTTCCTGAGTCTGTGTTTTCTCATTCATAGTCTTGGGAATTTTGGGAAGAAATTGAAAAGGAGCTGTCCTGCTTCAGCAAGTCCCTGAGACTCCTGAGCTGTGAATTGGAGTGATCAGTAAGTCTGATAGGAGCCTCCTGAAGTAGAGCACAGGGACTGAGAACAACTGCCTGGCTGTGCTGGTGTCTGGGAGGTGGCATGCACAGCTGGGTAAGGGTAACTCTTTCCTGAGGGCCCCACTGCTTCTCCCCTTGCCTCTCTGAGCCAGACCATCCCTGTGTTTTTCCTTATTTCCCCACTTGTCTGTGTTATTGCTATTGTTATCTTGTTCTTGCTGTCAGGCTCTCTGGGCATGGGAGTTTCAGCTGCAGAGTCACACATTGATCTTGTGGGTCCTGCCATGCAAGTGTGTCCATGGGAACAAGGTTACATGTGTCCAAGCTTTCCTCCAAGCTGTGGGTCTGTGGGCAATGCAGCCTGTTTCATTCCCTGGCAAATGAGCTGATTCTTCCTTCCTGAGATACCATCATCAGGACACTTGGCTAACTCCTTGGGGTGACCTTTGGCTGTCCTATCTCCTTTGGATGTCCTTCCAAGCTGTGAGCTGCCCTCCAAGATGCAGATCTGTCCCATAGCATCTTGGTGTTTCTGAATGCCCCATGGAGAAGCACAGAGATGCTATGAATGAGGACATGCTCTTGGGCTGGTGAAATGAGCCTGGTGTGTCCTTGGCTAGAAGCAGGGTGCTGAGACTTTGAGAAAGGGGCAGACATTTGGTGGTCTTCAGTGGGTGTCTCTGCTCTCAGCAATGTCTGGTGGCTTTTCAGGGTAAAATATGGGAGTGTGATCACCCTCCATCTCAGAAAAGTGCAAGCACAGTGAAAGTGGGAACTAGACAGAAGGGCAGAGCTTTTCCCCCTCTCTCCGCACTAAGCCACAGGCAATCCTCTTGACTTGCCTGGCTCACGCTGTTCTCCCAGAGTAAAGCAGAAATGCTGAAGGCTCCCGAGATCTAACAAAACTCCCCAGGGGCAGTGTGGGTAGCTGTAGAAAGCCCTGGAACTCTCAAACTTCTTTTACCTTCCTGGTTCCCTAGCACTGGGAGTGCAGATGCTCACAAGCCCTTCTGCGTCAGGAGCGGTTTCAGCTGACAAAGTCAAACACCAGACCGGCCCCTGCCTGCACCGATCTCATGAACCCACTGCTGCAGAGCAGGGCTGACTTTTCAAGAGCCCATGGGCAGAGGACCTGCTCTTCATTGCACACTCAGCCAGCACCAAGCAGGGCTCCAGCCACAGACCTGAAGGAAGGTCTCCGAGAAAAGGAAAAGGGTCTGTGCGTGTGAGAGTGGGAGGGTCTATGGGAAATGGCTTTGATATTGCTCAGAGAATAATGCCCTGACTCTTCAGTGTCTTTTTTCTACTTTGACAGCAACACATTCCCACAGGATGAAAATGTCCAATGGAAGCTTCATCACCCAGTTCCTCCTCCTGGCATTTGCAGACACACGGGAGCTGCAGCTCTTGCACTTCTGGCTCTTCCTGGGCATCTACCTGGCTGCCCTCCTGGGAAATGGCCTCATCATCACCACTATAGCCTGCGACCACCACCTCCACACACCCATGTACTTCTTCCTCCTCAATCTCTCCCTCCTCGACTTGGGCTCCATCTCCACCACTGTCCCTAAAGCCATGGCCACCTCCCTCTGGAACAACAGGGCCATCTCCTACTTGGGATGTGCTGCCCAGGTCTTTCTGTTAATCTTTTTGATCTCAGCAGAATATTTTCTTCTCACTCTCATGGCCTATGACCGCTATGTTGCCATCTGCAAACCCCTGCATTATGGGACCCTCCTGGGCAGCAGAGCTTGTGTCCACATGGCAGCAGCTGCCTGGGGCTGTGGGTTCCTCTATGCTGTGCTGCACACTGCCAATACATTTTCACTACCCCTCTGCCAAGGCAATGCTGTGGACCAGTTCTTCTGTGAAATCCCCCAGATCCTCAAGCTTGCCTGCTCAGATGCCTACCTCAGGGAAGTTGGGGTACTTGTGGTTAGTGTGTGTTTAGTCTTTGGGTGTTTTGTTTTCATTGTGCTGTCCTATGGGCACATATTCAGGGCCGTGCTGAGGTTCCCTTCAGAGCAGGGACGGCACAAAGCCTTTTCCACGTGCCTCCCTCACCTGGCTGTTGTCTCCTTGTTTGTAAGCACTGTCATATTTGCCTACCTAAAGCCCCCCTCCATCTCCTCCCCACACCTGGACCTGCTGGTGGCAGTTCTGTACTCGGTGGTGCCTCCAGCGGTGAACCCCCTCATCTACAGCATGAGAAACCAAGAGATCAAGGATGCTCTGAGAAAACTAATCACCGGATGCTTTTCAGAAGGAATAAAGTTTCTGTTGTATTCTGCATAGTAGAATGTCAGGTTTTGGGAGGAGAGGAAGGAAAAGCAACGGTGGTTTCCAGGTGCCAATGATTTAATTGGGGAGTAGAACCGTCACATGTGAAATGATCTAAAGGCTATGCCAGTTCAAAACTGGTATCTTCTGCTGCTATCTCAGAGGCCTTATATCTTCAGCAGGAACCTGGCAGCTCTGAGATCCCTCCATCTCCCTCTCTTGTAGCAAGCAAGCTGATAGTACCCCAGTCACAGGCTTTCTTTCAATTCTGTTTGCAGCCTAAAGCACCCAATTGGTCTGCAGATATGCCAGGAAACTTTCATAAGGAACCCGGTCCTGTGGACAAGAAGTTTGGTGTTCCCAGGAATCTCAGGAGGCATGGCATACCCCTAGCTGTGTTCAGGGAGCTGGTCAAATGCCTCATCTCCATTTCTGTAATGGTGGCCTAGATGCCTGGTTCATGTGTCAGCTCTCTCTGTGGATGCTGACATTTACTGAGCAACCTGGGCTGACCTCAGACATGGCCCTGCTTGGAGCTGGGCATTGGGCTACAGGCCACCTGAGCTCCCTTCCACCCTGAATTGTCTCATCAGCGTATGATGTAGAGACCCTCGCCTCCAACTCGATCTCTTCTTGTACAGCGTGTGGCAAGGCACAGGCTCCTGGAAGGGTTGGTGGGCAAGAGAGTGTTGGGGAGTCTCTAGTCCAGCCTCCAGGCTGGCTGTGACTTTGAGGAGCAAAGAAGACCTCCACAGGTGGAGATCACAACAACATTCCTCCTAGTCCATTTTATTTTTCCTCAGGCTCAGCTTAAAGCTCCCAAGAGGCAATTTGTGGCTGTTGCCTCTGTCATATCATTGGCCACTGCAGAAGAGAGCTTGGCTCCACCACCTCTCCAGGTAGCTGTAGGCTCTTGTTAGGTGGCCCCATGCCTCCTTCAGCAGGCTGGAGAGGCCCAGTTGCCTCAGACTGTCCTCACAGCTCGTGCCTTAAGCCCTTCACTCCACCTTGGCAGACCTCCTCCGGACCTTCTGCAGTTCCTCCACTCTCCTTTTGAAATGGGAGGCCCACTGCCTCATACAGCATCATGCTGCTGGCCAGGCCCTTCTCCTCAGAGCACTCCTTAGCCGGCCACGTCTCTACCCACGCTGCTGCATGGGGTTGTTTTGCAGCTGATGGGTTGGGACAAAAACAGATAATAGGTGAAAGAAAAAAGATTAAAACAAATATAAACCCAACCCAACAGGCAATGCAAAGGCAATCACTTGCCACCTCCCACAAGCAGACTGACACCCAGCCAGTCTCCCTTCAACAGACACCTTGAACGACAGGAAACTCCACCTTCTTCGTCCTCTGCCCGAGATTTTATTGCTGAGCATGACGTCATATGGTATGGAATATCCCTTTGGACAGATGGGGTCAGCTGGCCTGGCTGTGTCTCATTGCCCCCCAACTTCTCACCCACCCCCAGCCTACTCGCTGGGAGGGAGCAGAGTGAGAAATAGAGAAGGCCTTGATGCTGTGCAAACACTATTCAGCAACAGCTAAAACGCTGGTGTGTTACCAATACTGGTTCAGGCACCAATGCAAAACATAACACCATAGGGGCTGCTATGAAGGAGGTGAACCCCACCCCAGCCAGACCCAGGACACTTGAACCAGGGTCCCAGAAATGGACACAGTAGTGTACAGGTGGTTTGACAAGTGATGGGCAGGGGACACAGTAATTTCCCTCACTCTTTTGGAGAGGCTCTTCTTGCTACACTCCAGGACACTGCTGGCCACCTCTGCTACCAGGTAGCCCTGAATCATGTGGATCACTGCTGGATAGTGTTTTGCCTTCTGTCCCCCAGCACCACCAGGGCTGTTTCCTCAGAGATGCTCTCTGACCAGGCAGTCTCCTTCCCCTACCACTGCAGGCTGTTAGTCTATCCCAGGCGCAGGTTCTGGCCTTTGTCTTTCTTATATCTCCCAAAGTCCCTGACAGGACAGTGCTTCTGCCTGCTAGGGTTCCCCTGAATGGCATCCCAATGCACAGAATTGGTCCTCCCAATATAGTGCCATCAACAAACGTGGTGAGAGTTGCCTCCTCTGGGTCATGGATACAGGTGTTAAAATGCACAGCGCCCAGGAGACTCCCCTGTGCAGCCCCACAATGCCCCAATATGTCCCACTGGCCTCCAGGTAGGGTACGGCCCCTTCACCACTGCGCTCTCAGCGTCATCATCCAACTGGTGTTTTGCCCATCTCTTTGTCTATCCATCCAGAGCATAATGTCCTAACCTCAGTAGAAGAATATTGAGGGAGACCGTGCCAAAATTCTTGCTGAAGTGGAGGGAAACAACATCCACTGTGCTCCCCTCATGCACAAATGCACTTCCTTCATCATGAGGGCAATCAGCTTGGCGAGGCCTGTTTTACCCTTGGGAAGTCCATGCCGATGTTGTCCTTTTTTAGGTACCCAGAAATGTACACGTTCAACAGCACGTTCCTCATCAAAGTGACCTTCTACAGCCTATGGTTCCCTGGGTTGCACTTTTGGCCTCTTAGAAGATGGGCCCAATATTGGGTTGTGTTCACTCTCAAGAGACCCCTACCAATTTCATGACACTTTGAAGAGGACATTCAAAGAAATAACCATCTTCCCCTGTAACTTCGTTGCCACTATTCTGCCTGTCCTACAGTGTATTTAGTTGTTCTAGTCTTTCACATAGTTACACCTGTCCTGATACAATGACCATTTCTGAAAGTCATCTTTTCAGTTGCAGACTGCCTGGGCAAAGGCCCTTTCCATGGTGCTCCACTTCTCTCCTTCCCTTACTCTTTGTTCATCAAGATACCTCTCCCCTATGCAGCTGCTTTGAGCTTCAGGGAGCTAAGAGCTTGCCTGTCTTCCAGTAGTCTAATTGCCTCTTTAGCCAATTCTTTAATTGTGTTTATCTCTAACTTTTTAGTGTCTGTCACAAACATTTCTCATAAGACTATCCTTTGTAGAAAGGCAGCCTCATTAGGGGCAGCTTGTACTTCACATGTGGTTGAGAAGTGTGACTTATTGTTTATGAAACTTCATCATGGTTTTCTTTGCTTTGCTTGCAAATAGGAATAATTCTTCTGGGCCTGTGTGCAGCCAGCTCTCTAAGGAGAGCAGGGGGGAGATGGTGCAATGGAGCTGTAACCTCCAGCTGTAGAGATCAGTGGAGAAGCCTGAGGCAAGGGACAGAGATGTAAGCCCCCAGGTGGCCAATGTCAGAAGTGCTGAGGTTTGAGAGGTGAGGAGCAAGGGTGTCCATGCAGTCTCAGACCTCAAGGGACTGTTTTTCCTACCTGTCTAGACCTCCAGAGCAGACACTCTGGATCATTATCACTTGGAGAATGCTTCTATCACCTCTTCTCTATATTAAAAAGTAAGACAAACAACCTTTTAAAAGAAAAAAATCATGGGTATCGGTGCACTTTGAAATCTTCCTCCTTAACTACACTATGAAATTTTTCTAATTAGCTGTACAAGTCTTGAAGACTTGAAGAAAATTGCAGGAAGAAACAAGGCTCGTTAGGGCTTACTGTATCTTAATGAGCCCCATGGTGTGTTTGAGGCTGAGTCCATGAATCTCAGCTACTGAGAGCAGACTGAAAGAAACTTCTCAAGAAGTCAAAGTCAGAAGCAAAGTACCTTGAAGCAGTAATGGGCCCCACTGAGGGCCATTCCTGGCAAAGCCTCCCCAGGGACTCGTTAGAGCAGAAAACTGGAGGCTGTGATTGCAGGTAGGCAAAAGCACTGTGCAGGTGGCTGTAATGCTGAGAAAACCCTTGGTTTGTTTTATGCAGCAGAAAGGCCAAGCCCTGATCCCCAGGCCCTGGGAAGGCAGATCCTGTCCCTCATGCATGGCTCAGGCCTCTTCCTGGGTCAGCAGGATGTGAGGGTGAGCAATGCCAAGTGTAGGGAAACTGTGCAACACCTCCCAGCCTCCCCAAGCAGGGGTGAGGAAGAAACTATGTCCAGAGCCTCAAAACAAGTTTTGCCTGGTACGCCTCAGAGGCAGAGGCAGCTGACAAAGCCAAGACAAGAAATACCTTGGACCTGTTCTGCCTTTCAGCCTTGCCAGAGCACTTGGCCATCTCTACTGCAGGCTGTCATAACCTGTCCCATGCCTTATCTCTTTCCCTTCAGGCTGTTGATGTCCATCTTGCTTTCCCACCTAGCTCTCACCACAGCATTTCTACTCCTTCTTTGATGTCTCTCTAGCCTGGCTGGGTTTTCCTTGAAACACAACGCCATGGGCTGATCTGGGCTCTCTCTGGGTGACCTCTTGCACCACAAGGCTACCCTCTGAGTGACATTTCTTTCTCAACACATCCAGTCTGAACCTTCCAAGCTGCACTTTGTGCAGGTTTCCTTCTCTTCACACTTCACCAAGAAAAGCTCCATCATCTCTGAAGCCAGCCTTCAGGCAGGTGCACTCTACTACCATAGTGCCCTGAGCCTCCACTTCACCAGGCTGAAGAAGCCCAAGTCCCTCAGCCTCTCCAAAGAGTCCCCAATGCCCATCTTGGCAGGTCATAGAATCATAGAATCATTTAGGTTGGAAAAGACCTTCAAGATCTTCGAGTCCAACCATTAACCATGCCCAGTAAACCATGTCTTGAAGTACCCTCTCCACTCGCTTTTTTATTATCTCCAGGGATGGTGACTCAACCACTTCCCTGGGCAGCCCCTTCCAAAGTTTGACAACCATCTCAGTAAAAAAACATTTCCTAATATCTAACGTAAATCTCCTTTGCCTCAACTTGAGGCCATTTCCTCTTGTCCTATCTCCAGCCACCTGACAGAAGAGACCAACACCCACCTCACTACAACCCCCTTTCAGGTAGTTGTAGAGAGCGATAAGGTCTCCCCTCATCTTTCTCAAGCAAGTACAAGTCTCCCTATTGGCAAGGACAGGGTACACCTGGTCTCCCTCCCGGCGCCAGTGGGGTAGACCTGGTCTCCCTAACCACGCAGGCAGGGTAGACCTGGCCTCGCTAACCGCATGGGTGGGGTTAACTTCACCTTCCGACTGTCACCGGTGGGGTAGACCTGGCCTCCCTATCTATGCGGGCTTGGTAGACCTGGACTCCCTAGCAGAGTGGGGGAGGGGGAGTAGACCTCCCTACTGGCAAGGCCTGCGTAGACCTGGCCTCCCTATCCGGGTGGGCCGGGTAGACCTGGCCAACCTAACTGAATGGGCAGGGTAGACCAGGCCTCCCGACCAACACCAATGGGGTAGAACAGGCCTCCCTGCCTGTGTGAGCTGGGTAGACCTGGGCTCCCTACCATCGCCGGTGGAGTAGACCAGGCCTCCTTAACCGCGCGGGTGGGATAGACATGGCCTCCCTACCAGCGCACATGGAGTAGATCAGGCCTCGCTAACCGCACGGGTGGGGTAGACCTGGCCTCGCTAACCGCTCAGGCGGAGTAAACCAGTCTGCCCTAACGGCAAGGGCGCGGTAGACCTGGCCTCCCTGTACGCTTGGGTGGGGTAGACCTATCCTCCCTAACCTCACAGGTGGAGTAGACATGGCCTCCCAACCAACGCCAGTGAGGTAGACCTCCCTCCCTAACCGTGTGGGCGGGATAGATCTGGCCTCCTGACCAGCTACAGTGGGGTAGATCTGGCCTCCCTATCCGTGCAGGTGGGATAGACCTGGCCAACCTAACTGCTTGGGTAGACTAGACCTGGCCTCCCTACCGGCAAAGGCGGGGTAGACCTGGCTTCCCGACGGGAGAGGGCTCTTTAGACCTGGCCTAACTAACCGAGCGGGCAGGGTCGACCAGGAGTTCCTACTGTAAAAGGGCGAGGTAGACCTGGCCTCCCTAATGGCACCATTGGAGTAGACCAGGCCTCCCTAACTGCGCAGACTGGGTAGACCTGGCCTCCCTACCTGCTCAGGTGGGGTAGACCTGGCCTCCCTAAACACGCGGACCTGATAGATCCTGCTTGCCTACCGGCACAGACGGGGTAGTCCAGGCCTCCCTACCAGCAAGGGCGGGGTAGACCTGGCCACCCTAACTGCATGGGCAGTGTAGACCTGGCCTCCCTTACCGGGCTGGCGGGGTACTCCTGGCCTCCATAATGGCACCGATGGAATAGACCAGGCCTCCCTAACCGTGCGAACAGGGTAGACTTGGCCTCCCTACCGGCGCCAGTGGTGTAGACCTTGCCTCCCTACCAGCACCGGTGGGGTAGACCTGGGCTCCCTATCCCCGTGGGCAGGGTAGACCTGGCCTCCCTAACCGCATGGGTGGGGTAGACCTGGCCTCGCTACCAGTGCTGGAGGGGTTGACGTGGCCTTCTTACCCACAGGCGGGGTAGACCAGGCATACCTAACCACTCAGGTGAAGTAAACCTCTCCTCCCTACCAGCAACAGATAAGTAGACCTGACCACCCTAACCGAGCAGGCAGGGTAGACCTGGCCTCCTTACCCACGTGGGCAGGGTAGACCACGCCTCCCTACCTGCAAAGGCGGGGTAGACCTGGCCTCCCTAATGGCACCGGTGGGGTAGACATGGCCTCCCTAACTGCGTAGGCAGGGTAGAACTGGCCTCCGTAGGGACGTTGGTTGGGTACACCAGGACTTCTTGACCGCACAGTTGGGTAGACCTGGCGTCCCTACCGGCAAGGGCACAGTAGACCTTGCCTCCCTAGCTGACCAGGTATGGCAGACTAGACCTCCCTACCGGCGCCGGTGGGGTAGACCTGGCCTCCCTAACTGTGTGGGTGGGGTAGACCTGGCTAGCCTACCAGCAATGTCACGGTAGGACTGGCCTCCCTACCATAGTGGGCGGGCTACACCCAGGCCTCCCTACTGGCAAGGTCTGGGTAGACCAGGCCTCTCTTGCCTCGAGGGTGGGGTAGACCAGGACTCCCGACCAGTGCTGCTGGGGTAGACCTGGCCTCCCTAGATGAGCGGACCTGGTAGACCAGGCCTCCCTCCTGGCAAGAGCAGAGTACACCTGGCCTCCCTGCTGGCGCCAATGCAGTACAGCAAGCCTCCCTAATTGTGCATGCAGGGTAGACCTGACTTCCCCAACCATGCGGTGGGGTAGAACTGGCCTCCCTTCTTGCAAGTGACGGCTATACCAGCCCTCCCTAAGCGCGTGGGCGGGGTAGACCTGGTGCCAGTGGGGTAGACCAGGCCTCCCTACCCGTGCGGGTCAGGTAGACCTGGCCTCCCTAGCCGAGTGGGGAGCCTAGACCATGTCTCCCTACCGGCAAGAGCGTGGTAGACCTGGCCTCCCTACCTGCCCTGGTGGGGTAGAGCAGGCCTCCCTAGCCATGCGGGTGGGGTAGGCACGGCCTCCTTATAGGCGCCAGTGGGTAGACATGGTTTCCCTACCCAAGTGGGCAGGGTAGACCTGGTCTCCCTACCTGATTGGGTGGCATAGACCTGGCCTCCCTATGCATGCAGGCGGGGTAGATGAGGCATACATAACTTTGCGGGTGGGGTAAACATGGCCTCCCTAGTGGCGACGATGGGATAGACATGGTGTCTCTACCCAAGCAGGTGGGGTAGACCTGGCCTCCCAACCCACGTGGGTGGGGTTAACCAGGCCTGCCTACCAGACAGGGCTGGGTAAACCAGGCCTTCCTAAATGCGTGGGCGGGGTAGACATGGCCTCCCAAACTGCACAGGCAAGCTAGTCCAGGCCTCTCGACTGGCGCTGGTGGGGTAGACCTGGCCTCCCTATCCATGCGTACAGGTAACCTGGCCTCTCTAACCACGCGGGTGGTGTAGACCAAGCCTCCCTAATGGCTCCAGTGGGGTAGACCTGGTCTCACTATCCACAAGGGCGGGTTAGACCAGTCCTCCCTACTGGTAAAGGCGGGGTAGATCTGGCCTCCCTACAGGTGCTGGTGGTGTAGACATGGTCTCCCTACCCGAGAGGGCAGGGTAGACCTGGCCTCCCTGCTGGCACCGGTGGGGTTGACCTGGCCTCCCTACCTGCATGGGATGGGTAGACCAGGCCTCCCCACTGCCTCCGGTGTGGTATACCTGGTCTCCCTAACCACGCGGGCGGCGTAGACCTGGCTTCCCTACCTGCAATGATGGGGTTGACCAAGCCTCCCTAACCGCGTGGGCAGGGTAGACCTGGCCTCCCTACCGGTGCCGGTGGGGGAAACCATGCCTCCCTAACTGCACAGGCGGGGTAGAACTGGCCTCCCTACCGGTGACAGAGGTGTAGACCTTTTCTCCCCACCTGAGAGGGCAGGGTAGACCTAGACTCCCTACCAGTGCTGGTGGGATAAACCTGACCTCCCTGCTGCACCGGTGGGACAAACCTGGCCTCCCTACCTGAGGAGGCAGGGTAGACCAGGCCTCTCTAACCACGCACACGGGGTAGACCTGGCCTCCCTACTGGCAAGGACAGGGTAGACCTGGCCTCCCTAGTCTAGTGGGTGGGTTTGACCAGGTCTCCCTATACGCGTGGGCAGGATAGGCCTGGCATCCCTAACCATGTGTTCATGGTAGACTTGGCCTCCCGAATGGTGCCAGTGGGGTAGACCAGACCTCACAACCTGAGGGGTGGGGTACACCTGGCGTCCCTACCTGAGCGGGTGGGGTAGGCCTGGCCTCCCTACCGGCAAAAGCAGGGTAGACCAGGCCTCCCTAATCGCGCAGGCAGAGTAGACATGGCCTCCCGACTGGCGCCGGTGGGGTAGACATGGTCTCCCTACCTGAGCAGGCAGGGTAGACTTGGCCTCTGTAATGGTTTGGGTGGGGCAGACTAGGCCTCTGTAACCGTGCTGGTGGAGTAGACCTGGCTTCCCTACCCACGTGGGTCAGGTAGACCAAGCCTCCATAACCGCGCTGGTGGGGTAGACAAGCCCACACTAGCAGCGCCGGTGGGGTAGACCTGGCCTCCCTAACTGCACGGGCGGGGTACTCCTGGCCTCCCTACTGGCGCCGGTGGGGTAGAACTGACCTCACTGCTGTGCTGATGGGGTAGACCTGGCCTCCCTAGCCGAGTGGGCAAGGTAGACCTGGTCGCCCTACCCGACCAGGTGGGGTAGACCTGGCTTCCTTACCCACGCGGGCGGGGTAGACCAGAACTCCCTACCGGCAAGGGCGGGGTAGACATGGTCTCCCTACCCAAGTGGGAGGGGTAGACCTGGACTCCCTACTGGCACCCGTGGTGTAGACCAGGCCTCCGTAACTGCACGGGTGGGGTAGACCTGGCCTCCCTAACTGCACGGCAGGGTAGACCAGGCCTCCCTAATTGTGCGGTGGGGTAGACCTTGCCTCTCTATCGGCACCGGCAGGGTCGACCGGGCCTCCCTAATCACGTGGGCGGGGTAGAACTGGCCTCCCTACCCACGCAGGCAGGGTAGACCAGGCCTCCCTACCTGAAAAGGCAGGGTAAATCTGGCCTCCCTAAACGTACAGGCATGGTAGACCTGGCCTCCCTGCTGCACCGGTGGTGTTCACCTAGCCTGCCTACCTGCGTGGCACAAGTAGGCCTGGCCTCCCTAACTGTGCGGGCAGGGTAGACTTGGCATGCCTACTGGCACAGGCGGGGTAGACCAGGCCTACCTGCTGTCAAGGGTGGGCTAGACCTAGCCTCCCAAACTGCGCAGGCGGGGTAGACCTGGCCTCTCGACTGTCGCCGGTGGGGTAGATCAGGCCTCACTACTCGAGGGGTGGGGTACACATGCCCAACCTACCCAAACAGGTTGGGTAGACCTGGCCTCCCTACCGGTTCCGGTGGGGTAGACATAGTCTCCCTACCCAAGCAGGCGGGATAGACCTGGCCGCTCTAACTGTGCTGGTAGGGTAGACCTGGCCACCTTACCCATGAGAGTGGAGTAGACCAGGCCTACCTACCCAAGCGATCAGGGTAGACCTGGCCACCCTACCTGCGCCTGTCGGGTAGACCTGGCCTCCCTAACAGCGTGAGCGGGGTACACCTGGCCTCCCTACCCATGCAGGCGTGGTAGACCTGGCCTGCCTGCTGCACCGTTGGGGTAGACCTGGACTCTCTACCGTCGCTGTTGGAGTAGACCTGGCCTCCCCGCCCGCACAGGCCGGGTAGACCAGGCCTCCGTAACCACGCAGTCGGGGTAGATCTGACCTCCCTACCAGCAAGGGCAAGGTAGACATGGCCACCCTACCTGCAAGGGCGGGGTAGACCTGGCCTCCCTGCTGCACCGGTGGGGTAAACCTGGCCTCCCTAACTGGACAGGCGGGGTAGACATGGTATCCCTAACAGCACGGGCAGGGTAGACCTGGCCTTCCTAACCGCGCAGCGGGGTAGAACTATCCTCCTTGCCAGCGCCGGGGGGTAAACAGGCCTCCCTAGCCAAGCAGGTGGGGTAGACCAGGCCTTCCTAATTGTGCTAGCGGGGTAGACCTGGCCTACCTACCAGCGATGTGGGGTAGACCTGTCCTCCCTAACCGCGTGGGTGGGATAGACCTGGCCTCCCTAGCCGAGTGGGCAGGGTAGACCAGGCCTCCCTACCAGCAAGGGTAGGTTAGACATGGCCTCCATAGCCAAGTGAACGGGGTAGACCTGGCCTCCCTACCGGCGCTGGTGGAGTATACCTGGCCTCCCTGGTGCACTGGTGGGGTAGACCTGCCCTCCCTAAACACGCCAGTGGGGTAGAACTGTGTCGTGGTTTAACCCCAGCCAGCAACTAAGCACCATGCAGCCGCTCACTCACTTCCCCCCATCCAGTGGAATGGGGGAGAAAATCAGGAAAAAGAAGCAAAACCTGCAGGTTGAGATTAGAACAGTTTAATAGAACAGAAAAGAAGAAACTAATAATGATAATGATAACTCTAATAAAATGACAAGACCAGTAATGAAAGAATTGGAATGTACAAATGATGCGCAGGGCAATTGCTCACCACCTGCCGACCAAGACCCAGCTAGTCCCCTGAGCGGCGATTCGCCGCCCCCCCTTCCCAGTTCCTATACTAGATGGGACGTCACATGGTATGGCATACCCTGTTGGCCAGTTTGGGTCAGGTGCCCTGGCTGTGTCCTGTGCCAAATTCTTGTGCCCCTCCAGCTTTCTCACTGGCTGGGCATGAGAAGCTGAAAAATCCTTGACTTTAGTCTAAACACTACTTAGAAACAACTGAAAACATCAGTGTTATCAACATTCTTCGCATACTGAACACAAAACATAGCACTGTACATGCTACTAGGAAGACGATTAACTCTATCCCAGCTGAAGCGGGACAAGCAAGCGAGGTGATACATAGCAGAACTTTAAAAAACAGGGCAACAACTCTAAGAACACATAAATCAACATAGTGACCAGCAACTATTAGACCAATATAATGAATGCTTATAACAGATTTGCTTTAACAAGCTCTGGTCAGGTTTGTCATTATCTCAAACCTTCGTGCCCCACGTTGGGTGCCAAAAAGAACTGTCGTGGTTTAACCCCAGCCAGCAACTAACTCTACCCCAGCTGAAACCAGGACACTGTCATACCCACATGTTCTCATGCAGCTCTGTGATTGGCTGCCTGCCTGCTTTGAAGAAGGAAGTGCTCAGATATCAAAATACATACTTGTACTACAATATACACATTTTTGGTTTCATATACATATATATCAGTGAGTGTACAAATACGTATACACATTTTTTATGTAATTATGAATAGATACTGTATTTTAAACAGTTATACCTCTCTATAGGCATATATATATGTATACGTTTAAATGTATATGTATTTTTGTATATAAAAAACATGTATAAATCTGAAGAAATTAAATATTTATAGCCATTATAACATAGGTATAAAATGGATAAAACCTTTAATAAGAGCTAATGGAATGAACAATTAGAGTTTAAATGTGAACAGAAAGACAAACACAAGGGTGGGTCAAGGTCCCCCACTTTACCAGGCTGCAGAAGAAGTCCAGACATGTCTGGGTTGGGGGGAAGTTGAAGAGGGTGGGGAGGAAACAGACAAGGTGGAACATGCCCGAGGGCTATGGCCCCCTCCTAGGCGGTCACCGAGGAGCCCCCAGTGCAAATCCTGTTAACATATCAAGAAGCGTCCAATCCCGTGAACCAGACTAGGAGGACCCCACAGCCCAGCCCAGCCCAGCAGGATGGCCATGCATGGTTACTGGGGCAGACTCTGAGCTTTCCTCGGTGCTGCAAGACACAGGCAATGCCATCTGCAAACATGGAAAAGCAGGACAAAGTGCCAACTTCAGAAGAATACGTGCTTGGGGGCTATACAGAAAAGACCCAAACAGGATCTCAAAAGAGACCATGTGGACGAGAGGAACTAGCCAGTGAGCCCAGGAACTGCAAAGTGGCTTTCGAGGTTCCAAGCAGAGAGGGAGGGTTGTAGTGGGGAACTCTCTTTCCCCATGGTTGTGGGGGATTTCACAGCTACCTGTAAGACCACTGTGGGGTGCAGACTGGTGCTATACACATTTCCTTGTCCTTAGGCTGATAACCTGATTAAATGTTTCAAACAGCTCTGGCTGACTGAGAGAGGGGAGAGGTCAGGAGTGTGCTGGCACTTGTGCAGGTCCACCTGAGCCACACCAGCCAAATCCAGTATGCTGTGTGTACGTCCTGTCAAAGGATGGGGAAGGGGGTGGTGATGGTGGAGGTGAATGTTTTGAATCCTGTAGGACCTGAGCAGGATGTACACGGGAGGGAACAAGGTGTGAAGATTGTACTGGGTCTGGCTGGGATGGCGTTAGTTTTCTTGTTAGCAGCCCCTATGGTGCCAAGCTTTGCCTTGGTGGTCAAAAGAGTGTTGACTGATAACACACTGACATTGTAGCTACTGCTGAGCAGCACTTGCACTGCATCAAGGCCTTCTCTGTTTCTCACTCTGCCCTGACAGCGAGGAGGCTGGAGCTGACCCCAATGGACCAAAGGGATATTCCACACCATATGACGTCATAGTCAGTTATAGGACTAGGGGAGTGATGGGTGTAGAAGATGTAATGCAGTTATTAAACTGTCTTTATCTAGACCCATGAGATTTGTTTTCTTGCTTTTGTCCTTCCACTTTCCTTCCCCATCCCCCTGGTGGGGAGTGAGCAAGTGACTGGGTGGGGGCTGCCACATGGGGTGACCCCACCAGACAAGCACATAGAACATAGGTTGGTATGGGCTTGTGAGGTCAGTGGTGCCTGAGGAGATCATAGGCTGGGAGCTGGCAGGTGGCTTGTGTAAGTGTTTGTGAGATTACTGATACCTGAGTAGCTGATAGGCCAAGAGTAGGGGCGTGGCTTGTGTCAGAGCTTGTGAGGTCACTTGTGCCTTTGCGTCTCACAGGCAAGCAGATAGCAAGTAGGTGGCTATGTGGTGGCCAGCTCACTGGTGCCTGAGTAGCTGATAGGTAAGAGGGAGTGTCATGGTTTAACCCCAGCCAGCAGCTAAGCAACACACAGCCGCTCGCTCACTCACTCCCCCCCACACCCAGTGGGATGAGGGAAAAATTCGGCAAAAGAAGTAAAACTCGTGGGTTGAGATAAGAACAGCTTAATAGAACAGAAAAGAAGAAACTAATAATGATAATGATAACACTAATAAAGCTGATAGGGCAGGAGCAGGGATCTCGCATTGTACTGGTTTTGGCTGGGATAGAAGTAACTTTTTTTTTAGTAAAATAGTGAGCTAGCAACTGTGTGGAACTTAGCTGCCAGCTGGGGTTAAACTGCGACAGGTATGTGTAGGTTGTTTTGAGGTCACTGGTGCCTAGAGAGCTGATAGGTCAGGACCTGGCACATAGCTTGGGCAGGTGCTTCTGGTGTCACCAAAATAACATTCAGACCACAACCAAACATGGCTTTTTGGAAGAACCATCGTTAGCAGAAGTCCATCCACGGCGCCCACACGTGTGGCACTGTAGCTCAGGCACATGCAGTGGTGGCAGTAGGAGGGGTGTGCAGTGACCGTCAGTATAAATCATGAGCATGCAGTGGTGGCCGTGGGAGGATGGCAGTGTTCATGCCACCAATGGCACCTCATGGCTGCGGGGCTCGGTGCAGAGCGGCCGTGTGCTGTCACAAGGGCATCAGAGGGGACGGGATCCGCCCGGCCCCGTGTCTGCGAGGCCGAAGGAGCAGCCCCTGCAGCCCTGGCTGGAGCAGTCGGGGTAGGGGTAGCTCGGGGGCACCGCAGGGATGTGCCTGGGCACGGCACCAGGAAGAAACCACAGACTTCCTCCGGAGCGTGGGGAGCTCTGCGAGGTCACGTGGGCTGTGGTTTGTGCACCTGCAGGCTGCAGCTCCCGAGCCACCCGCGGGGAATAACGGCCCCTCGGTGACATGCCGAGAGTCAGGGACACATTTGAGCCTCTGGGCTGCATGTCTGCTGCTGGGCAGGGACATGTCCCAGCTCCGTCTCCGGCTTCTGCGAGGGACCCACCATGGGGCTCTCCGGGGAGGGACGAATGAGTCGGCACTCGTGGAATGGAGCTCTTCCCCTGGCCAAGGACCTTTCCCAGCTGCTGCTCCCAGTATAGCGATGTCTGAAGCAGGGGCAGGGGCTGTTTTCTTCCTTCCTGACACAGCCCCCGGTGCAGTCTCAGCCCTGTGATTCCCATGGCACAGGGGTGGCTGGACACTCGCACCTGGGGCTCTTGGATGTGCCCGGTGCAGGAGATGCTCAGTGCTCCTAGTCCACATGGCACAGTTCAGGGGGTGAAAAACCTGTTCCCCCCCCACAACTGGCCCTGTCTTGTGTCGGCCTCCCACCACAATGACGTGACACCTGTAGCGGAGCCATCTCTCATATATGGTCATGAATGGTGCTGGAGAAGTTCATTGGAGGGCTGGGCTGTGTCGGAGGGGAGATGGTTCCCGATAATGTCTAAAAAGGTGCTGCTGCTTCAATTGGCTCCTCCTGTAGCTGGGCTGGCATCTGCAGAGATATATAACCCTCCCATTGCTGTTGTCCCCGTGAGTTCCCGGGAGCCGTGACAGGGAGTGGGGTGCAGCAGGGCTGCGCCGGCAGGGCAGGACTCTCAGGATGGGGACAGAGGGACTGGTGTTCCCGCAGGTGCTGTGGCTGCTCCTCTGGGTCCAGCTGTGCAGGGGTAAGTGCTGCCTCCCTTGTCCCACAGCCCAGGGCCAGCAGGTACCAGTGTGGTCATTGGGATTTGTCTGGGAATGGGGTTTCTTTGCAGGTGCTACGGAGATGAGGGGCAGAAGGTGCTCAGGTCCATGGACCCTGTGCCTTTCCCTGTGCCCATCTGGGTGGGTTGGCAAGAATAGCTCCTTTTCCAGGGCTCCAGTGTTCAGGGCAGCCTGTTCCTGGCTCGATTTATAGACACCCTGTCCTGGGGTACCCCTTTGGGATCCCCTGTTCCCCAGCACTGTACCTCTGGAGCTGGTGGTGGCCTAGCTGGTGATGGCAGCACTCAGAGATGCCCAGGGCACTGCGGAGCTCTAGGGTACCTTGGAGGGTTTGTGTGCTGCTCACTGCCCCTTTGGTTCAGGGGCCCCCTGACCCCATGAGAGCGGTTTGGACTCCACAGAGAGAAGGGGACCGGGGTATCTACAGTAGAGAAATATCCTTCCTGGGGAGCTTGGCCCAGGGCATGGACTGGGCTGATACCAGGGGTGAGGAACGTGAAAAGCCCTGGGGTGGGGGTGGGTTTGGATGATGCTGAGGCAGGTGCAGGCTGGTGCTGGAAGCTGCAGGCCTGGGTACAAGCAGCTGTTGAGGGGGTGCTGGGCTTGGGAGTAGAGGGTGCCCAGTGCAGCGCTGGGCAGTGTGGGGGTGGGTGTGGGTGGGGGGCAGGTGGCTGTTGGGGTGGGAAGAGCTGCCTTGTGCAGTGGGATGGTGAGTGACCCAGCTGGTCTGGAACTGGGCACCCACAGCCTTGTGCAGTCCATGGGGATAGAAGGGACCCCTCCACTGATCTGGGGACAGCCTGGAGGGGAGAGGGCTCCTACCCCAGTACATGTGATTTGGCCCAGGTAGGGGGTTCCCCCAGACCTGCAGTGCTGGGGTTTGGCACTCTCCTGACCCATCCCATGCTGGTGTTTGAAGGTGCTGTGGAGGTGAGGCTGGCAGATGGCAGCAGTCGCTGTGCTGGGAGAGTGGAGGTGAAACACAATGGCGAGTGGGGGACTGTATGTGATGACGACTGGAGCATGAACAATGCGGCAGTGGTTTGTAAGCAGCTGGGCTGTGGGTCTGCTGTTGAAGCTCCTCAGTATGGACACTTTGGGGCAGGATCTGGTCCCATTTGGATGGATAATGTTGGCTGTAAAGGCACCGAGTCTTCCCTGTCTGACTGCAGACACAGAGGATGGGGTGAACATAACTGTGACCACAGTGAGGATGCTGGAGTGATCTGTTCAGGTAAGGGGACAGCCTGCTGCCTACCTCTGGATCTGGGATGGGGGAAGGGACTGTGGCTGTGCCCTCAGGGAGCAACAAGTGGACACTGGAGTACAGCCAAGTGATGCTGGTCTAACTGCCAAGCTGGGACTGTCATTGCTGATGTCCCCAGTCCTTGGGGAGGGCCCAGAGGGATCCTACCCCAGGGTGATCTGACCTTGCCAGAGTGTCTCAGTCACCCTCAGTCAGTGTCTTGGACTGCAGATGAATCCTCCATCCCTTCCCCGGGGTGTCCATTGGGCTTCATCGATCTCCACCCATTCTGCCAGTTTGCAGCCAACTATGCTGAGGGTCCCTGTGCTGGAAACACCCAGGGGCACTTACTCGGCACTCCACGCCTTGGAGGAACAGCATGAGATGGCTGATCCTCCTGGGTCATTCCCCTTTGTAGACATGGTTACCTCACCTGAATCAAATGGGCTTTTCAGAGAGGATGAGTGCTGGGCCCTGGAGAATGGAGCAGGGTGGCCACAAAGCCCTTCGCTGCCTGTGCCCAGGGCTTGGCTGTGTGGACCAGCATTTGCAAGGGTTAGGGGCTTGGCAGCTGCTTGACCCTGGCTGCTCCCTCCTGCATCACCACAGTCACAGGCTGGCACTGGGATATATCCCTGGGGCTGTGACAGCCCTGTAGGGGCATAGCCGCATGTAGGCAGCACTGACCCACTGCCCAAGCCCTCCTGCCTGCCCATGGTTCCCCACACTGCCCCATGACACAGGGTCTTTGGCAGCAGTTACTGACCCTCCTCTGTGCCTGCTGTTCTCGGAGAGCTGGCATGGGCCCAGTGGGAGTCTCCTGCCCCTCTGTCTCGCCATCCATCTGGGTTGTGAACACCTCCAGGCAGAGCACTGTGTCCCTGGCTGAGGACACCCTCCCCACGAGCAGACGTCAGAGGGATGTTCACAGGCACCAGGCATGATAGCAGCTGCCCCGTTTCCGTGCTCTGTAACATCTTCCACCTAAAATGAACCTTCCAACACCCCAGGAACACCCCTGGGATCAGAGGGTGCTTCTGGTTGCATCAGGGTGATGGTCCTGCCTGGCCCCAAGCTGTACAGGGGCTGAGCAGGCTGCAGCAGTCATTATCATCTGGGCCAGTTCTCCTGGATCCAAACTGCTCACACTACTGCAGTGCTGGAGGGACCATACCAGGCAACACAGGGAACCTTGTGTGCAGCAGTTTGTCTGAGCAGTACCTGTGGCTGTGAGTCTGTGACAGACATGCACCCTCAAGTGCTCTGATGGTGTAGAGATGGGGTGCGTGGGGGTCTGGATGTGCCTGTGTCAGCAACACTCCCCCAACAACTTCCTCTGGGATGTGCAATGCGGAGTTTGGTCACAGCTTGCTGGGAGGTGATGTAGGGCATGGGCATTTCACTGTCAGAGGGCTCTGGGAACTCCCAGGTTTTATGTTTTTTTTCCAGGATTTGTCCGGCTGGTGGAAGGGAAGAGCCACTGCTCAGGACGTGTGGAGATCCATGACGGGGACCAGTGGAAAACTGTTTGTGATTCACATTTTAGTCCCAAAGCTGCTGATGTGGTCTGCAGGGATTTGCAGTGCGGCGTGGCCCTGCCTGTCGCTGGGCCAGCTCACTTTGGAGAAGGGGTCAGTCCCATCTGGGATGGAGAGCTGCAGTGTGTGGGGAATGAATCCCGCCTCATGTTCTGCCGCAGAGGGTCCTCCAGGGACCAGGCCTGCACCCACGCGAACAGCGCTGTTGTCACCTGCACACGTAAGGACTCAGGGAGGTGTTGAACACCAGGGCTGTGCCAGGGGTTGGGGAACAGAGCAAGGACCGTGCTGGGCCAGGTGTGAGGACAGGAGGGATGATAGGATTTTTTGCAGCATGAAAATAGTGCAGAAGGAGAAGAAAGGCATGCTGTCCCTCTGGACTCTCTGCCTGCTACTGCGGGTACACAAGCACCAATCCACCCTCTCTCCTCCTCCTCTGTCCCCACAATACACAGGATTCAGGCTGGTGAACGGCAGCACAGCGTGTGCAGGGAGGGTAGAGGTCCAGGTGTCAGGGACCTGGGGGAGCCTCTGTGCCTCCCACTGGGATCTCTCGGATGCCCACGTTCTCTGTCATCAACTCAACTGTGGGTTTGCTGAGTCCATTCCTGGAGGAGAGCATTTTGGGAGAGGGACTGGCCCTGTCTGGAGAGACTCATTCCACTGTGACGGGACAGAATCCCACCTGGGACAGTGCCCAGTGATCACCCTGGGAGCCTCACCATGCTCCCACGGGAACAACGCTGCTGTCGTTTGCTCAGGTGAGTGCTGGAAAAATGCTGCATTAACTCCATTTGCCCTTTGTGTGTGATGTGGCCACGCAAACCAGGGATCCCACGACAGTGCAAGGCTGAATTTCTCCCTGGAGAAACCCTGGCTTCCCCAGGAGCCATCTGCAGGGCTTTGCCTGCTTAGAGTGACAGCTCTACTTTGGGAGAGCTGAGGGATGAACGGAGGCAGGCATCTGCCCCCAGGGCAGTGGCTTAGGTCCTAGGACCACCACCAGGCCAGGGCTCCTCCATTCTCCTACTGTGGGACAAGCCCAGAGCAGGGATGCAGGGCTGTGCTCCACCTTTCTGGCTGCAGAAAACTGCATCCCATCCCCAGAGAGAGCTTTGCAGAGCCCCATCCCACCACCCAGGCAGCAGGTGCCTGGGTGCCCCCAACAGCATCAGACCTGAGTGTGAGCTGCAGAGAGGGCCCGGGTTTTGCCCTCACTTCTCATCAGCAAAAGGCTCAATCTTGTCATGTTTGGTCAGAAAATCCCCCCTCGCCCTGCTCCCTAAAGGGAGCTGTGGCATCTCTGCTCTCCCCAGGCTCAGCCGGCTTTGCATCCCTGCGGCTGGTGGGTGGAGGGAGCCGGTGCGACGGGCGAGTGGAAATCTTCCAGAATGGGACGTGGGGCAGAGTCCTGGATGACCAGTGGGACTTGCAGGAGGCCAGCGTGGTGTGCCGGCAGCTGCGGTGCGGAGAGGCAGGGACAGCCTACAACCCCCCGAAGCCTCAGAGAGGGATGGGTCCCGTGGGGCTGCGAGGGGTCCAGTGTGCAGGGCACGAGGCCAACCTGGCCCTCTGCAACACCTCCCTGCCCAAGAGTGCACCGGCGGCTGGGGTTGCAGAGGACGTGGGAGTCATTTGCTGGGGTGAGCGGCGCTGCACGGGCCCCCCCAGGTGATGGGGTGGGTGGGCAGCCGGCCCCTGACAGCAACTGGGGTTTCTGCCCACTACAGGGAGCCGGAGGGTCCGGCTGGTGAACGGGTCTGGGCGCTGTGCTGGGATAGTGGAGGTCTACTACCAGGGCATCTGGGGGACTGTCTGTGACGATGGCTGGGACCTGTCTGATGCCGCCGTCGTTTGCCACCAGCTGGGCTGTGGAGGGGCAGTGGAGGCAGTCGGCTCCGCTCAGTTCGGGGCAGGCTCCGGGCAGATCTGGCTGGGTGGCATGAACTGCTCTGGCTCCGAAGCTGCTCTCTGGGACTGTCCTGCCAGGCCCTGGGGGCAGCACGACTGCGGGCACAAAGAGGACGCGGGAGTCATCTGCTCAGGTCTGTGGTGGGAGCTGTAGTGGGAGCCTGGCTTTTGCAGAGGCCAGGACACAAGGAGAGACGGGCATGGCCAAGGCTGTCCCTGGCTGCCTCTGAGCTCCTGCCCAAGCATGTCCTGTGGACACCCGTGCACGGGTACCGTCAGTCCCACTGCGGGTCCCTGGGGATCTCAGTCGTCCCCAAGGGTTATCAGGAAGGGCAGGGGTGTCTGTCCATCAGGGACTTCTCTCTGCCCTTGGGTGCAAGGGGGACATGCTGGCCCTGGCCCTGCCCGGATAAGGGCCTGGGGGGTGCAGAAGTGTCCTGGCTCCCACTGCCCCAGACCAGCCTGTTCCCCCTTGGTGCCTTTCCTCCCAGAGTTGGTGGCCCTGAGGCTGGAAAACAGTGATGGCTGCTCCGGGCGCCTGCAGGTTTTCTACAACGGGACATGGGGCAGCATTTGCTCCAACTCGATGACTCTCGCCACGGTGTCTCCGGCATGCAAGGAGCTGGGCTGCGGGGATGGAGGATCCCTGGAAACACAGCTGCCTTTTGGAAGGGTGTCTGGCCCTACCTGGCTGGATTACGTGCAGTGCGGGGAGAAAACCAGCTCCTTCTGGCAGTGTCCCTCTGCTCCCTGGAACCCACAGTCATGTGAAGACCTGCGAGAGGAGACCCACATCACCTGCAATGGTAACTCTGAGCCACCTGGGCACCCCAGTATCACCCCAGCTCTTGTTCCCTGCTGGGTATGACCAAATGCAGAGGAGGAACTTGGAGGGGCTTTTCCTTTCCATGTCAGTCCCTTCTGCTGCTGGTGGCAGAAAAGTGATCAAAGCCACACACGTCCAGCAGCAGTTGCCAGCAGCACCTTGGGGAGGCAGAAGCATACCAGGTGAGGTCTCAGAAGAGACCAGACAGGGTTCAGGAGAGCCTCCCCTCCACAGACACGCTCCTGCTGCTCTGTTAAACAGGGACCTTTTGGGGCTGAGCAGTCGGGGTCCCCCCACAGTCCTGTGCGTGTCCCCTCAATGACCAGGGTTCAGTTGCTGCCGTGATCGAGATGGCAGAGGGAGGCACAAGCAGAGCTCAGCCCTGCTCTCTCCTGCACAATCTCCCAAACCAGCCCTTTCACCACAGTGTTTCCTTCTTCAGGGAGACGCCCAGAAACCCCCTCGATCCCGTTGTCCCCGTGCCCCAACTCCACGAGCTGCACAGGTAGGGAGCTGCTCGTCTGTGGATGCTTCTTGTCTGGCAGGGCTCTGCCTGCTGTCTCCATGCCACGGGAGGTCTTTGCCTTCTCCAGACAGGGAGAAGATTCGTGCCGTGGGAGGTGAGGACAGGTGCTCGGGCAGAGTGGAGGTCTGGCACCGTGGCTCTTGGGGGACGGTGTGCGACGACTCCTGGGACATGCGGGATGCCGAGGTGGCGTGCAGGCAGCTGGGCTGTGGCCCCGCGGTGTCTGCCCTGCATGAGGCTGCGTTTGGGGAGGGGACGGGCCCCATCTGGCTGGAGCAGGTGGAGTGCCGTGGGACAGAGCCGTCTCTGCAGGACTGCTGGGCCCGGCCTGGGGATGGCGGTGCTTGCCGGCACAAGGAAGATGCTGCTGTGAACTGCTCAGGTGAGTGGCAGGGCTGGGACCCCTTGCTCAGGGGGAAAGCCTTTTGCGCCCTTGGTCCTGGCATGGCCCGTAACCTCCCAAGAGGAAGAACATTTCTGCAGAGTGCAGGAGCCTGGTGCCAAGTGGGGAGCAGCCTCGGTGGAACTGGATGTCTTCTGGCCTTTGTCCATGGGGCCCTGCAGCCCCAGGGATATCCCCTGGGCTGCCTGTGCCATCCTGCCTGCCACCCGCAGCAGAGGCACTGAGCCCTATGCCAGCCTCTCTTTCTAGCACCGCAGGAGAGGCAATTTGGGTGGGATGTGTCAGGGACATCCACAGACACACACACGGTGTGTTGGGGGAGAGGCTCCCCGCTACCCGCACACCCACCCTCTCAGCCCAGCTCTCCTTTTCCTCCTCTGCAGCTACACCCAGGACAGCAGCAGTCCCACCCCGAGCAGGTAACTTGTCTTCCCCCTGCGGCTGGGTATCCCCAGGGCAAGACTGTGACCCACAGCTGGGTGGAAGGGGCTCCTTGCTGGGGTGTGAAACTCCCAGGAGAAGGCACTGGTCTGGTGGTGAGGGGGGTAGGGAAGGTTGTCATTTACTCATCGGGGTAGAAGCTTCTCCATCGCTCATCCCTGGGGCCCTCCACGCCCTTCTGCCTTGTGTGATGGGGGTCAGGAATGGTGCTTTTCCCACCTCACCCAGGCCTGGTGCTGGCCTTTCCATATTCTTGCCCACACAGATTCCCCCCGGGGCCGTCTGAGTGGCAGCGGGAGAGTCTCAGTGCCCATCATCATCTGCATCATCCTGGGGGCCCTTCTCTGCCTTCTCCTGGCCCTCCTGGCTGGGCAAGCACTAAGCATCAGGGCTGGGCGCAGAGGTTGGTCTTTCCACAGCGGTCCCAGGGGGAGATGATACCTCCGGGAAGGGCTGCAGGGTGTCAGTGAGGGGCACAGGCAGAGTTGGGGGCATGAGACCGTGTGCTGCCACCTGTCCGATGCACCACCCCATTGAGTGCCTGGCCATGGGGCACCAGCAGCAAGGGGTGGAGAGAGCCCAGAGGCGGGGGGAGGTAGCGATGGGGCGAGGAGAGAAATGGCAGAGCGGGGCTGGGAGAGATGTGAGCGGGGGGAGATGGCTAAGGCTGTCCATCTGGGAGACTGTGTGGTGGGTTGACCTTAGCTGGCAGCCAGATGCCCAGCGGCCAGATGCCTAGCCAGCCACTCTCTCACTCCTCCTCCTCAACAGTACAGAAAGAGAAAAAAGGAAAAAAATGCTGAATTGCTTGTTCTGAAATCAGGGACATCACTTCCCAATTAGTCATGAGCAAAACAGGCTCAACAGGAGGAAAATTAACTTATTTTATTACCAATTCAAATAGGGTTGGTGTCATGGTTTCAGCCCAGCTGATAACAAAGGACCACGCAGCCACTCGCTCACTCCTCCTGCCCCCCCTCCGGTGGGACTGGGAGGAGAATCAGAAAGGAGAAAAGAAAATAAATGGAATCTTGTGGGTTGAGATAAGGACAATTTACTGGGACAACACAAATAGAGTAGTTACAACAACAATGGAACTAATAAAAGAATATACTAATATGAGTGATGCACAGTGCAACTGCTCACCACCTGGAACCTGATGCTCTGCCACTTCCCCCACCAAAAGCTGAGAGGCCCCCACGCAGCCCATTCCCCATTTATATACTGAGCATGATGTCACATGGTATGGAATAGCTCCTTTGCTACTACAGATCAGCTGTCCTGGCTGTGCCCCCTCCCAGGTTCCTTTGAAAATTAATTCTGTCCCACCTGCAGGCAGGGCAGTTGGATAGCGAGAAGAAAAGTTAAATACTACAACAGCACCTCCCCTTTCCCCTTTTTTTCCCAGGCTCAGCTTCTTCCCCTGAGCGTCCCATTTCAGGATGGCTACAAGACAATACTGTGGCTGCTCCTTATCTCATCACCAAGGGAAACCACTCCCTGACAGGGAGTCCTCCTCTCTCTGGCATTCCTGCTTCCAGCCAGTTTAAACCCTTCTGCAGTTGGGACTTCTTGCCCTCCATGCCAGATAAATCCTTGGTCACAAATTACCACTGCTGAGCAGTCACTACCTGAATTTTCACTTTAGGTTTCCCAGAAATGGCACACCTTGCTGCAGTGCCTAGGATATGGCAGGACAGCGCTCAGGGTTTCTTTAGTGTGGAGGAGGACATGCTCCAGAGCAGGGCTTCTCTGCTGCACCCTCAGAGGGACAGGGCATGAGGCTGCCCTCTCCTGGGGATGGCTGCAGAGTGTGAAGGTGGGTGTGCAGCCAGGGGTGCCCAGGGCTGTCCTTCTGAGCAGGGTCCCTGCACCGTGGAGGGCTGTGTGCTGGGGCAGGGACTCTGCCGCCTGCCAGGGTCAGCACTCAGCCTGCCCAGGGATCTCTCCATGGCTCCATGGGGAGAAGCTGTGGGTGGACGGAGCAACCTGCTGGCAGAGCAAGGCAGGGTCTTTCTGCTGTTGAGAGGGTGCTGCCTAGGTCAGGGTTGCTCACAGCTCCAGATCACCCCAGGGCATGCCCAGGGGGACTTTTCCAGAAGCACATCAAGGCAGGGGCTACTTGGGAGGAAAGGTGCTTTCCGGGGTCTGTGCTCTCAGCTTCCTGCTGTGGTTGTGGGGGAAAATAGGAGATGTCGGTGTGTATGTCAGTGGGGGAAACCACTAGCAAATATCAAACCAAAGCAGGCAGCAAGTATAAAAAGAGGCCTGAGAGCCAGTTATTTCAGAGACCATAAGCCTGGACTGGATATTGGAGAGCCCTGAGAGTCTGTGAGTTGGCTACTGGATGGATACTGTGGCCCAAACCACCTCCTGGAGAAAGTGAGGGGTTTGGGGGGGTCAGGTACTGATAAAGCCATCGGTCTCGATATGGAAGGGAAGTTGCCCTTTATGTGAGAGAGCAGCAGGCGTGCATGGAGCACTGCTGAATAGGGACAGTTGGACAGTCTGCATGAGAGGCCAGAACAACATAAGCAACATTGTGGTGGGTGGCTGTGTGCTGCAGACCTCCTGAACAGGAAGGAAAAGCAGGTGAGGCCTTCTTCAGACAACTGGAAGAAGCCTCCTGTTTGCAGGCCCTGCTCCTCATGGCAGACTGAAATTGCCCTGAAATTTGCTGAAGGAGCAACATAGCGAGGTGAAAGCCATCCAGGAGGTGTTTGGAGTTCATTGACAGCATCCTCGTGGCAAGGGTGCCTGAGGAGCCAGTGAAGGGGAGTGTCCTGCAGGACGTCATCCTTGGAAACAAGGAAGAGCTGGTCAGGGGTGTAATAGTCAGGGGTGAGAAAGTAGAGTTGAGGTTCCTGAGAGGCAAAGAGCAGGACTTCAGGAGAGCAGGCTTTGGTCTGCCAAGGGACATCCTTTACAGAATCCCATGGGATATGGTCCTGCAGAGAAGAGGGGAGAGCTCTTTGATGGTCAAGGCTGTCCTCTTCAAGCACCAGAACAGTACACCCAGACAGGCAGGAAGTCAAGCAATCTTGCAGGAGGCTGGTATGGATGAGAAAGGACCTCCTGACAAAAATCAATATTCCGAGACTGGATACTAGGAAAAATTTCTTCACTGAAAAAGCCATCAATCATTGGAATAGGCTGCCTGGGGAAGTGGTTGATTCACCATCCTTGGAGTTATTTAAAACACATCTAGATGTGATGTGGCACTTAGGGCCATGGTTTAGTGGTGGACTTGGCAGGGTTAGGTTTATGGTTAGACTCAATGATCTTAAAGGTCTTTTACAACCTTGCTCCAGTGCAGTTTGTGCAAAACAGGTGCCTGCAGGGTGAGCTCCTGATGGGATCCATGCGGATGCAGGGTAGCTGTCAGCTGCTCACACACAAACACCTGGCAGCATTTGAGGTGCCAGGAGTGGTCAAAAACTTGTGTTTTGCAGACAAAAACGTGTCTTCAGGCTCTGATGGGGCATACTTGGGACACCCACAACTGCCTGAGTATCAGCTGTGGGGTTGTGGAGAGGGGTCCCTTGGTGACCTCAGATTACACCCACAGTTTAGGGCACTTGAGTGTCAGTTAGACTCACATTTCCATGGCAGCCACTGGTGTTTCAGCTGACCAAAAGGAAGCGTGCACCAGAAGGATGGTCAGACCCCTGTCTAGGCACCCCCCGCTGCACTCACTATTGCTCAGCTCACTGCAAAACTCAGACATGAGCACACCCCTGCATTGCAGGCAGTGATATAATGTCAAGGCTCTCTTCTAAATGGCATAAGAATGGCCTCTAGTGCCATGCCTGGCGCACCTAGTGCAATTGCATGCGCTGGCAAATATGTCACAGGACGTCCAGAAAAGCCATGTTCCACTGGAGACGGAGGTGGGAAAACACACCATGACCTTCCAAGAGGGCTGGTGCCATTTTGCCAGCACCTGAATGCCAGCATTATGGCAAGGTCCATCTTGCCTACAGCAAGGGGCACTGCATGATTGGGAGGCATATTGGAGGCCAGGTCTACCCTGCCCTTGCTGGTATGGAGGCCAGGTCTACCATGCCCGCATGGTTATGGAGGCCTGGTCTACCAGGTCCGCGCAGGTATAGAGGCCAGGTCTACCCCACCTTCGCGGTTAGGGAGGCCAAGTCTACCACACCCACACAGTTAGGGAGGCCAGGTGTACCCCACCCTTGCCGGTAGGGAGGCATGGTCTGCACCTCCTGTGTGGGTAGGGAGGCCAGGTCTACGCATCCCTTGCCTGTAGGGAGACTGGTTATACCCTGTCCACTCAGCTAGGGAGGCCACGTCTACCCCGCCCTTGCTGGCAGGGAGGCCAAGTCTACCACACCTGTGCAATTAGGGAGGCCATGTCTACCCCACCCTTGCTGGTAGGGAGGCCAGGTCTACCCCACCTGTATGTGTAGGGAGGCCTGGTCTACCCTGCTCGTGCCATTTGGGAGGCCAAATCTACCCCGCCCACTCTGGTAGGGAGACTAGGTCTAACCCACCTGCGCGGTTAGTGAGGCCTGGTCTACCCAGCCCACGTGGGTAAAGAGGCCAGGTCTATCCTAACCATGCTGTTAGGGAGGCCTTGTCTACACCACCGGCGCCTGCAGGGAGGCCTGGTCTACCCCAATGGCGCCGCTCGTTAGGCCAGGTCTATGCCGCTTGTATAGTTAGGGAGTCATGGTCTACCCCACTCTTGCCGGTAGGGACTCCTGGTCTACTCCACCCGCTCGGCTAGGGAGGCCAGGCCTACCCCGCCGGCGCCGGTACGTAGGCCAGGTCTACCCTGCCTCCTTGGTTAGGAAAGCCTGGTCTACCCCATCGGAACCGTTTAGGAGGCCAGGTCTACCTGGCCCACACGGTTACAGAGGCCACGTCTACCCTGCCCTTGCTGGTAGGGAGGCCTGGTGTACCCCGCCTGTACAGCAGGGATGCCATGTATACCGCACCAGCGCCAGTACGAAGGCCAAATCTAGCCCACCTGCTCAGGTAGGGGACCAGGTCTTCCCTGCCCGCTCTGCTAGGGAGGCCAGCTCTACACCACAGGAGCTGATAGGGAAGCCAGGTCTACCCCGCCCTTGCTGGTAGGGAGTCCAGGTCTACCCCGCCCTTGCCGGTAGGGAGTCCTGGTCTACACCGCCCGCTTGGCTAGAGAGGCCAGGTCTACCCCGTCGGTGGTGGCAGGGATGCCAGATCTAGCCCTGCCGCGCGGTAAGGGAGGCCAGGTCTACGACACTTGCACAGTTAGGGAGGCCAAATCTACCCCGCCCGCTTGGGTAAGGAGGCCATGTCTACCCCACCGGCGCCGGTAGGGAGGCCAGGTATACCCTGCCTGCGCAGTTAGGATGTGGCAGTACATCCCGCCCCCACATCCTGCCAGCAGGAAACAAAACTCCAGGAAGGGAGAAGGGGAAGGAAACCCTGGAGGCTGCAGTTTCAAATTTGAACTGGCTAATCGAGATGCACCAGGTATACCAAGGTGGCCCTCCTAGCCAATAGAATTAAATGACCACAGGTCAGATTCAACAGCGGTATAAACAGGGTCCTGCCAGAGGACACATTGGCAGTCCTCCTTGGAGCAGCGGGTCAGCAGTTGGGGACTCCCTCTCGGGTCAGGGCACCGCCCGAGGTAACTCCTCAAGGGAGAGAGCCCTCAGCTTTTAGGTGGGCATTTTGAGCCATCACTTTAAATCTTGGCGATACTTAAGTCAGCCATGTAGTATTAATTCTCTTTACATCATTGAGCATGTGGACTTCTAACTAACTTTTCCTGAAGAATAAATCTGAGTTTTAACACATGTTGGATTTGGTTAGTCCTGCATCCGTAACACCCACCCAGGCCAACTCCCCCCAGTTTATATACTAGGCATGTTGTCACGTGGTATGGAATAACGCTTTGGCCAGTTTGGGTCAGCTGCCCTGGCTGTGTCCCCTCACAACTTCTTGCACCACTCCAGCCTTCTTGCTGGCTGGGCATAAAAAGATGAAAAATCCTTGACTTTAGACTAAACATTACTTAGCAACAGCTGAAAACATCAGTGTTGCCAACATTCTTCTCATAGTGAACCCCAAACATAACACTGTACCAGCTGCTAGGAAGAAGAAATCTATCCCAGCCAAACCGGGACACCACCACACGGAGGAGAGCAGACACTGCACTGGAGGGCAGGGCTGCCTTCCCAAAGGACATAGGCATTCTGGAGGGATGGACCAAAAGAGAACTGCATGCTATCCAGTAAGGACAAATTCAAAGTCCTGCCCCTAAAGCAGACCAAGCCCCTGCAATGAGGGAGGCAAGGGGCTGCATGGCTGCGTAGCAGCTCTGTGGGAAAAGCTCTGGTGGTCCTTGGGTGCCATGAGGCAAAAGATGAACCAGCAGCAAAGACGACCAACAGAAACAAGAGCTGCATGAGCAGCAGCACAGCCAAGGAAACTGATTATCCCTCTCTCCTCAGAAGATTTTACATCATATCCAGAAGAATTCCTGAGGCTTTGAGCCCCCTGTAGTGCCAAAGAGACATTGGCAAACTGGATCCAGGTCAGATGACGGCCACCCAGGTGATCAGGGTTGAAGCACTTGTTGTGTGAGAAGAAGCTAAAAGAGCTGGGCTTGTTCAGCTGGGAGAAAGGAAGGTCATGAGGGTACATGCAGCATCATGGCACTGGTCCTAGTAAGGCTGAGTCAGGCTTATGTCCGTGGTACAAGACACAAGGACAAGAGGCAATGGGCTGGAAAAAGAGATGGTCAGGGCACATACAGGGAGAAACTTTTGCAACACGAGGATAGTGAAGCGCTGGAAGCTGTTTCCCAGAGAATATGCAAAGGCTTGATCCTGGAAAGTGATGAAGAGATGTTTAGATAAAGACCTGAATAACCTGGTCTGACCCTGCTTTGTGCAGGAGGTTGGTCAAGACACCTGCCAAGGTCCCTTCCAGAGTGAATGAATGATGCTGTCCTTCCCTCCCCTTCATGTCTTCCAATGAGGGAAAGCTCTCAGGTTCTCCCTGGCCACAGAAGTCATTCACATCAGGTGCTGGGCTGCTTTGCAGGTGACCCCAAACAGCCCTGACCACATTCTTTGCTTCCATTTTACTTCCCTGAAAGTACAAGTGCTCCTGTTTTATTATCATAACACCATCCAAAAAGAACAGCCTACCCTGCTAATCTTTTCCCCATTGGCCATGCATGACTTCTTTTGTAGCCTCTTCTGGTGTTTTTGAGAGGGTTCCTGTGGCGTTTTGCACCTGGGTAGGCAACTCCATGAAGCGCGTCGTTCTCTTTCATCACCTGCAGTGTCCTGTAATTCTCCATATTCATCCAGTGCTTGAGGCAGTGGCCCACAGACCTTACATGTTGAGGTGGGGTATTTTCAGCCCAGAGGGCTCTTGAGACACTTGTGGATTTGGCCAAAGAAACCTCCAGAAGTTTTGCAAGGCAAAGGGGACAAGGTTTGCACTGGCTCAGAATAACCCCACGCATTGGGACAGGCTGTGACATGACTGGCTGAGGAGTTGCCTGGGGGGAAGGGCATGGGGGTTATGATGGATGCCATGTGAGCCAGTGGGTTTCCCATTCCTAAGGAGGATGGGGAAACTGGAGAAAGTCCTTCAATAATCCTTCACGTGTTTGTGTGATTTCCCTTGGAGTCTCAGTATCTACCCCAAAAAAACATTAACCTGCCTAAATGTAATTATCTGCAATGTAGCAGTCTACATCTGCGTCACCCCTTCCGGGTAATGCCAGCTAAATCAGTGTCTGCCATATAAGGCATGACAGCCCATCCTCAGGGACACCTCCAAAGCACTTCAGATGAAGGGTGGTCTTGCAAAAGGTCCCCAGGTGGCCTGGACACTGCTGGTTTTCCGCTCCAGAGAGTGGCAGAGGCTGGATCTGATTCTCAGCACAGATGCCTTTCCAGGAAGCCACAGGCATGGGGGTGGCTCAGCCGGTTCTTACTGACACTTCACGCAGCACCCGTTTTGATAGATTTGGTA
This sequence comes from Buteo buteo, assembly GCF_964188355.1. NCBI lineage: Eukaryota > Metazoa > Chordata > Aves > Accipitriformes > Accipitridae > Buteo > Buteo buteo. The sequence goes on along the minus strand of NC_134201.1, from coordinate 1,068,195 downwards.
CTTTTGTGTGACTACGCCTTCTGCACAGATGATCATAAAAAGACAACCATTTCATAAGAGGTGGTACATTAAAAGTAACTCTGAGAGAAGGATTATATTTCTGGAAAGAAAAATAGTTGCATGTAGATGTTACTTTGTTTGTGAGTGGAAAATTTTATTTCAGGAAAGAAGTGTCTCTCCTGAGCTGAGGGAATATACATCAGTGATTGCTTCAGCCTGTTTCCCAGCAGGTTCCCCTGGAGCCCCAGGGACACCTGGAGGGAGCCCAGAGGGGGCAGAGAAAGGGCTGCCTTGGGCTGCTCCTCTGCTGCTGAGCTGGGCTGGGCTCCTGGGCTGGAGGGAGCTCATGGCAAGCAGGCAGCACTGCCGAGAGACAGCTCTGCCCAGGAGCAGCTCCTCTGCAAAGTGCAGCAGAGCTGAGGGCACTGCCTGCAGGCACTGAGGGGAGAGAAGGGAAGGGAGAGGGAGGTTAAAGGCAGTCTGAGTTGGGAGGAGAGAGGAGAGCTGACCTGGAGAAAAATCTTCACAGCCCTTGACAGGGTAAGTCTCTGGCTGCAGGGCAATGCAGCTGTGGTTCCTGGAATGACCTCCTAAAGCTGGCACATCCCACAGCCTATGGTATCTGTCAGAGGGACTCTCACAGTTTCTGCAGTGCAGAGAAAAAGGCCGTGCTTTGGAGCACAGCTTCCCTGCTGCACCCTCAGAGGGACAGGGCATGTCAGCTGCCTTCACCTGGGGATGGCTGCAGAGTGTGAAGGTGGGTGTGCAGCCAGGGGTGCCCAGGGCTGTCCTTCTGAGCAGGGTCCCTGCACCGTGGGGGGCTGTGTGCTGGGGCAGGGACTCTGCCACCGGTCAGGGTAAGGACTCAGCCTGCCTGGGAACTCCAACAGCAGAGTGGGGAGAAGCTGTGGGTGGAAGAAGCATCTCGCAGCAGGGCAGGGTCCTTCTGCTGACAAGAGGGTGTTGTGTGGGTCAGCGCTGCTCACAGCTCCAGATCACCCCCAGGATGTTTCCAAGGGCACTTTTCAAGAGGAAGATCAAAGCAGGGATTTCTATAAAGTTAAGGAGCTTTCCTGAGTCTGTGATTTCTCATTCATAGTCTTGGGAATTTTGGGGAGAAATGGAAAAGGAGCTGTCATGCTGGAACAAGTCCCTGAGACTCCTGAGCTGTGAATTGGAGTGATCAGTAAGTCTGATAGGAGCCTCCTGAAGTAGAGCACAGGGACTGAGAACAACTGCCTGGCTGTGCTGGTGTCTGGGAGGTGGCATGCGCAAATGGGTGAGGGTAAGTCTTTCCTGAGACTTCAGCTGCCTCTCCCCTTGCCACTCTGAGCCAGTCGATCTCTGCTCTGTTCCTTGACTCTCCACTTGTCTGTGTTACTGTTATCTTGTTGCTGCTGTCTGTTTCTCTGGGGATGGGAGTTTCAGCTGCAGAGTTACACACACATTGATCTTGTGGGTCCTGCCATGCAAGTGTGCCCATGGGAATAAGTGTCCCAGCTTTCCTATCATCTGAGGGGTTATGTTCAATGGTGTCTGTGGGGCTGGGGAATGAGCTGATTCTCCCTTACAGAGATGCCATCACATCAGGTCACTTGGCTATCACCTCAGAGTGTCCTTCCAAGCTGTTAGCTGCCCTGCAGGATGCAAACCTGTCTCATAGCAGCTTTCTGTGATCTGAAAGCCCCATGGAGAAGCACAGAGATGACAGGACTGAGGAAATGCTCTTTTGTTGGTGAAATGAGCCTGGTGTGTCCTTGGCTAGAAGCAGGGTGCTGAGACTTTGAGAAAGGAGGAGACATTTGGTGGTCTGCAGTGGATGTCTCTGCTCTCAGCAGTGTCTGGTGGCTTTTCAGGGTAAAACAGGGGAGCGTGATCACCCTCCATCTCAGAAAGGTGCAAGCACAGTGCAAGTGGGAACTAGACAGAAGGACAGAGCAGCTCCCCCTCTCTGCACTAAGCCACAGGCAATCCTCTTGACTTGCCTGGCTCACGCTGTTCTCCCGGAGTGCAGCAGAAACGCTGAAGGTTCCCGAGATGTAAGAAAACTCCCCAGGGGCGATGTGGGCAGCTGTAAAAAACCCTAGAACTCTTAAACTTCTTTTACCTTCCTGGTTCCTTAGCACTGGGAGTGCAGATGCTCACAAGCCCTTCTGCGCTAGGAGTGGTTTCAGCTGACAAAGTCAAACACCAGACTGGCCCCTGTCCGCACCGATGCCATGAACCCACTGCTGCAGAGCAGAGCTGACTTTTCAAGAGCCCATGGGCAGAGGCCCTGCTCTTCATTGCACACTCGGCCAGCACCAAGCAGGGCTCCAGCCACAGACCTGAAGGAAGGTCTCCGGGAAAAGGAAAAGGGTCTGTGTGTGTGAGAGTGGGAGGGTCTATGGGAAATGGCTTTGATATTGCTCAGAGAATAATGCCCTGACTCTTCACTGTCTTTTTTCTACTTTGACAGCGCCTCATTCCCAGAGGAAGAAAATGTCCAACGGCAGCTCCATCACCTATTTCTTTCTCCTGATATTTGCAGACACATGGGAGCTGCAGCTCTTGCCCTTCTGGCTCTTCCTGGGCATCTACCTGGCTTCCATCCTGGGAAACGGCCTCATCATCACTGCCATAGCCTGCGACCACCACCTCCACACACCCATGTACTTCTTCCTCCTCAACCTCTCCCTCCTTGACCTTGGCTCCATCTCCACCACTGTCCCCAAATCCATTGCCAATTCCCTCTGGGACACCAGGGCCATCTCCTACCCAGCATGTGCTACCCAGGCATTTCTGTTAGACTTTTTGCTGTCATCAGAGTGTTTCCTTCTCACTGTCATGGCCTATGACCGCTACGTTGCCATCTGCAAACCCCTGCACTACGGGACCCTCCTGGGCAGCAGAGCTTGTGTCCACATGGCAGCAGCTGCCTGGGGCTGTGGGTTCCTCAATGCTGTGCTGCACACTGCCAGTACATTTTCACTACCCCTCTGCCAAGGCAATGCTGTGGACCAGTTCTTCTGTGAAATCCCCCAGATCCTCAAGCTCGCCTGCTCAGATGCCTACCTCAGGGAAGTTGGGGTACTTGTGGTTAGTGCCTGTTTAGTCTTTGGGTGTTTTGTTTCCATTTTGCTGTCCTATGTGCAGATCTTCAGGGCAGTGCTGAGGGTTCCCTCCGAGCAGGGCAGGCACAAAGCCTTTTCCACGTGCCTCCCTCACCTGGCTGTGGTCTCCTTGTTTATAAGCACTGGCAGTTTTGCCTACCTGAAGCCCCCCTCCATCTCCTCCCCATCCCTGGACCTGCTGGTGGCAGTTCTGTACTCGATGGTGCCTCCAGCCGTGAACCCCCTCATCTACAGCATGAGAAACCATGAGATCAAGGATGCCCTGAGAAAACTAATGACTGGATGCTTTTCAGAAGGAAAAAACTGCCTCTTGTCTTCTGCATAGTACTTACATTTCTTTAGAGACCCAACCTGTCTTTTGCTGGTCTTTTTATGGTGATTTTATGTGTGGGTTTACTCCTTGTGTTTCGCTTTGTTTTACTTATCTGAATACTTTCCACAAAGAATTTTTTTATTCCTCCTGTTTCTAATTCACAGTCTATCCAGCTTCTGTGTGCCCTGCAGGCTTTGCAAATGAGCTGTGCCCTTCTGTGTGTTTAAACAAAATAAAGGGCCCTGCAGTGTCTTTTTTTTCTGAGATCCTTCCTCCAAGACCTTCTCTGCAGCTGCAGGGAGCAGTGCCTGTGTGCAGAGAGGAAGAAGAAAAGAGTCCTGGCACAGCAGCAGTGCCAGGGAGCACCAGCGCTTGGTCTTTCCCGAGCTGCTGTTTTCCCACTTCCATGCTTTCCTTCTGAACCCTTGGGTTGGAGGAAGGCCTGAGTGCTCTTCAAGCTTGGTTAGAGTCCTGCTGTGTGTCAGGCCTGTGGCTGCAGGCAAGGACAGGCAATGGGCACTTGTGTGACAGAGCTGGCCTCCATAGCAGCATTTCCATCATACAAGGGGATCTCCTCAGGCCTTGTGCCACAGATGCCCCCCACCCCTGGGCTCAGCCCTCTCCACCCCCGAGGAGCTGCTGTGCCCTTCAGAGGGTCTGGGGCTGTGGGGTGAGTGCCCAGAGCTCTGCCGCACCCTGTGGTGGGCACTGCTGTGGGGCCATGCCAGACTGGGCTGTGCTGGGGAGAGGGCAGGAGAGGTGGAGGGAGGTCAAGGGAGGTGGGGAGAGTTTAGGGGGAGCTGGTCTGTGCTGGAAAGTGCCCGGGAGAGAAAAATATCAGTGTCGAGTTTGCAGTGTGTGACCATGCAGGGCAAAGACTGACACCAGGCACTTGTGGTGCAGGGACGGGGCTTGTGGCAAGCATGGAAGATATGTAGGTGTAGGGGAGAGGAGGAGTGTGGTCTGTGCCCTTGTTGGTGTGGACAGACTGCGAAGGTGGCTCATGGCCTTTGTTACCCCCAGCATCTCTCATTGGCCATTTCCAGCCCTTGCCGGTCAACGCAGGTTTACGGGTGAGTTTTGCTGTGAGGCCACCTTCATCTTCCTGCTGGGCCAAAGGCTGGTTTGGGGGAATGGACAGCCCTGCTCAACTTCTCTCTTTCCCCAGACCCTGGCGGACCCTGGAGTAGAGCTGTCTGCAAAACCCCATGTAGGACAGGGCTGGGGCGGGGCATGGGTCAGGTGCTGGGGAAGCTGCAAAAGTAGGAAGGTCATGGGGGAACTGTGATCTGAAGGACATCTTTGGTATTGCAATGGGGGGAAGATCCCCACCCATGACTCTCTGTGGACACATATTTAGCTAACGGTCACAAGAGCATTCCAGACACCTTTAGAAGGCCTTGAACAGAATAAACAAGAAGACAAAAAAAAGAAAGATGCCAATTAGAAGAACACAGGTGCGCATTCCACGATAAAAGGAACTTGGCACAAAGAACCTCAATTCGGCAGTTTATCTTGACCAATTAGACTGAGACAAATTTCGCACGTTTTAGTTGATATAACCAATTATGTCCTATGTTTATGCGAGTGTACAGAGTTAGCATAACCATTTATATCTTGTGTTTATACGCGTGTACAGTGTCGATATAACCAATCCTATTTTATGCTTCTGTGCATGGACACTATGTGCTTGCATGCAGCAACCAATCAAAGCTTTTAAGGAACTTAGAGAATTGTATAAGAATGATCAGCTATGCTCAATAAACTGGCGACTTTGATCATCATACTGGTGTCCTGTCATCCGTCCCCGCATGGAATTTCACAACAACTCTCCCCTTTCCCTTGCTGTGCCTGCAGAGTGGGGCCATGGCACAGTGTATTGCCAGTGGGGCTGGGCCAGCACAGGGACAGGCCACTGACAGGGGCCATGAAGCAACTGCCAGGAGATGCCATCATGGACACTTGTTCCAAGAATTGTATACCAGAGGCTAATCACTGACAACTCCTAGCTATTTTTGTCATGTAAAATGAAAAATGAGAGAGCTTTAGTTCATCATCATCATGAGTACAGAATAGTTCCCTTGCAGCACTGTCCTGCTACTGTTATTACTGATAGTACCACTGATTCCAAAACGTCCTTGAGAGCTTCTGTACTTTTCCTCGGCTCCAAACCTCAGGCTGCTCAGACACGGAAAGTACCACCTCAAATCTCTGCAAACCAAATCTCTCCCACCTGCTCTTTCACCCCAGGATACTTCTCCCCATCACATCAGCACACTGCCTGGTCTCTTTTTTATCTGGGTGAAGTCAGGGTGCTCCCTTGCAAAGCGTTGCCTACAGAAGTCTTCTCTACCTGCTGATGCCACTTGTATTGCCTTATGCTATGTACAGCTCAATCTTCCTTCTGCAGAGCTCCATGGGATGGACAGTTTTCCTGCTCCGTTCATGAGAAAAGGTGACAAACAGGAGACACTTCTTCCCAGGAAACCAGAGCCTTGGGTGTTGCTCACTTGGTTCTTACTGGCACTTCACTCACACTCTGTTTTGGTGTGTTTGGTGCTTTTCTGTGGCCACTCTTTCTGCAAAGAAGATCTTAAAAAGACAATGATTTCATAGAAGATGGTCATAAAGGCCCTGTTGTAGACAACAACGTTTGCCATGAGCTCTGGAGAGAGCCAGGAAGATAGTTAATAAGCACCAGGAATATGCAGGAATGTCAAGGCCACTGCTGAAAAGTGAGTGGCTCTAAGAAGTACTGATTGATTGACCGTGTGTGGGATTAGAGGGAGGGTCGAGGGATGTCAGGGCGGAAGAAGGAGGTGGCTGATGGCTTTAACAAATCCTGAAACCCTCTCTGAGGCCAGAAATAGCAAGCAGTGGATGTCTGTGGATGGGGAAGAGAAGGAGGTGTGTCCTGGGAAGATGTCAGGAAGGAAGACACCTCTTCTGCAAGTCAGGGATGAAAGTGATTATTCTATGACAATGTGCATGCCTAGAAAATGGAGAAGGCCTGCTGCTGAGGGTGGCTATCATGCCAAATGAGCTGAACTTTTTCTTTTCCTGCTTCACTTCCCATACTTGGATGGACCTCAGGAAACATCTATGAGTGTGGAGGATGCACAGACCTCCTGGGGTGGAGTTTCATCACTGCGGGGGAAGACGGAAGGGTTTGTGAGACACGTGGTAGTGCAGGGAGAGAGCGGTGCATGTAAGAATTCAAGCGAGGCTGGGGCTGGAGGAGCACATCTTGGGTGCTAGAGGAACATAAACAAGGCTTTGAAAGAAGCCAGATGGGTTGCAGGGAACTCAGGGACATTGCCTAACCCTCAGAACTACAGCTTTATGTTTGAAGAACAGTGAGGACAGAGAGTTATCAATAAACCTTGGGATATCATGGGCCCAGAGCGAAATGGGGAAGCAGGGGGGAGAGTTAAAATCTGCAGAGAAACGATCACTGACATAGGCCAGTATAGGACACCCTGTGGTGGGGAAAGCCAAGGGCTTTGGTAGGGCTGGGACCCAGAACTGAGGTCCTTGTTCTCTTGGCTAGGGCTGCTGACTTGTGGGCTGAGTGGTCTCCATGTATGTCAGCCCTGGTATGATTGCCTACCTGAAGCCCCCCTCCATCTGCTCCCCCTCCCTGGATCTGGTGGTGGCAGTGCTGTACTCGCTGGTGCCTCCAGTTGTGAACCCTCTCATCTATAGCATGAGGAACAGGGAGCTCAAAAATGCCCTGAGGAAAGTGATGTCACGAACATTTTTCAATACCAGTAAAATTCCAGTCTTTTTCCACAAGTGACTCCCATACTGGATTACCATTGTTGTTATTGCTCTTTGGGGTTTCATGTTCGTAGACCAATACTTGGACTTCCCATACTTCATATGAAGCATGAACCTCCTCTGTCTCACCTGGAGGACCATATGAAAATGTGTCTTTGTAACACTGGGTCCAAGCTGACTCCCTCACAGCATCTCTGTAACAAAAAGGGATCTTCCCTGTGCACTGCCTGATGGTAGGGCTGTTTCTCTGTTCTCGTGTCAGGAACAGGCCTGAGACACTGCACCTCCAAAAGACCTATTGATCCATGGTTTCAAGGGCAAAAAGCTCATTGTCACCTTCTGACCTGCTAGAGGGGTGGACTTAGGGGTCACCTGTTGGTGCCTGGTGACAGTGGAGATGAGGAGTGGTCACTGAGGTACAAACCCAGTCCTTTCCCACATGTGACAGGGCAGAAGATGTCTTCCAGGAGGGGAATCTGTAGCTGCCTGGATATCCCAAGGGATCTCCATGGGCAGCGTCTGCCTGGGATGTGACTAGAGCTCCACAAAGTGAGAGATTGCCCAGGTGGAATCACCCAAAAGTGTTAATTCCAGGTATTGACAGGGAAAGGAGGACTCTGCAATCACAGGGCAGGCAGTGGGAACCCAGCTGGCATGGGGGAAGGGGGCTGGAGAGATGCAAGAGCTGGCTGAGGAGCTCCAGGGCCAGGACTGTCATGCTGCCCTGGGGCGTGGGGCTGGTGGGGGCAGAGAAGGGGCAAATGCAGTCAGTGTTGGGGATCACCTATCATATGAACACAGAAGAGCCAGAGAGTGAGTGGCCATACAGCCCAACCCTGAGGAAGGACCTTTGCTGCATGGTCACCCCTGTCTTCCTCCAGGTCTCTAGGATACCCAGCTCTGCTGCCATTACTAATACAAAGGGAACCAGTTTCATACCAACACTCATTACACATCAAGTCCCATAGCTCCTGCCACAGCCAGACTCTCAGCCAAGCCCATTCTCAGACACCTCCACCTAGACCAGGTGCTTGTCTCCACAGATTTTGAAAATCTCCACTGATAGAGATCTCACCAGCTGGCCTGGGTCCTTGCTCCAGTGTTTGGCTCTGAGGGATTTTTCCAAAGCCCTGGCTTTCTCAGCCTCTCCTTGTGCACAATGTGCTCCAGGCCCCAGCCATCCTTCTGGCCTCTGCAACTTTCTCTCCACTCTGTCAGGGTCTTCCTTGTGCTGGTGAGCCCAATACTGGACACAGCAGTCCTGCGGTTGCTGTCCTGTAGTGGGTTAGCCTTGCCCAACACCCAGACACCCACCCAGCTGCCCACTCACACCTCCAACTCAAAAGGACAAGGGAAGAAAATAAGATGGAATAGCTCATGGGTCATAGTACAGACAGGGAGATCACTTCCTAATTACTGTCACAGGCAAAGAAGAGTCTACTTGGGGAAGACAAATTTAATTTATGCCAAGTAAAAAAGGTGTGGATTGTGAGAAACAATGACAAAATTATTCAAGTCCATTGCCCTCACACTTTCCCCCAAGCTCAAATTACTCCCTTGCTCCAGGTTCTTCTACTTGGGAGATCCCAAGGTCGGGGTGAGGTGGGGAAACAGGAGGAGGCAGCTAAAGTCTGCAGGGAAACTGGCACAGGCATAGGACAGTGTAGGACTGTCTGTGGTGCAAACAGGGCCTTTGTGCGGCTGCCTTCCTCCTCTTTGCCAACACAACTGAAGTCCTTGTCATCTCCACGGTGGCGGCTGTCTCTTCCACTGAAGACCATGCAAGGACACTGGTTCCTTACAGCCCCAGGCCCTTGTTCCCTCCTCACCAACTCCCAAAACTGCCTGGGAGGTGTCCTACCGCTGTCCTTCACTCGGCATCACACCCCCCACACACATCAAACTGCTCCCAGGAAGAGCTGTAAGCGTCCCATGAAGGAAAGGATCCCCCTTCCTAGGGGGATGGGGCTCAGGGCTTGGCCATCCTGCTTGGTGAAACACATTTAGGGCTTTCACAGCCACCTCCACAATTGATCTTCCGCCTGTAACCAGTGTCTCCGACTTCCTGGTTCACCAGCCCCCAGGGACGGTCTCCTTGACTGGTCATTCCCTCCACGGTCTCTTCAGTGATGTTCCTCAGTGGCGCCCACTAACACCCTCCGAAACTTGGAAGTTTGCTGCTGGATTTTACTTCTTGAGAGGCTTGTTCAGTCTTTCAGGATCTGCAGTTCAGGAACTTGGCACCAGAGGGCTCATTAACATGCAAACTCCCTAATGAGCCAAGGCTCTGTGCATAGTTTTCCTTTAGGTCTTCAATTCTTATGTGGTTAATTAGAGAGATTTCAAGAGTGTAGCCAAAGTAGAAAGATTTTAATACTAAACAATAAGAAAGAATTCTTTTCCCCCCCTACTTTTCTTTATTTTTCTGCTCAGGCAGCATGTGATATCAGAAATCCTCAATTCATATTGATCCTCCTAATGGAGTTTGAATGATTACAAAAAGCAAGACCCTTTCCGTCTTAACAATCTATGGTCATTCTTCATCCCTACCCCCAGCCCCACCTTTTCCCTCAACCACCTGGCACTTACAGCAGCCTTGTTCAAATCTGAGCTTTCTTCACTGAAGTCTGTAGCTGCATGCTCAGCCCGTGGGCACCAACTCCCTCCTGCTTGGAGACCGAGCTGCACACAGACACTCAACGGCTGTATATTAAGTCCACATTACCTCCTCTGAAGTCCACTTCCTACAGCAGATAGACCTGGATGAACAAAAACCACATTTTTGTGTAAGCAGAGATCCCAGGACCCCCCAAAACACTCCCTGCCCTGGACTCTGTCTGTCCATATCCGCTCTTTGCACACAGCAAGTCACACATTGAAGTCACGAGCTCCCCTGATTCACAGAGGGGAAAAAAGAGACAAAGTGCATGAAATGCTCTCTTTTGAAGAGCCAAACAGGCACTAAGCCCAATGTATCTGGGACACAGAAGCGTCTTCAAGCAGACTCTTCAATACCTAGACCCAGGCATTTTTCATTCCCTGCAGGGTAAAGTACCTGTGGCTCCATTTTCAGTGAAGGCAGGGATGAGAGTGATCCCCTCTAATGTTGGGCACCTTGGGTGCTGTTGCCCAGGCTTCTTTTTCTACCCGTATTAAGTAGTCATCCATTACGGTCCAAAAACCCCCATGGCACTATGTCTAGTTGAGGCTTGACTATCTCCATTGTGGAGATCCCACAGCCTTCCTGGGTGCACGTTCCCAGTGCCAGACAGACCTTATAGTGCAGATTCTTTTGCTTTTAAGCCTAGTCAGAATTTCCCATGGCCCAACTTTTTCCCATGGCTTCTCATCCTCCCACTGTGCCCACCTGGGAAGAGTCTGACTCATCCTCATCTGCACCATCCCATAAGCTAGCCGAAGACAGTGACAGTATCATCTTCCTTAGGCCAGCCTTGAATTTCTGACATCCTTCTCTTTGGCCCAGTGATATCGACCGGTCTTCAGCAGACTCCCCATTTCCAGCAGTTGGAGGTTGTTGCACTTGTGGGCCTAAACCCATGTCTATAACCGCTGTGCTGATCCCCACCAGGTCCCACTCAAGCTTCAGGAGATAACTAGGGATGTCCTCACACCAGTGTATTGTCTGTACTGTTTCTGCAGTCACTCCATGGGGAATGGAGGTGAGCAGCTTTGATGCACATGTGCATCCACAGAGGCAGCTCCTCACACGCTCTTCTCTACAACATGGAGTGTGGCAGAGGGGCCTAGTTCTACCTTAAATTACTTATGAGATGCCCCCATCACCCTGGGAAGGTGTTTTCTGCAGGGGTAGAAATCCTTTCCGTTGCTGTCAGTGAAAGTAGTGACCCATGGAGGTGTAATGACTGTCAGCTAAATGGCAGTCATACTTGTGAGTTACCCACCAAAAAAGAAACTGTACTGTGCTAAAAAAGGAGGAGTGCAGGTTCAAAGTGCAGATCTCCCTAAGTCCTCTGCCTTTCTTAGCCCAGATGTGGAGAAAGTGACAAAGGAGGTGTGATGCATAAGTATCCTGACTCGGATGACCAAACCAAGGACTCTCTGATACCACGATGGTATCACAGATATCCCAAAGGGAGAGCTGTGCCTTGCTGGAGGGCAACCTACAGCCTGGCAGGACTCCCGTTAGAGGACAATAACACAGTGTTGGTTTAAAGAAGACGTGGGACTCATAGCCATATGATGTAGGCTATAGACATAGGCGCATGACGTACATTGCCTGGAGCCCCACAGGTTAGAAGGGGTCTTGGGCACCTCCATGCAGACACTTGCATGCCAAGACCAACAGGGTCAAGTGTCTGAAATGCAACTGAACGCCGGGTCCCAAGGAGCCTGGGAGCTAGAACAGGAGCAGCAGGCACAGATGGGGAAAACAAGGAGCAACAGTGTCATCCTCCTGCCGAGGGACAGACAGATGGGCAGCCAGGAGACCCTCCACCTTACCCAGCTGTGCACACCACCTTCCACAGCAGCATCACAGGGCAGTCTCTTTCAGCCCTGTGATGGGTTGACCCTGGCTAAACGCCAGGTGCCCACCAGAGCCGTTCTATCACTCCCCCATCCTCAGCTGGACAGGGGAGAGAAAAATATAACAAAAACTTGCGGGTCGAGATAAGGACAGGAGAGATCATTCACTAATTACCGTCACAGGCAAAACAGACTCAGCTTAGGGAAAATTAACTCAATTTATTACAAATCAGCTAGAGTAAGGTAATGAGAAATAAAACGAAATCTCAGAACACCTTCCCACCACCCCTCCCTTCTTCCCGGGCACAACTTCACTCCCGGATTTCTCCACCAAACCCCCCCAGCGGCACAAGGGGGACAGGGATGGGGTTTACGGTCATCACACGTTATTTTCTGCCGCTTCACCTCCTCAGGGTGAGGGCTGATCACACTCTTCCCCCACTCCAGCGTGGGGTCCCACCCACGGGGTCAGTCCTCCACGAACTTCTCCAACGTGGGCCATTCCCATGGGCTGCAGTTCTTCACGAACTGCTCCAGCATGGGTCCTTTCCACGGTGTGCAGTCCTTCAGGAGCAGACTGCTCCAGCGCGGGTCCCCCACGGGGTCACAAGTCCTGCCAGAAAACCTGCTCCACGGGCTCCTCTCTCCGCAGATCCGCAGGTCCTGCCAGGAACCTGCTCCAGCGCGGGGTTCCCACGGGGTCACAGCCTCCTTCGGGAACCCACCTGCTCCGGCGTGGGGTCCTCCACGGGCTGCAGGTGGAGATCTGCTCCACCATGGACCTCCCTGGACTGCAGGGGGACAGCCTGCCTCACCAGGGTCTTCACCACGGGCTGCAGGGGAATCTCCGCTCCGGCACCTGGAGCATCTCCTCCCCCTCCTTCTTCCCTGACCTTGGTGTCCGCAGGCTTGTTTCTCTTACATGTTCTCACTCCTCTCTCCGGCGGCTTTTTCTCACTCTCCCAACTTTTTTCCTTCTTAAAAATGTTATCACAGAGGCGTTACCACTATCACTGATTGGCTCGGCCTTGGCCGGCGGCGGGTCCGTCTCAGAGCCGACTGGTATGGGCTCGCTCTCTCTCGAACACAGGGGAAGCTTCCAGCAGCTTCTTACAGAAGCCACCCCTGTAACCCCCCCCGCTACCAAAACCTTGCCACATAAAACCAATACATTCCACCCCTCGCCTCTGTGTATCACATTTTCAAGAATTATCATTAAAATCTACATTCATCACACAAAATCTTCACTCACATCAACAAAAAGAATTCCCCACACCAAAATCAAAATAATATCATCACAAAACCAACAAAAAGTGGACAATTTACACACAATCCACCCCTCGTCCCTTCACCACAATTACAACAATAAAAATTCCCCACTTATCAAGCAGCTCTTAACTCTCTAGCTGCGTTCAGTCCATGTTTTGCCCGTTACCTCTCTCAGTTACTATCCTTATCTCAAATTCCTCACACTGCCCGCATTCTCCACCAAAAAGACTGTGGTGGGTTGACCCTGGTTGGATGCCAGGTGCCCACCAAAGCCGCTCTATCACTCCCCCTCCTCAGCTGGGGGGGAAGAAAATATAACAGAAGGCTCGTGGGTCAAGATAAGGACAGTTTAATACAGTGATAGCAAAGGTTGCGCGTGCGAAAGCAAAGAAAAAAAAACAGATGATGTTATTCTCTACTTCCCATCAGCAGGCGATGTCTAGCCACTTCTCGGGAAGCAGGGCTTCAGTACGCGTAGTGGTTGCTCCGGAAGACAAAATGCCCCCCCTCTGTCTCCCTTTACTTAGCTTTTATATCTGAGCTGACGTCATGTGGTATGGAATATCTGTTTGGTTAGTTTAGGTCAGCTGTCCTGATTGTGTCCCCTCCCAAGATCTTGCCCTGCCCCAGCCTGCCATTGAGGGGAGGGCAAAAATGTTGGGGAGACAGCCTTGATGCTGTGCCAGCACTGCTCAGCAGTAGCCAAAACACTGGTGTGCTATCAACACCTTTCTAGCTACTGATGCAGGGCACAGTGCTATGAGGGCTGCTGTGGGGAGTATTAACTCCATCTCAGCCAGACCCAATACAAGCCCCTTTCTCCGGCAGAGGGGAACGTGCACAATGGGGGAGAGATGCAGGCGATATGCTCCTCTACTTGAGGTCCTGCTGCAGAGGAGACAGCTCTGGGCTGTGCTTGACCCCTCAGGTAACTTTTACCAGGCCTCAACCTGACCCCAACCTGTGCATCAACTTCCTGGCTTGACTCTGGACCTGCTCCATCATCAGAACCTCGCCAGATGACCTGGACTCTGAACTGCCTCCAGCTGCCAGCCCCCTGGCCTGCCCTGCTCCCTTGGTGGCAGCTCAGGCTGGTGAGGCCCCCTCCCTGCTCACCTGGGGATACCCCTCACTTCCCAGCTAGCTCTGCCTTCCAGAGCAGTTGTCCCTTGCTGCCCCCTAACAGAGCTGAGGTCCCAATCATGTCACCATTACCTGCATCTCCACTGCCCTCCCCTATGCTCTGGTTGACTTGATGGCTTCACGATGCCCATTGTCCTGACGGACTCTCACTTTGCTACAGCTGACAGGGCCTCACAAGGAGCAACCCACCAGCATCCTGGCCTTTCCCCCTGACCTCTGTCCATGCTGTTGTCTCTACTTGGCAAGCTTAGTGATGAAATTGCTAGGAAAATAAAAATAGAAAAAAAGAAAAAAAAATAGAAAAAAAAGAAAAAAAAAAAGAAAACTCAAAGAAAGAGGAAAATAAAACCCAAGAAAAACAAGCGATGCAAAAGACGACAATTGCTCACCACTAACCAATCAATGCCCAGCCAATCCCCAAGCAAGAGCAGCTGCTTCCAACCTCTACCTCCCCAGTTTTATTTCTGAGCATGACATCACATGGTATGGAATATCCCTTTGGTCAGTTGGGGTCAGCTGTCCCAGCTGTGTCCCCTCCCAACTTCTTGTGCACCCACAACCTACTCACTGGCAGGGCAGTGTGAGGAGCAGAAAAAGCCTTAATGCTGTGCAAAGGCTGCTCAGCAATAACTACATCATCAGTGTGTTATCAACCCTGTTTTCAGCACAAATCCAAAACACAGCCCCGTACTAGCTACTGTGAAGAAATTTAAATCTGTCCCAGCCAAAACCAGTACACTCACGTTGGAAAGGACCTCAGGAGGTCTCTAGCTCAGCAGGGGCAACTCTGGAGTAAGAGCTGGTTGCTCAGGACTTGATCCAAGTTACAACTTGAAAACCTCCAAGAATGGAAATGGGATTATTTTTCCAGGCAGCCACTTCCTGTGCTTGGCTGTCCTCATGAGGAAAAAGCTTTCCCTTGTCTCTGGTGTGCACTTTTCTTGTGTCAGTCTCTTGGCCTCCCTCCATGCACCACCGCGAACTGACTGGAGGACATGGGGAAAGGAAAAACTCCTTGCCTCCAGCCCCCTACAGCTGAAAGGAGCTCCAGCAAAGCTTGGTCAGTACAGCAGACAATAACTGTGCCTTGTGACTGAGCTGGTGGCCTTTCCTGAAAAATTTCCTTAAAACTGGAAGCTTCCTGGAAGCTCCAGCTTTTTGGACAAGGTAGTTTTCTTCTCAGTTTCAGGTCTGACTCTCTCCTCTTACGAAATACCTTTAAATTCTTCTTAACTTGGAAAGGAGGGGAAGAAATCCCAACAGTGCACAAGGATCAAGGAGAGAACTTGACCCATACAACTCTGTGGGGCTTCATCCACAGCTGCTGAGAGAGGACAGGGCATCCACCTGAACAGGTAACACTCTGCCTGGAGCCAGGAGCAAGTGAAGTACGGCAAAGGTCTGTCCTGTCCGGGGAGCTCTTCTGCTTGATAGCTTTATTAATGACCTGGAGCTCTTGGTAGATGGCAAACTGCACGTAAACCAGCAGTGTGCCTTGTCAGCCAAGAAAACCAACAGCATTCTGGGCTGTATGAAGAGGAACACAGCCAGAAGATGAGAGAAAGTGTTTATCTCTCTCTCCTCAGAGTTTCTTACACAACCTAGACAACACTGTGTCCAGCTTTGGTCTCCTGCGCCCCATCCCCCATCCTGGTGCAGGCAAGACACTGATGAACTGGAGCAAGCTCAGCAGAGGGCTATGAGACTGTTGGGTTGGGGGCAGGCTGGAGCACTTGCCATCTAAGGCAAGACTGAGGGAGCAAAGCTTGTTCAGCCTGGGGCAGAGAAGGCACCAGCCAACAAGGAGAAGTGTTTTCACCATGAAGTCAGTTGCCAAGAGAGGCTGTGTCCTCCCTATTCTTGGAGGTATTCAAGTCTTCTTCCACCCTGCCTGTCACCTCCTCCCTTTGACCAAAAGAGTCTTGCTCCTGCAAGAGTAAAGCAAGAGAGCCATGGAACCAACACAGACACTGCATTCTCTGACACCTCGCTTTCCTACAGCCCCACACTTCTTTTTCCAGCCTCGGCCTTTGTAGTCACATGTGTCTGGCTTATGCTAAGATCACATTTGAACTGACATTTGACAATGTCCTTTCATGATCTTTTGAATTATAGCTCGGTCTTCAAGACCTGCACTGAAGGTCTCTGTGGTGGTGAGATGACTCTTTTTAAAGACATAGAACTGGGGAGCCAGCTGTGATAGTGTTGTAAGCATTTACAGAATGCTTCTAGGTCAGACACAGCAGGTTTCACCATTAGCAGAGCTGGGATGAATCCAAACATTTCTGTAGGATCGCAAGTATGACAGAGACAGCAACAAGAAAAACCAAGCAGATTGCAGACCTGCCCTTAGATACCATGGGTGCCATGACTGCATAGGGCTGGGCAAGGTATTCCAGATGAAAAATAGCTCTGAAATCAATTCTCTCACTGCGTGTTTGAATTCCCTCTCCAAAGAGTGGAGGGGAGCTAACTCCACGAGCACGATTTCACCGAGAGCAGGTGTCTAAAAGAGATGGAGATTTCCCCCTCTGTTAACCCCCATTTCTGTCCCTCGACAGTGACAGGAAGAGGTCCATTTCCCCTTCTGTAGGGCAGTGACTCCGCTGAGGCAGCGCAGATATCCAGCCTCTGGTTAGAAACCCTCAGAGGGGATGGGCATTCAGCTCCCCCATGCACCCCACAGACCCACCCTCTTGCTGCAGTGCAGATGTGCACAAAAGAAGCTCCTGCATGCGAGTACCTGGTCTGAGCTCCTTCTCTAACCAGTGGGGATGGAGGTTGGCAGTTAGTTACTCACACTTTTGTGTGGCCTGCTGCATTTGCAGTGCCGGGGTGTTCCGAGACAAGTACAAGTGCCTGCAAGCCCTGACAGAGCAATTCTGAGTGACCCACAGTCACCTTCTGCATCAACAAGTGGGCCTCCACTGAATGGGGGTGACACTGATCACTCTCCAGACTCCTTCACCCATGCTGTGGGGTCCCTGCTGCCTCCTCTGGGATTGCAGAGTCCTTGTTTCCCTGTGGATACACCAATTTGGCCCTTTACCTTCGGTGACTCCACCTTGGGTGCTCTCTCACATTCACTGCCCACCTCGGGCACACTGTGTCCCTGGAGAGCTTGGGAGATCTCCAGGCAGCTCCAGTTTCCCCTTGAGAACGACGTTGTCTGCCCCGTCTGACATGTGACAGCCTTGGGTATGTCACTCAGTGACCAGCCATGGCCTCCACTGTCACTAGACACTGCCGGGTGAGCCCTAAATCCAATCCTTGATCTCTACATGGTCACAAGGTGACTGAGAAGCTTTTGCTCCTGCAGTCAGGCAGAACCCTGAGCAACTCCTGACTCCGGCATTGGAAGACAAGCCCAGTGTTCATGCGCAGCACAGAAGAGATCTCATTTTATTACACAGATGTTGTAATGTGTTCAGCTCTCAACAAGCATTAGACACCTTTATAGAGGCTCCAGGTAAGACAGAGGGGGTTCATACCTCTTTAGAAGTGAAAGGAAACCAAACATTACTGGAGGAACATTATAAATTAAGAAAGAAAATGATAATAATAATAATGATAATGATAATAATAATAAGAAGAAGAAGAAGAAGGAGAACAACTACCACAACAACAAAATCAGGACTGGTGTGGAATACCCTGGCAGTCATTTGTGGAGAGATGGGAAGTTTCTCGGTGCAAAATAGGAGCCCATGTAATTAGTTTCCTAATGCCATCCCTGAGGTCCTGATTCCTCATGCTGTAGATGAGGGGGTTCACAGCTGGAGGCACCACCGAGTACAGAACTGCCAGCACGAGGTCCAGGTATGGGGACAAGATGGAGGGGGGCTTCAGGTAGACAAATATGGCAGTGCTGATAAACAGGGAGACCACAGCCAGGTGAGGGAGGCACGTGGAAATGGCTTTGTGCTGTCCCTGCTTGGAGGGGATCTTCAGCACAGCCCTGAAGATCTGCCCATAGGACAGTACAATGAAAACAAAACACCCAAATGCTAAACAGACACCAACACCAAGTACCCCAACTTCCCTGAGGTAGGCACCTGAGCAGGAGAGCTTGAGGATCTGGGGGATTTCACAGAAGAACTGGTCCACAGCATTGCCTTGGCAGAGGGGCAGTGAAAATGTGTTGGCAGTGTGCAGCACAGCATTGAGGAACCCACAGCCCCAGGCAGCTGCTGCCATGTGGACACAAGCTCTGCTGCCCAGGAGGGTGCCGTAGTGCAGGGGTTTGCAGATGGCAACGTAGCGGTCATAGGCCATGACAGTGAGGAGATACAATTCTGCTGACATCAAAAAGACTAACAGAAAGACCTGGGCAGCACATCCTGGGTGGGAAATGGCCCTGGTGTCCCACAGGGAATTGGCCATGGATTTGGGAACAGTGGTGGAGATGGCACCCAGGTCGAGGAAGGAGAGGTTGAGGAGGAAGAAGTACATGGGTGTGTGGAGGTGGTGGTCGCAGGCTACAGTGGAGATGACGAGGCCATTTCCCAGGAGGGCAGCCAGGTAGATGCCCAGGAAGAGCCAGAATTGCAACAGCTGCAGGTCCTACGTGTCTGAAAATGCCAGGAGGAGGACCTCAGTCATGGAACTGCTGTTGGGCATATGCGTCCTCTGGACACGGGGCACTGTCCAAGGAGGAAAAGGCAGTGACAAGTTACCACAAACATCTCTGAGTAAAACCAAAGATATGTCTCATACACCCTCGCCCTCTCACACACGCTACCTTTTCCCTTCCTCAGGAGAAACTTTCAATCTGCCTCTGCTCTTCAGCTTCATTTTCTGTGGCTCTGTGTGCTGGAGCAGGGCCTCTACCCGTTGTCTCTTGAGGAGTCGACCCAGCCCCACTGCAGTGGGTAGATGGGAACGTGGCAGGGGGGCTGGGTATGATATTCAGAATATGTCAGATAAAATCACTCCTAACACAGGAGGGCTTGGCAGCATCTGCACTCCCAGTGTTAAAGAATGTGGGTGGCAGAAGGAAGTTTGGGGGGGGTTAAGTACTTCCCCCATCCTTCCATGTGAGTGTTCTCTGAAATCAGAAATCATGAGCTGAGACATGAGAGTCAGAGAGATTCACTGTGGCTTAGTGAGGAGTGAATGGAACTGGTTGGGCTTGTTCCCAGCTGCCCTGTGCTTGCAGTTTTCTCAGATGGAGGGCGATCACACTCCTATGGTACCAGTAAAAGCCACCAGACACTACTGAAAGGAGAGGGACCCACTGCAGACCACTAAATGTCTCACCCTTTCTCAAGGTCTGAGCACCCTGTTTCTAGCCAAGGACACACAAGACTCCTTTCATCAACCCAACAGGATTTCCTCAGTTATAGGTAGCATCTCTGCACCTGTCTTTGTGGGCTTTCAGATAACAGAAAGATGCTATGTGAAAGATTTCCTTGCTTAAGGACAGCTCACAGCTTGGAAAGCCACTCCAAAGACTTAAAGCCAATGTCCTAATGATTACATCTAATCCAGGGAAAACCAGCTCATTCCCCAGCCCCACAGACTGCATTGCCCACAGCCCCACAGGTGAAAGCTGGGACACCTCATTTCCATGGACACACCTGCATAGGAGGACCCACAAGGTCAGAGTGTGACTCTGCAGCTGAAACTCCCATTCCCAGAGAGCCTGACAGCAAGAATGAAATAATAATAAAACCAACACAGACAACTGGAGAAACATGGGAAAATACAGTGAGGGTCTGGCTGAGAGAGGCAAGCAGGGAGGCAGCTGGGCACTCAGGAAAGTTCTGCTTACTCAGCTGTTCAGACCTCTTCCCAGACACCAACAGTGCCAGGCAGATGCTCTCAGCCCTGAGCTCTGCAGAGGGAAATGGGCACGTGGCTGGAGAGTTGCACCCACGGCTCTGCTGGAGCTCTGGCTGCTGAGGAGATGGGTCATGCCTTGGACCCCCCAGCTCTGAGGGCAGAGGCTTTGCTGGGAGGGAGAGAGCCAAAGGGGCTTGCTCAGAGGAAGGGGTCTGCACTGGAGGAGATCATACAGAGTTTTCTGAATTCTCCCTCCCACAACATTTCTGCACTTTGTTTCCTCTCATACCCTGATCATATTCCTGTTGCCTGGAGACTTTTTCCTGGGAGATGTCTTTCTATCCCATTTCTTTTCCCTGTCAGCACTCACAGACCCCATCCCAACCTTTGCACACCCATCTTGGACCTACAGAAACCTGCCTGTTTGCAGAGCACTGGCTGGGTGCATGTTCCTCTTTGCAGGTGCAAAAGGGCAGCTCAGAACAGCCCTGATGGGTCCAGAAAAGGGGGTGCTGTCCATAGGCAGGGCAGTGGCTCCATGCACTTTAACAGGCTCCTAGCAGACCTACTGATCACTGTGCCCTGGTACACAGCCCCCTAGGGCAGAGGGACCCTGCTCTAAAGCACAGCTCGGGGGGGTGCCCTGCACAAATGCCTTCACAGCCCTGCAGCCGTCCCCAGAAAAAAGTAGCTGTCATGCCCTGTCCTTCTGAGGGTGCAGCAGGGAATTCCTGCTCTGGACTACATCCTTCTTGTCTACTGTAGAGAAACTGTGAGTTTTACTTACAGAGCTCATAAGCTACGGATTGTGCCAGCTTTTGGAGATCCCGACCGGATACTCTTGTGGATTGCCCTGCAGTCAGAGATTGTCCTCCAACTGCTGACTGCCTTTAACCTCCGTCTTCCCTCCTCTCCCCTTGGCGCCTGCAGGCAGTGCCCTCAGCCCTGCTGCGCTTTGCAGAGGAGCTGCTCCTGGGCAGAGCTGTCTCTCGGCAGTGCTGCCTGCTTGCCATGAGCTCCCTCCAGCCCAGGAGCCCAGCCCAGCTCAGCAGCAGAGGACCAGCCCAAGGCACCATTTCCTCTGCCTGCTCTGGGCTCCCTGAAGATGTCTTTGGAGCTCTGGGGCTGACAGCTCCTGAAAGGCACCGGGGTCGCCCCTGGGGAACATACCGCAAAATCACCTGAAGTAATCACCAACAGTAGAGAGAGAGATTGATTCCAGCATCATGGTTTGCCCTGCCAGAGTGCGGTTCTCTGTGACAGGTGTCAACGTGCCCCTCTCGACATCGATATTTTTCACCCACAAGAAAAGGGACACACAGACAGGGCCATGGAGGGGCTTGACTTCCCTTGTGCAGGCCAGGTATTCAGCTGAGGCAATGCAGGCTTCTCATCCTGACCAGGAAGCCCTTGGGTTGAAGCAGGACTCAGCTCCCTGCTTTGACTCCACAGTCCCAGCGGAGCTGGGAATCCTCCTGCTTCAGTTCAGGTGTGCACAAAAGAGTTGCCAGTGTGTGAGCCCTGCTCTGAGCCCCTTACCTTTAGTCCGTGGGGACTCAGGTGCTCACATACAGATACTTTGTGATGACTGAGGTGCCAGAGGTGGCCCAAGCCATGTGCAAGTGTTTGCAAGCCCTGATGGAAAATCTCTGAGGATACCCACCTCCTCCCTGAGCATCAGCTGAGGGCCAGAGGGGGAATGGAGAGATCTTGGCCACCCACAATGACATCAGATGTTTAGGGCACCTGAACGTGCCTTGTAAAATATCTGAAAAGCCTCTAGTGCCATGCCAGGTGCCTGCGTGCCAAACACAACTCCACTCAGTAGGCAAACACAGCACCCAACCTCCAGGAAAGCCATGCCCTCTTAGAGCTGGAGGGGGGCAGACACCCCAGGGCCTCCCAAAGGGGACCGGTGGCTATGTGCCACTACCTGAATGACAGCACCACGGCACTGATGCAAGGCCATGCCACCTACACCCGTGGTGATGCAGGGCTGGGAAGCAGATCCCAGCAGGGTGACCTCCCCTGTGCCTCTCTTCTCAGGACTACCCTCCTCTCTCTGAACCTCTACTCACCTGCCTGATACTAAGAGACGGAAGCTGATAATAATCACAGACTCCTAGGATCATAGGATCATAGAATGGTTTTGGTTGGAAAGGAGCCTTTAAAGACCATCTAGTTCAAACCCCTTGCCGTGGGCAGGGACATCTTTCACTAGATCAGGTTGCTCAAAGCCCCATCCAACTTGACCCTGAACACTGACAATGATGGGGCATCCACAACTTCCCTGGGCAACCTGTCCCAATGTCTCACTACCCTCACCATAAAAATTTTCTTCCTATATCCAATCTACCCTCTTTAGTTCTGAAACCCTTACCCCTTGTCCTGTCACTACAGACCTTGGTAAAAAGTCTCCGTCTTCTTAAAAGCCTCCTTTATATATTGTATGGCTGCACTAAGGTCTCCTGTCACAGATCCTGATTTAGAATTCTGCCACGCACACCAGTTTGTTACAGACAGGCGGTTTAGACTACTTAAAGAACCACTGCCAGAGGTATCAGCAAAAGTGGTTTTCTTGGAACTTAGCAAAGTTTGATGGCAAGGTTCACTCTATCACTTACTGCACAAAGGATATAAAAATGATTCAGTTATCAACACAGAATCAAAGGTACCAATACAAAATCTGTATAGAGCACTATCATACAAGGTAATACGTGATATTGGTCATTTCCGAAAGATCTGCAGAAGGTAAGAAACCTCTCAGCCTCAAGAACCTTGAGAGATGTCCCAGCTCAAGGGGAGATCCCTGCCGTGCAGCCAGCTGCTTAGCAGGGAGCGCTCAAAGAAGGCTCACTTAGGGTGTCATATTTATGGAATAAAGTGGTTGGCTCGCAGTCAAATTACATGCAATGGAGAAGGTATGCATGAGACTCCTTGTACCCACAACTTTCTTTGTTCCTTGACAAACGAGTCTTGGAGGAAACACCTGCTATTCATGTGTTAATCGCATGCTTGCTCTTCCAGTTTCCAAGCCCATATGCATCAATGTTCACCATGTCACTCTCTTCCTGTGTGGGTTTCCAGAGAACAGCTTGGAACTAGAGAGGTTATTGGTCATGTTATACCAAGGCCTTTACCTCTTTTGGACCCTGAACCGAATTACCACTAGTTTGGCCAAAGAGCCGAGTGCATCCATCCCAGGGACTCAGCTCCCTCCCACTCCTGCCGCAAACCAATGGGTGGTGGGAATCCTCTCGCCTCAGTTCAGGTGTGCACACAATACAGTCCTCTGAAGACTGGAAGAAATCACATGTCCCTCCTATCTCCAGGAAGGACCCAGGGAACTGCAGGCCAATCAGCCTTACCTCTCTTATCTCATCAGCAGGCAATGTCTGGCCACTTCCTGGGAAGCAGGGCTTCAGTACGTGTAGTGGTTGCTCCAGAAGACAAAAATGTTCCCCTTCCATCTCCCTCTACTCAGCTTTTATAGCTGAGTCATATGGTATGGAATATCTGTTTGATTAGTTTGAGTCAGCTGTCCTGGCTATGTGCCCTCCCAAGATCTTGCCCAGCCCCAGCCAGCCATTGAGGGGGGGGGGCAAAAATGTTGGAGAGACAGCCTTGATGTTGTGCCAGCACTGCTCAGCAGTAACCAAAACACTGGTGTGTTATCAACACCTTTCTAGCTACCAATGCAGAGCACAGCACTAGGAGGGCTGCTATGGGGAGAATTAACTCCATCTCAGCCAGACCCAATACAAGTCTTCAATCTTTTTGTGGTGAATTAGAGAGATTTCAGGAGTGTAGTCAAAGTGAGAAGGTGTCAAAGCAAAGAGACCAAGTGTAAGAAATGCTTGATTTTGAATAGCCAATTCTGCATTCACCCCAATGTATTTGGGTTACAGGAATGTCTTCAGGTAGAGTCTGCACCACCTAGACCCATGTGGCTGGATTGGCAGAGCCACCCCCTAGCAAGGGCAATCCCCATCTCCCAGGCTGAGGCATGCAGTCAAGATGCAAACGTCTGAAGTGCCCATTTCTTACAGGTCTCTGTCGCCTGACGAGCAGGCGTGGCGACCTGGTTCAGGAACGGCGACCCCCGTCCATCAGCTTGCAGACACCAATGTGGTGGACAGCAAATGGCGTTTATTAGTGGTCGACACAGTGTTATATACCTTTGGTTTACGACGCCACTTCCGTCTGCTTACATCGTAAATTAAACACTATTGGTCATTAGGAGGGGGGCTCTAACTTTCCGTACAACACGAGATCTTCTGACCGCCAGGCCCTAATTACCTACATTTCCCCCCTCCCTATGCATCGTTAAATTAGTTAAATTAATTAAATTAGTTATAAAAATTATATTAATATAATTAGTAAAAATTTTTAGTTTTATAAAAAGTCTTAAAAAATATATGTAATATATATTATAAATCTGAGTAGAAAACTATATTAAAACTATAAACACCATAAATTAGTTAGTTAGGGCGGGTAAGTAAGGAAGTTAAGGGGTAAGTCGGGAAATTGTTAGGAACAATGCTGGGCAAACACATTCTTAAAGCAGTTGTCGGTGCTCTACAAACATGATGTTAACGCTTTTTAGTCGGTTTATGACAAACGACACGAGCCTGTTCAGTATACAGGGTCCAAAAATCAGTGTCAGCAGGATTACTGTGATCGGCCCGATCAAGGAGGATATCAGGGTGGTTAACCACGGTGACTGGTTTTGTTGCGTCTCCCGTTCTCTTTTTCGCTTTTCCAGTCCTTCTCGCAGTTTAGTCATGGTGTCTCTCACTATTCCGGTGTGGTCTGCATATATACAACATTCTTGTGTCATCTTGTTCCGCAAACTCAGCCCAGCAATCGGTAGGTGTCAGCTTTGCGTGGGCGTCCCCCACGGAGGCAACGATGGCCTTGCTGCACACCAGCCCGATGCTCTTCGGAAAATCCCGGTATTTATACATTTGCAGAGGAACAGGTTTTAGCACACGTGGCCAGCGGGTGCCAAAAGTCTGCCTCGATTGCAGTCTATGACACATGCGCCTGCTGGCCAGGCACGCTGCACGAGTCATAGCCATCTTGTCTCTTGGTTCATGGGCTTTATGATGAGGTTGCGGTGCACAGAGATCTTGACCTGTTAAGACCTATGCATTAGTTTTTGATTGAGGTGGTATTCATATTGCCACACCATCTATGATGCTTCAGATGATGATGATCGTACAAATTCAACAGGAGTCCGTCGCAGGCCTGTATCTGTGGAAACACAATCAACCTTGTTCCCAGGTTATTAATGGAAATAAACTTTACCCCTAACTTTGGCTTTAACTAACTATTACGTATACCCCACACTGTCTTCTCATAGTCACACTATGTTTAACCAAATTATGCTTACTGCTGGTCCGCACCATTTCCCGGACTCTGGGTCCTTATACATTACCATGATTCCTGTGCTTTGACGCGTCCTTTCCGCCTGTAAAAGAGCATGATGCACTACCATTGGTGGGTCTTTGTGATCACTTGTCAATCTAAGATAATTTAGCACAAATAAGGCTTTGGCCAATCGTTCCCCTTGGAGTAAGCCCTGGGTTCCCCCCTTTTGTTTTTGCAGCATGCTCTTTAGGGTTTGGTTGGCCTGTTTGACAATAGCTTGTCCTGTGGGAAGATGTAGAATACCCGTACCATGGTGAATTTTCCACAAATTATAAAATTGAGCAAATTGTGTAGAACCATAGACCAGGCCATTGTCTGTCTTAATTTCTTTAGGCACACCCAGTACTGCAAAAGAAGTGTGAAGATGTCATTCAATATGTAAGGCCTATTCTCTAGTTTGTACCATGGTCCACATGGCAGCAGGACAGGTATCAATATACACGTGGACTCGAACTCAAGAGTTCTACCAGAAGGGCCATATTGTTATTAGTGATACCGCAAAGATTTCGTACTCCCTGGATGTCTCCCACAAGCTTCTGGGTATCATGTACCATTGAAATTTCTAACATTGCTAGCATCTATGTGCCACCCGAAATACTTCCAAGGTGTTGCCTTTTGCACCTTTTCAGGAGTAATTGTTACTCCACAATGGCTTGAGATGTCCTGCAATTGAGTTAAAATTCCATCCTGTGGCAAGTTCCTTCCCGCTATCAAAATGTAACCGAGGAAACTGCTTTCTTACAGGCTCTAATACCCAGGCTACATATACCTGACACATAGTTGGGGGAATTGCACATTCCTTGCGGTAACACGACCCAATGGTATCTCTTATAGGGCTCTGTCTTGTTAACCAATGGTACCGAAAAGGCGAACCGTTCAATGTCATCTGGGTGCAAGGGAATGGTGAAAAAACAATCCTTTCGATCTATAATTAACAAATCCCATTCTTCAGGAAGCATAACTGGAGATGGCAAACCTGGCTGCAGGGCTCCCATACTGTGCATCATTGCATTCACATTCTGAGATCATGTAACAGTCTCCATTTCCTAGTTTTCTTGGGAATGGTAAATATTGGTATGTTCCATGGACTAGTAGAAGGAACAACATGTGTCGTTCTCAATTAGTCCTTAACTAACTTTTGTATTTTTAGCAGCTTTTCAAAATTTAGCGGCTACTGATCAATCCAAACAGGCTCATCTGTTTTCCAGCTAATTTTCAGGATTGGCTGTTCCTCAGTGACTGCTCCTAAAAAGGATGGGTCACTAACATTGCCTTCATTTGGCTCAATAAATCACGGCCTATGAGGCCAAACAATTCAGTTGGGGTAGTCATGACATATGGACACGTCGTAACGTTTTCATTGTAGGGGAACACAAATGTAATCGGTAGCTGATTTACTAAGGTGGCTCATGTGCCCCCTATCCCTGCAATGCCAAAATTTGGATTGACCAATGGCCATGATGGAGGCCAAATATATATCGTGAAATAATTGTAACATCAGCTCCTGTATCGATTGTCGTCAGTTTCTTGGCGATAACTCCGTCAGGCC
The DNA here is from genome assembly GCF_964188355.1 of Buteo buteo. NCBI lineage: Eukaryota > Metazoa > Chordata > Aves > Accipitriformes > Accipitridae > Buteo > Buteo buteo. The sequence goes on along the minus strand of NC_134201.1, from coordinate 1,041,308 downwards.
CTTCCAATTGCACTACCTTTTCTGGTTTACCTTTTGATATGTCCATGGCAAGGTATACCTGTGGTTCCCCTGTGGAGCCGAATCCACCATCTCCATGTTGTACTTCACCTGGGTTTGGAACACACGACCTGAATGGAACTAATTGTGTTATTCTGGTACCTTTAAGAATAGAAACAGGAGGGATTAAAACATGAATCATAATTTTCACAGCCCCTCAAAAATCTGCATCAATAAACTCTGGGACTACCAAAATTCCTTTTAGAGCTGTTGAAGATCACCCTATCACAAATGCACTAAGCCCAAACCCCAATAGTCCCTTTATGTTGAATGTGTACTGCGGTTTCCACGTCCACTCCGGAGCTCCCTGCAGTGGCGGATCTGGTGGTTGTGAGGCTGCCTGAGGGCTGGCAGCCCAAGCTCCTTGTGTTTGTGTTATCGCGCAAGGGGCCTTCCTGCTCGCTGTAAAGTTTTCCCTTCTTCCTGTATTCTTGGTGGTATTGTCATCTTTCTCAGCAGAAGCTGTACATTTGCTCCTAATGTGTCCACGTTTGCCACAGTTAAAACACTTGACCAAGGGTGTCTTACTGGCCTTGTGCTTCTTTGTAGCTCCTTGTGGAGCTGCATGTTTTCTTTCATGCCCTCGTTCATGTCAGGGTGGTCGTAGATTGTCCTATGCAGGCTATTAATAAACTGTGTGAAAGGTTCGTTAGGCTCCTGTTTCACCTGAGTAAAAGCATGGCTTTGCATATTGTCTGGTATGGAAAGAAAAGCTTAATATGCCAAGATCTGTGATAGGTGATGAACCTCAGTGATACATTGTAACTGAGCGTTCCCTGATGTGAAGGGTCTAGTGCTCATCAGCATCTGTGTGGTTACTCTCCATAAGGGATCTGTTTGTTGTGGTATTGCTTGTTCCAGATCACAGAGCGTCTCCTACTGCCAGAAAAACACTAACTTCGGAGGGCTCTAAAACTAACCATGCTATCTGTTTAATATCTTGAGGTATCAGGGTATCAGCAGAAAAAGTGAATTGCAGTATTTGTTGAGCTAACGCAGATTTGATTCTGTACTGACTTACCGCATTCTTTAATTTCTCAATGACATTCCAGTCAAATGCTTCCCATTTTTTCCGCCCATTTAATGCAATAACTGGGAATGCTTGGAGCATAGTCCCATCTATAATGGCATCTTTTATTACTCCTCTCCAATGTCTCTGTTTCTCGTCCGCAGCGGCTACTGCAAGCGATTCCGCGTCTATCGCGGGCGCAGTTGGTTTCACCGTCTCCGGTTCCGAGAGGCGGGATGGATGAACGGGCGCGGATGGTTCTGCCCGGGGGACGGCCGTGATAGCGCCAGGCGGCGGCCGCTCCATGGCCGGCTGACACGGGCCGCTGCAAGGCGGCGGAGGGGGGGGCGGAAAAGAAAGGGAGGAGGAAGAGCCAGAGGGGGTGCAGGTGACGGCTCGGCAGGCATAGGCTCAGGCAAAGATTCAGGAGGCTCAGTCCGCTCTCCCGGCAAGGGCACCTGATTTCCCCAGCGGGGGGGTGTTTCCTCCTCTGAAGTTGGATTGGCTGCGAGCCACTCGTCCCAGGAAGCGCCTGACCCGGAGTCGGAACTCGACTGACGGGTCACTTCCGGGCTCCAGTACCTTTCTGTTGGGCTCCGGCCCCGCCCCCTGTGGGTGGGCCGTTCCCTCCCTCTAGGCTCGCCCCGCCTTCTGTTCGGGGGAGGGGGGGGTGGTTGGCCGTTTTTTCAAATGGCCGCTACGATTGGCTCTCCGCCCCTCACCCGCGCTCCCCCCTCTGTTTCGGTCACTCCCACCACCTCTCTCCTTCTCGTTCCCCTCCCCTTCTCTTTCATGTGCGCTTGTTAGTTCTAGTGCTTTGTCTTTGTTCTCGCCGGGGGCATTCTCGCCCTGCCTTTCCCCTAGGGGCTCGGCGCCATCTTGGGGCGCATAGGGCGGTGGTTTAGCCCGGATATTTTCTAACTGTGATCTCTCTGTGGTGGTCCTAGCTTCCTCAGCTAACCCTCCCCAAAAAGATTTTGCTTGATCTTTTGCCTCCGCGAGCAGAACGGGGCTTGGGGATTTTAGGGACACGTCGCCCTCCCGTGGGTGTTCTAACTCGGCAGATTTGCCGTCACCTGGGGGGCACAGAGTCTGTGTGGCTGCCCCGACTCCCAATTTCGGGGTGACCAGCAGGCAGTCTCTTGCCGCCTTCCAGGTTTCCTGCTCTTGTATGGCTTTTTGCAAAGCCTGTTCAACTTTTCCCCACGCTTTAAGGTTTTTTTCACAACCCGAGGACTTTGTCTCCTCGGCTAACGCTTTAGTGCACTTATCCCACACCTCAGGGTGGAGTATATCTACCGGCTGATCAATGGCTCCAAACTGCAAAAGCCTCGCAATCGCAAGGATAAAATCTTTGGGCCTACACTCAATCCTCCACTGTTTACACAATTGGGATACGACCTTCACAAGGGCTTCCATCCTCCTTGTTGGTCCTGGTCCGGGAGCGTCCCCCCTCGACCTCTTCCCGTTGAGCTGGTCCAGCACCCCGTCTGACCGTTCACCCGTCCAGGCGATCTTCCCGGGTTTCGGCACCACTTGTCGCCTGACGAGCAGGCGTGGCGACCTGGTTCAGGAACGGCGACCCCCGTCCATCAGCTTGCAGACACCAATGTGGTGGACAGCAAATGGCATTTATTAGTGGTCGACACAGTGTTATATACCTTTGGTTTACGACGCCACTTCCGTCTGCTTACACGTAAATTAAACACTATTGGTCATTAGGAGGGGGGCTCTAACTTTCCGTACAACGCGAGATCTTCCGACCGCCAGGCCCTAATTACCTACAGGAACCCACGGGTTTTACTTCTTTTTTTTCCCCCGATTTTCTCCCCCATCCCACTGGATGGAGGGGAGTGAGTGAGCGGCTGCGTGGTGCTTAGTTGCTGGCTGGGGTTAAACCATGACAGTCTATTTTGGCGCCCAACATGGGGCACGAAGGGTTGAGATAACAACAAACCTGACCAGAGCTTGTTAAAACAAATTTGTTATAAGCATTCATTATATTGGTCTAATAGTCGCTGGTCATTATGTTGATGTATTTGTCCTTAGAGTTGTTGCTTTGGTTTTTAAAGTTCTGTTATATATCACCTCACTTGCTGTATGTAGTCCCTCTTCTGTTGCTTATCATCCATGGGAGGTGGATTAAGGTTTTCACTTTGATGCATTGTATAACACCGGTTTATGGTATTCTAAAGTCATCAGTTGTGGGATTAAGCTGGTATTTGCACTCAGCATTGTCACCTTTATACTGCGGAAGCCATCTGTGGGAAACTATTAATAATTATACCATTTCCCTTTCCTCCTTGGAAAGCCAGTCTATGGGTGGGGTACCTTTCTTCCCCTCTCCTTTCTCCTTCAGTCCAGTTACAATGGTGTTTGAGAATTTTGAAAAATTTGAATACACTTGGGATGTTGAGACCAGCACGGTCCTAGCCCTACTGCTAGGAACTAGCATGCTGCTGAATGTGGTTCAGCTCTTGTTTAAGGTTAAACAACTCTTTTAGAAGATCACCCAGAGAAGTGCGCCGAGGCTGGATAATTAAGAGCGGCAGGGTGCGTGGGGTAGTATGGGTAAGTACCTAGAAAAGTGGGCACCTCCAATGTTTTGGAAATTCACCCCTGAACAAGTGCAGAATGCAGAAGAAATAGTAAAATATTTGGAAAAGGTATGCTGTCACCCTGGCAGCTCCAGAGAGATACAAATCACTGCAACGTGCTGGGGCCTGGCCCATGCCTATCGAGCCCTGTTCAACACCACTCAGTACCCTCAAGGGGAGGAGAAGGTCTCTGGACCTAACAACAAAACGATGAGCACTGCAGTCACTCAAACCTGGGCAATGGGTGCTGCAGCCCCTCCAGCCCCAGTGACGAGCACTGCTGCTACCCAAACCTTGGCAAGAGACACAGCAGTTATCCAAAACCCAGCGAGTGGTACTGCGGACCAACCTGCATGAGTATCAGTTGACCCCATACAGAAGAAGAAATATACAAAAAAGTCAGTTCACTTAGCGGAGGAGGAAGATGAGCCAGGGTCATCACGGGAACCAGAGGAAAAGGCAGAACCAGAGGTGATCCCTTGATCCCTATCCTTGAGTGAGCTGCAGGATATGAGAAAAGATTTTGGCTGCCGTATAGGTGAGCATATTATCACCTGGCTCCTCTGATGCTGGGACAATGGGGCTAATAGCTTGGAATTAGAAGATAGGGAAGCCAAGCAGCTGGGATCGCTTGCCAGGGAAGGTGGCATTGACAAGGCAATCGGAAGAGGGACTCAAGCCATCAGCCTCTGGAGGTGACTCCTGTCAAGTGTGAAGGAAAGGTACCTCTTTAAGGAAGATGTTATATGTCAATCAAGCAAGTGGACTGTCGGGAATAATGGCCGTAGTCAAGAGTCACACTCAATGTGAGTTAACATCTTGCTCATTTACTATTCAGACATTCTGACATTTATACAAAACTGACTTGTCCACGCGCCTTATACAATACTCTAACTGGTACAATACCCCATTTCACGCGACACTATCTTAATCTCTATTGGCTGTGCAAGCTTCTTCACGAGGCGTCCAGCAGTTACTTGTCTCATTCTTCAGCATCCAGGTGTTGTTTGTCAGGCTCTTCTTATCTTCCTTTTTCCCAGCGTACAAGGACACAGCGTCCTTGTCTGCTCCAGTATTTTGTAAACTTATGCTTCGTTCCCACATAGCAGCTGGATTGCTCACATGCCTTTGCCCAGCCAAGAAATCCTCAACAATTCCCCCTTTTTGTTTTTGAGCAATCCAGGCTTACTTAATAACTTGGGATGCCATTTTTCCTTAACAAGCTGAACAAGGTAAAATTATTACAATAGCTAAAATTACAATAACTACAATAATGCCCATAATTCTTTGAGCCAACCCGTTACCCCTAATGACCCAGACCATGAGGACTATGAGGAAGATGAACCATCCATACATTCTTGTGCCATCTTGCTCCATGAACTCAGCCCAGCAATCGGTAGGTGCCAGCTTTCCGTGGGTGTCCCCACAGAGGCAACGATGGCCTCACCGTACACCAGCCCGATGCTCTTCGGAAAGTCCCGGTATTTATACATTTGTAGAGGAGTGGGTTTTAGCACACGTGGCCAGCGGGTGCTAAAAGTCCACCTCGGTCGCAATCTATGACGCATGCGCTCGCTGGCCAGGCGTGCTGCACGAGTCATAGCCGTCTTGTCTATTGGTTCGTGGGCTTATGATGCGGTTGCGGTGCATAGAGAATCTTGACCTGTTATGTTAGCCATGGCGGCCTATATAGTTTTTGACTGAGGCGGCATTCATATTGTCACACCATCTAGGACGCTCCAGACGATGATGATCATGCAAATCGAATGGTAGTCCATCGTGGGCCTACATCTGTGGAAACACAAGCATAATCTCGCCCCCAGGTTATTAATGAAAATGAATGTTCTTAATGCCAAGTTTCTTGTGTTACTTATGTCAGGGAGAGTTTAAGGACACTCTTATTCTAATTCCAAATCTGAGTTATGTGTTCCCATGGGAAATCCATGTCCTCTTTCTATCAACCAACTCTCCACAATTCCCCTTTTTTGTTTTTGCACTAACCAAGCCTGGCTGATGAGGCGGAATATCAATTGCTTAATACAAGACATCACACATCCCACTAAACAAAGCCCAATTAATATCATGATAACAATGATAAGGCCAGATTGTAACAACCCTTTAAACCAACCTGATAATCCTAGCCAATTTGTCAAGGCTTCCAACCCAAAAAATCCGACATCTTGCTGGATCTTAGTTGTGTGTTCTATCAAACCTTGTATTTCCTTATGAATAGAACGTGAGTGGTCTGTTATGGTCATACAACAGAGTCCGTCAAAATCTTCACAACCATGACCGTGTGCTAACAAGAGAAAGTCGATAGCAGCCCGATTCTGCAATACCGCATGTTGTATTGCCAAAAGATCTTCTGCGAGTGCAGACAGTACTTGACTGGTCCCATTCGCCTGCTTTATCACCCAACAGGCGAGTCGAGCCAGGGTACTGTGTGCTTTCGCTGCTGCAACTCCTGGTGTGAAGAAGGAGGCGACCCAGACCTCAAATTGGCCCCACAGGCTTACTGTATCATTACAATTCTTAGATAATGTCTGGGCAACATTGTGCTTCCAGCGAATTCGGTGCGAATTATTTGGGCGATGGTGAGGGAGAGCCAAGCTTAATTTCCCAATGGTGCAAGGACCACCTACAGGGACAGAAGGTATTCCGGACCATGTCCGATTACCACATATCAAAAAGTAACCTGAGGGCAATCGTCGGGGATATCTTGTACCTGGGGCAGGATTGGAGCTATTTCTAGACTTGATTGAACACCAAGCATTTTGCCAAAAATTATTGCTACCTCTCGGACTAATCTGTGTAGCTAGTGTAATGTTATCTACGCATCCCCTTTGCGAACCTTCTTGACAGTTGGGTGATGATGCATTTATAAAGAGGCAAAAACTGGCGTCTAGTGAATCCCATAATTCTATTTCTTGTGGCTCTGGTCCAATGGGAAGTCTATCATCCCATTTATCATAATCTTCCATGGCTTTGCTCATAGTATGTTGGAGAGCAAGCTTGGAAATGCTTGCGGCGTCTACAAAATTCCCCCATGTCTCATTAGTCAATGGCACACCTACCAAACATGTCAAAAAAGGGGTACTAGGAGTGGGTAAACTTGCACAAAAGGTGGTTGTATTAAGAGCCCGCGCCAAGGATACCCACACATTTTCTCTAGGATTATATAATTTGCGAGAAAACAAGTTTAAAACCTTTCCGCTTGTTATACTACACAGCCCTAACCATCCAATCAACCACCACAGACCTTTATCTTTCTCCATCTTTGGTCGCTGGTCCTGCCCCGCCAGATGGACTTGGGCGCGTCCTCTTGCTAGGCACCCACAGCGGTCCTGTTGGAGTAGAGACACCCATATAACCACGACCATTAAACATTACTGGTGCAGGACCCTCCCATATACCCGTTTTAGGATTACGATAGTATACTGACATATCCAATTTGGGAAGGTCTGTGTTTGCACAAGTGTTGTGAACAATTGCTGGAGGCTCATTACTATCCCCAAAAACACATAAGTAATTCATTACAAATAATGCCTTATGTAAACGCTCCTTAGGGTCAGTACAACTCATAAATCTGTGCAGATAGTCCTTCAATGTTTTGTTTGTTCTTTCTACAATCGCCTGCCCTGTTGGAGAGTTGGGGAGACCTGTTTTGTGCACAACTCTCCAAGTTGTCATAAATTGTCGAAAGCTGTTGCTGCTATACGCTGGGCCATTGTCTGTTTTTATTGCCTCTGGTACACCCATTACCGCAAAACAAGCAGTTAGATGTCGACACACATGTATAGCTCGTTCTCCCGGTTGAGCTGTGGCCCATACAAACTTTGAAAAGGTATCCACTGGAACATGAACATATTTTAACCTTCCAAACTCGAGCACATGAATTAAGTCCATCTGCCATAATTCCAAGGCCTTTAGTCCCCTAGGATTTACTCCAATTCCAAGACCCAGCCCGTGGTGGCTACACTGGGGACAACTACGCACTATACCCTGTGCTTCATTCACGGAGATGTTAAATTGGCGATGCAGGCCTTTCGAATTCTGGTGGAATTGTTCATGCGATACTCTAGCAGCTTCAAATTGATTCAAAGGAGCACGAAGTCGAGACACACTGACTAGTTGGTCTGCTCGATGATTGCCTTCACCAAGGCCCTCCTGCCATTTGTGGCTACGAATATGGATGACACAATATGGTACTGTTCTTTGCAGAAGGGCTCTTTGAAGGTGTTGAAAAAGCATAAAAAGTTGTTGGTTTTGTATTTCCCGCAAAAAGGCATCCTCGATCCGCCGAACAACCCCAGCTACATATAAAGAGTCTGTCACTACATTTAGTGGCACAGCCATCCAGTTTGTCAATGTCCAACACACAGCTGCCAATTCTAATGTTTGAAGGGTGTCACTTGGTTGGGCAATGATCATATGTTCATGCCACTGTCCATCTTTGTACAATGTTGCCACGGCTCGTCGAGAGGCCCGCCCTGCATCGGTAAATACAGTCAGACCATTTTTAACAGGTATTTCCGATCATTGAGGTATCGGAACCCATGTATAGTTTACAAGCATGTGCCCATTCTTGCCCGTTGGCATATCGGTCGAAAGAACGCCAGAATAATCCAGAAATGCCAACAGCAATGGAGTGGAATGACGCAAGGCCCACTCCCAGTCGGCTGCTGACATAGGGTCATGTATACTATCTGGTTCAGCACCTGTCATAGCTAGGACCCTAGTATGTCCTTTCTTGATAGCCTCTCCTATCGCTTCCAGCCGTGGTTGTACACTTGTTCTGGGTTGACTGGCCAAAAATACCCATTCTAAGATCCGAAGTCTTTCTTTAACCACTCCTTCTCCCCCTTTTTGTTTTTGCCACTGCGTGATGACTGCAAAAATAGAGCGGGGCCGGGAAATAATTAATAATTGGATCGGTATATCTAGTCGTCGTCGTGAAACCCACCGTGAGGCAATCATTTCACCCAAACGCCGAATGCACTCCTGTTGTTCAGTGGTGAGACGGATTCTCTGCGCAGCGTCAGTACCGCGAAGTAATGTACGTAACTGGGCTAAGTCATCATTTGTAATGCCCGTAACTGGTCGAATCCACTGCAAATCACCCATCAAAGCTTGAACATCCGTAAGTGTACGAATGTCTGTTGTAATTGTAACCTTCTGAGGTGTAATAATACTGTCCGTTATTTGCCATCCCAGATACTTCCAAGGGGCTTGACGCTGTACCTTTTCGGGTGCCACTTGCAACCCAGCTTTTGTTAAAACAGCGGATAGCTGTCGCAAGTCTAACTCTGAAAATGGCTGTTCTCGTGCCACAAGGATATCGTCCATGTAGTGATAAATCATCGCAGCAGGCCATAATTGTCTTAATGGTAGTAACGCTGAGGCAACAAAAAGTTGACACATTGTTGGACTATTTTTCATTCCCTGGGGGAGCACAACCCATTCATAACGCTCGGCTGGTCTATCCTTATTGATGGCAGGCAATGTAAAAGCAAAGCGTTGTGTGTCAGATGGGTGTAGGGGTATGGTGAAAAAACAGTCCTTCAAATCTACTATTAGCAGTGGCCAATGTTCTGGTAACATCGAGGGAGACGGTAAACCTGGTTGTAAGGCACCCATGGCTTGCATTTGTTCATTAACTTTGCGCAAATCATGTAACAGCCGATACTTGCCCGATTTTTTCGGTATGACAAAAACAGGAGTATTCCAGGGGCTGGTAGAGGGTTTGATATGACGTGCAGCTAACTGCTCTTGTATTAATTGATGTGCTATAAGCAGCCGTTCCTGGCTTAGCGGCCACTGCTCCACCCATACAGGCTCTTCCGTAATCCAAGTCAATTGCAGGGTGGGGGGCTGCTGTGCAGGGGCCGCTGCCAGAAAACCGTATCGGGGGTAGTAAGTATCACCCCCCACTGGGTCATACATTCTCTGCCAGTCAACATATTTACGCCATCAGGAAGAGGTAAAATCATTACTGACAGGGTGGCTGTTCTTGTTTCCGAACTAATTTTGACAGGTTGTGCACTGACCATTGCTATTGATGTCCCTCCTATTCCAGCCACTCCGCTAAGGCTCAGTTTCATCGGCCAGTGTGAAGGCCATACTTTATTAGAAACAATAGTCACATCGGCTCCTGTGTCTAGTAAGGCTTTTAATGTAAGAGTTTCTGAGCCGCTTGATAAGGTAACCGTCATAACAGGCCGTTGTGACGTGTTTAACGTAAGACATACAATGTCTCCCGTTGAGCCAAAGCCAGAGTTACCTCTGAGTGGCCGAAATACCTGTGTCTCTCCTGTAATTTGTTGGGTAAGATTAGCCAAGGGTACAAGCTGGGCAATTTTACTACCGCTAGGGATAAACAATGGTGGATATAAGGTATAGGCAACTATTTGTATTACGCCTGTAAAATCTGCATCAATAATACCTGGAATTACTAGGATGCCTTTTAGCCCCGAGGATGAGCGCCCTACTAACAGGGCTCCTAGCTCATAATGCGAGCTATGTAAAGGACCACGAGTGGTCATAGGGATCTTGACTGGCTGATTATTAACTAACGTAACGTCTATTGCTGTTGCCAAGTCGATGCCCAGGCTCCCCCTTGTGGCTGGTCGTTCAAGTTTTGTGGGGCTGCCATTGTCGTCTTCGCGCGACTCCCCTCCGCGCTCATTTTCCCGTTTCCCGACCGCTTACAAACACTACTAGAGTGTGTTCCAGATCGGCAATGTTTACACCATACGGATGCGCGACAGGCAGAGCACATGTGTCCTGACCGCCCGCATCAGTAACACACCCTCCGATTATCGTTTGGTGATCGCTTTGAACCCCGTAAAACAGGTTGTAATGCGGCCACCAAGGCTTTTGTTTGCGCTTGCACTGTTTCCTTTAACGCTTCAGTGACAAAGGCAGCCTGTTGTCCTACCTCACCATTGGATACTCTCTCTAACATCTCTTCTATCGGCGCAGCCTTAGGTAAGGTGGATAAAAGCATTTTTGCCTTGGAGTTGGCATTGTCATGTGCTAACATGCGCAACAATTGTGCCCTCATCTCATCGGTTAAATCAGGAGCCCGTTCTAATGCCTGCACCAAACGATTAACAAAATTCCCATAGGGTTCTTGCACCCCTTGCTTAATACTCGTAAAAGGAGGCGGTCTCTTTTCAGAGGGAACGAGGAACAATGCCTGTCGGGCAGCATCTGCTGCAGCATTATGCATTTCTGTTGGAAAAGTGAGCTGTACATTAGGGTCCGCATACAGCCCACGGCCTAGAAGCATACCCAGTTGTACCCCCTGAAGGGGATTTCCGGCGGGTCGCGGCGTCGCCACAACTCGCTGGCATTGTCGCTCCCACTCCTTTTCCCACAACAAATACTGAGACGGGGATAAAATCAATCTCGCCACAGACATACAATCACTAGGGGTCATTATATTGGCCCCAAACACGTATGCTATCAAATGTCTAGATGCTTCGGAGAATAACCCATATTGAGTAACTGTAGCCCGAACTTGCTGCATGAGTTTCCAATCAAACGGCTTCCATTCTGCCCCTGGCTGGCCATTTGGCAATTGTGTTACCACAACGGGGCATGCCACTGCAGAGGCAACTTCCCAATCCCCTTCTAATATAGCATCTTGGATAAGTGCATGCCATCGGCTCTGTGGAGCGGCGGGTTGCAGTGTTACCCCCCCACTAGCCGTAATTTGTACATCTCTTACAGGGACGGAGTCAGATATATGCAGTTTCTGCAGTGATCGTGCAAGTTGGGAGTCTGAGTCAGCCGTCTGCGCAGCTGGTGCTGTTGGTGTCACCGTCCGTGGTTCCGAGAGGCGGGATGGATTAGAGGGTGGTGATGGGGGCGCGGATGGTTCTGCCCGGGGGCCGGCCGCTTCCGCGCCTGGCGGCCGGCACTCCATGGCCGGCTGACACGGGCCGCTGCCAGGCGGCGGGGGGGGGGGGGGGGCGGAAAGGAGGGGGGGACGAAGCGGGGGAGCGCGGCAGTTCTTGATCGTCTCCCGGGCTTCCCTCGTCCTCAGAGGAGGAAGGCTCAGTGTCTATTACCGATACTGACCGGCGCTGAGATTCCCTCGGGCGGCAGTTGGCACCCCCTTGTTTAGGACCACACTGTCCTGTTTCTGGGTGGCCAGATGAATTATTTAAAAGCTCAGTAGCTGACGCTTTCATAGGGGCAACAACCCCTCTAGCGGTTTTCGTGGTTTCCGAGTCGAAAATACGTATGGACTCAGGAGTAGTAATCTCAGTGCCCAACATTGCGGAGGCAGCCTTGGCCATTTTTTTTTCTGCTATCATTTGTAGAAGGTGATTCATTACTTCTCGCCAAGTCTGTCCAAAAGCTTTTGCGGTACGACTCCCCTTAATTGTCTCGTCCCACAACTTATCTCCCAGTTCACGCCACTCTGTGGCACTGAAATAGTCTCAGGAGTCTTAAAACATCCTCTCTCTCTTCCCCAATGACTGAGCTCTTGGAGCTTCCATGTGCTCACACTGGCCTCTCGCTTTGCGAGAATATCCAATAACAGTGTGAGTGCCACTTCATGATCCATAATAAATAAAAGCGGTCTTACCGGTGCAGGTCCAAACTGGTGCACACAGCTTTGGATCCAGGTCTCTGCCCAAATTCTCGCAGATGCCTTCCTGCTCCGTCCCTCCCGTCTCCGTCTGCTCCGCCGAGTCTTATGAGCAGATTTGAGAAGCCCTCCGTCTGTTTCTCGGCCTAACAGATTTGAGGGTCCCTGTTCGGGCACCAATTGTCGGGAAAAACGGCCGTAGTCAAGAGTCACACTCAATGTGAGTTAACATCTTGCTCATTTACTATTCAGACATTCTGACATTTATACAAAACTGACTTGTCCACGCGCCTTATACAATACTCTAATTGGTACAATACCCCGTTTCACGCGGCACTATCTTAATCTCTATTGGCTGTGCAAGCTTCTTCACGAGGCGTCCAGCAGTTACTTGTCTCATTCTTCAGCATCCAGGTGTTGTTTGTCAGGCTCTTCTTATCTTCCTTTTTCCCAGCGTACAAGGACACAGCGTCCTTGTCTGCTCCAGTATTTTGTAAACTTATGCTTCGTTCCCACATAGCGGCTGGATTGCTCACATGCCTTTGCCCAGCCAAGAAATCCTCAACAGTGGACCACCATGGAAAAAGGTATCCAATATCTGAGGGAATTAGCCATGCTAGAGACGATTCATTATGACCTGGACAACCCACAATTACCCAAAGTTCCAGATGAAGTCCAACGCACAAGACCCATGTGGCGGAAGTTTGTACAGAGTGCACCATCGTTCTATGCCAACTCACTGGCAATAATGAAGTGGAAAGACGAAGAGGCACCGACAGTGGATGAAATGGCTCAGGTGGACCTGGACTGGCAACATAAGGGTGAGCTATTTATGGCTCGGTGGGCCCATGATGCTTCAGGCCATCAGGGAAGAGATGCAACATATAGATGGGCTTGAGATCGAGGGGTGGATTGACCATGGACCCTATCGTGCAGGTTATCCATGAAAGTGAAACATGTGCTGCAATTAAGCAAGCCAAGCGGTTAAAGCCCCTGTGGTATGGAGGGCAATGGCTGAAATAGACATATGGGGAAGCCTGGCAAATTGACTATATCACACTCCCACAAACTCGCCAAGGCAAGTGCTATGTGCTCGCAATGGTGGAAGCAATCACCGGATGGCTGGAAACATATCCTGTACCCCATGGCACTGCCCGGAACACTATCCTGGGCCTTGAGAAGCAGGTCTTGTGGTGACATGGCACCCCAGAAAGAACTGAGTCAGACAACGGGACTCATTTCCGAAACAACCTTATAGACACCTGGGCCAAAGAGCATGGCATTGAGTGGGTGTATCATATCCCCCATCATGCACCAGCCTCAGGGAAAATTGAGCGACACAATGGACTGTTAAAGACTACATTGAGAGCAATGGGGGTGTGGAACTTTCAAACATTGGGATACACATTTAGCAAAAGCCACCTAGTTGGTCAACACCAGAGTATCTGCCAATCAGAGTGGCCCTGCCTAGTCAGAATTTTTACATACTGTAGAAGGGGATAAAGTCCCTGTAGTGCACATAAAAATACGTTAGGAAAGACAGTCTGGGTTTCTTCTGCCTCAGGCAAAGGTGGGAAACCCATTCATGGGATTGCTTTTGCTCAAGGGCCTGGGTGCACTTGGTGGGTGATGGGAAAAGATGGGGAAGTCTGATGTGTGCCTCAAGGGGATTTGATTTTTAGGTGAGAGTAGCCAGAATTAAACTGTATGGTATTAGTTGCTATGTAACCCTGCTACTGTACGTTATCAGTACTGTAATTGTTATATGCTATATCCATAGTACTATAGTAAGAATCACTTAGATCAAACAAGAATGAACCATGATAAAACTGAGCGAAGTGCAGTAGTGATGGAACCAGAATGCAACAATCCAATGGTGCACACCATCCTCGTGCTACGTCCAATGTCACCTGCTCGTCACACCGCACTGAAGCCCAATCTTGCTCTACTGACTGAGAGGACTTTGCACCATCCCTCCTGCCCAGAAAGACTGGTATGACAGCTGGAGCCCAGAGTCGGTAACTAAATGAACTCAATGAACATTTTATGAACACAACCCATAAACTAAAGGAATTATATCTGTGTGTGTGTGTATACATATATATATATGTATCTCATTGTCTATATATCTCAAAAAGATGAAAAAGATGATGATGATAGACCGGGATGTAACTGAAGGTATGGGAACTGAGCATAATGTCAATGGTATAGAACAAGCGGTGGATACTGTCCTGATTTCATCTGGGATAGAGTTAATTGTCATCCTAGTAGCTGGTACAGTGCTATGTTTTGAGTTCAGTATGTGAAGAATGTTGATAACACACTGATGTTTTCAGTTGTTGCTCAGCAGTGTTTAGTCTAAAGTCAAGGATTTTTCAGCTTCTCAAGCCCAGCCAGTGAGAAAGCTGGAGGGGCACAAGAAGTTGGCACAGGACACAGCCAGGGCACCTGACCCACAGTGGCCAATGGGGTATTCCATATCGTGTGACGTCACATCTAGTATAGGAACTGGGGGGACTGGGGGCAGGGGGAATCGCCGTTTGAGGACCATCTTGGTGTCGGTCGGTGGGTGGTGAGCAATTGCACTGTGCATCATTTGTACATTCCAATCCTTTTACTATTACTGTTGTCATTTTGTTAGTGTTATCATTATTAGTTTCTTCTTTTCTGTTCTATTAAACCGTTCTTATCTCAACTCATGGGTTTTACTTCTTTTCCCAACTTTCTCCCCATCGCAGTGGGGGGGGGGCAGGGAGTGAGTGAGCGGCTGCGTGGTGCTTAGTTGCTGGCTGGGGTTAAACCACGACAGCAGCTCTTGCACTTCTGGATCTTCCTGGGCATCTACCTGGCTGCCCTCCTGGGCAATGGCCTCATCATCACCACTGTGGTCTGCAACCACCACCTCCACACGCCCATGTACTTCTTTCTCCTTAACCTCTCCCTCCCCGACCTGGGCTCCATCTCTACCACTCTCCCCAAAGCGATGGCCAATTCCCTGTGGGACACCAGGGCCATCTCCTACCAAGGGTGTGATGACCAGGTGGGTTTTTTTGTTTGTTTTCTGTGCTACAACAGAGTTTTATCTTCTCACCGTCATGGCCTATGACTGCTACATTGCCATCTGCAAGCCCCTGCACTACGGGACCCTCCTGGGCAGCAGAGCTTGTGCCAAAATGGCAGCAGCCACTTTGGTAGTGGTTTCCTTTATGCTGTGCTGTACATAGCCAATACATTTTCACTACCCCTCTGCCAAGGCAGTGCTCTGGACCAGTTCTTCTGGGAAATCCCCCAGATCCTCAAGCTCTCTTGTTCTTACTTCTGTCCCAGGGAAGTTGGGCTTCTCACGGTTAGTGCCATTTTTGCTTTTGGATGTTTTGTTTTCATTGTGCTGTCCTACGTGCAGATCTTCAGGGCTGTGCTGAAGATCCCCTCTGAGCAAGGACAGCACAAAGCCTTTTCCACATGCCTCCCTCACCTGGCTGTGGTCTCCCTCTTTATCAGCACTGGCACATTTGCCTACCCAAAGCCCCCCTCCATCTCCTCCCCATCCCTGGACATGGTGGTGGCAGTTCTGTACTCAGTAGTGCCTCCAGCAGTGAACCCCCTCATCTACAGCATGAGGAACAAGAAGCTCGAAGATGCCATTAAGAAACTGATTTCATGCCCATTTTTCAATAGTGGAAAGCTACTACCTCTCTTCACAAATGATTCACAAAGTATCTGATTCCAGATTGGTTTGGGTTCTTTTTGTTTTCATTTGTTTGTTTAGGGTTGGATTTTTTGGTTTGTTCTTTTTGTTTGTTTTGTTCTGTTGTTTTGTTTTTAATATCATTATTATTATTATCATTATGGCTGCTGCTACTGTCATTCATGGTTATTATGTTACTACACAAATGTTTGGATTTGTGTCACTTCATTGGAGGCATGAACCTACTTTGTCTCACCTGGTTCCCTTATAAAAGTGTGTCTAACAGTGGCTCAGAGCTGGCCTCTTTCATAGCATCTCGGTAAGAAAATGGGATCCCTGCAGTGCACTGCTGTCAGTCGGGGCTCATTCCCCAAAGAGGCCTGAGGAACTGCACCTCTGAAGTTCCTCTTCCTCCATGTTTTCTGGAGTAAAAAGCTCAGCGTTTGAAGCCTTTTAGAGACATAGGACTGGATTTAGGAGTCAGCATTCAGTGTCTGGTGACACGTAAGGTGATGAGTGTAATTGAGGGATGTACCCAGGGCTTTCCCACAGGTGACACTGAAGACACCCATCCTCTAGGAGGAGAATCTGGAGCTGTCTGGAAAGCATGGTGATTCTCCAGTGTCAGCATGTTCCTGGGGTTGTGTGGAGATGGAAGTGGTCTTCAAAAGTGGGGTGCAGGGCATGTGCAGACCTCCTCTGGGCACTCTCCTGTTCCTCCTCACCTGCCTACAGCAGGAATTCCCACAAAAGGACACACTAGTCCAGGTGTGGCCACACCAGTGCTCCCTGGAGAGGGACGAAAACTCTACATGTCTGGGTGGCCACGCTCATCCTACTACACTCCCCTGTTCAGCTGCCCTTGTTCACAGTGAGCGCTCACCACTAGCTCGCATGGTGTCTCTTCTAGTGCCCAGGCCATCCTCTGGAGGGTCATTGCTCATCCAGTCAGTTTCCAGATGGCTCTGGTTTATGGGGTTATGTTTCCCCAGATGCAGGACCAGTCATTTCTCCTTGTAAAACTGAAGAGGTTTCTGTTGGCTGAATCCCAGAGTTTCTCAAGGTTCCCCTGAACTGAAGTTCCATTTGGTCCAGTCTTAATGTTTGCATGCAGATGGCTCACCCTGGTTGTGGTGATCCATCACCAGAAGATAAAGGCATGAGGACTTGCAGGGCACTACAATAAAAAGAGTTACTAGTTTTGTACTGTGTGAGAAACTGAAAGAGTTAATGTCTCAAACACTGTGGTGGGGCAAGTGCTGCTTAAAGACAAAGCCTGCACAGCAAGGAACCAAGGTGAAAAGCCCATCAGCTCAGAGATCAGCAACAGGAGAGAGAGGGCCTGCCCAGGGTGCTCAGCTCCCTGTTCTGATAAGCTGTTCTGATACAAAGATCAAACAATGGCCAAGTCTGCAGGGAAGAAGTTACTCCCCAAAGCACCCCCAAGCCCAAAGGCTCACAAACTGCTCATTAGCCTGACCAGTTTGAGTGCCCGCCTGAAGGAGGGGCAAGGATGATAGAAGGACACAAACTGAAGCCCCAGGTGCACAAGCCCACTGGAACTGGACCCTCAGCTGGCTGAACCAAGGCTGGACCCTGGACCGCTGAAATCTTTCTCTCTTCCTTTTTCTCTCTCTGTCTTCTTCTCTCTTTCCTTTTCCTTTTCCACAATCCCTACATCTCATCTGTTTCAAGACATAAACCATTGACCAAGTCTGAGACTAAGAGTGGATCCAGCTGCCCCTGGGCCCGTCTCTGAGGAGGAGTCTAGAAAGCAAGGGGGGTTGCTCTGAACCTTGTGGCTCAAGGGGAGGGATCTCCTTATTCCCTGAATTGATGTATATGGTTACCCTGGGTTACATCGGTTTACAAGTCTTATGCCAATTCCTGTTGTGAGAAACCCTGTCACCTACTACCATGCCTCACCAGTTCAGTTTGCTTCTGTGATGAATAAAATCTTTAACTGATTGTTTGGTGCCCTTTCACCTTAATTTAGCCTGAGGGAATTTCAACACCCTGGTCTGTCCAGTCTGGGTCATGACACGGGGGAAACTGCTTGCAAACAGGCTGAAGGTATCACTGATGTTCCCTCCCTCAGCAGGGGAGAGACACTTCTTTCAAGAAATAAAATTCTGCTCTCAGAGACAATGTTACATCTACATGCCAAATTTTTTGGTCTTATAATTAGGCAGGATACCCTTAGAGTGAAAGGTAGGGATCTTCTTTACTGCCTCTGAGGGAAGGGATCCATAGGTCAATAGAGGGTTGTCGGGGAGAAACAAGGGGATGGCAGGTGGTTTTAGCAAATCCTTACAATCATGTCTGAGCCCAGAAATGGAAAGGGTTGATGTCTGTGTGTCAAGGAGGAAGAAGAGGAGGATTGTCCTGGGAAGATGGCAGGAAGAAAGGCCCTTCATGTGCAAACAGGGATGATGATAGAGACTTTTCCATCTGGTGTGCATGGCTCAGCCTGGCAGAAGGGGAATGCCCACTGCTGGGAGTGAATGTGCCTAGTAATGCCCCATGAGCTGACCTCGATCTCTTTCCTTCCTTCACTCCCCACACTTGGATGGACCTCAGGAAAACATCTATCAGTCTGGAGGATGTACAAACATCCCAGACTAAGGTCCCATGAGTGCAGGGGAAGCAGAAGGGTTTGTGAGACACATGGGCATGCAGGGAGAGAGACATGCAGGTGTAGCAGTAAGTGCATTAAAGGAAGGAAGAAGACTTGAAATATTGGGGGGTATCATGCTGAAGTGAAATAGGTTGAGTTTGTGATTTGAGGCAGCAGAAGAAAAGACGTGCAGTTCAGTGTTGGGATGTGGATATAAACAGAGGATTCAAGTGAGCCGGGGGGGCTGGGACTCTTGGCTGATTGAAAAGCATTAGCAGGTCTTTGGAAGAAGCTGCACAGCTAATCAAGAATGCACAGCCTTTGGCAAAACCTCAGAAAACCACAGCTTTGTGTTTGAAGAAATAGTCGGTGAGGACAGAAAGTCATCCATATAGCTTGGGACACCATGGTGTCAGAGTGAGGTAAGGAAGCAGGAGTGGTGGTTAAAATCTGCAGAGAAAGAGACACAGGCACAGAACAGGGTAAAACAGGCTGTGGTGGGGATGGCCCCTTTGTGGGGTTAGGGATTCCCTAGCAGAACTAAAATCCTTGTCCTTTTGCCTATGGCTGCTGCCTTTTCCACCGCAGCCGCTGAGACGACACCAGTTCCTTACAACCCCAGTGCTTTGTTGCCTCCTCATCCACACTCCATAGAACCGGGGAGGAGTCCTATTGGTGTCCTGCACTCGACATCTTCTAACTGCCCCACATCTCACTGCTCCCTGGAAGAGTCCTGAGCATGCCATGAGGGAAAGGGTCCCCATTCCTAGGGTATGGGGGTCAGCGCTTGAACATCCTGCTTGATGAAACACATCCAGGCCCCTCACAGCTGCCTGCATGGTTGATTTTCAACCTGTAACCAGTGCCTCTGCGTCCCTGCTTCACCAGGCCCCAGCGACGGTCACCTTGTCATCTCATTCCCTCCATGATCGCTTCAACTATGGCCCTCAGTGGGACTGAATACCACCTTCAGAAACTTGGAGATGTGCTGCTGACTTGCCCTTCTCTAGAGGCCAGTGAAATCTTCTTTCAGTATCTGCAGTTCAGGAACTTGGCACCAGAGGGCTCATTTACATGCCAAATGCCCTAACAAGCCAAGCCTCTGCGCATAACTTATCTTCCTTAGTTCTTACATGATTACTTTGAGGGGTTTCTGGAGTGCAGTCCAAGTGAAAAGTTTTCAATACCAAATATCAGTAAGAAACAATTTCGTCTTTTTCCGCTTCTTATTCCGCTTCTTATTTTTCTGCTTAGACATTAAGGGATACCAGCAAACTCCAACTGATACTGATTCTCAGCATCTCCTAATTGGACTCTGAATATGCAGAGAAGCCAAGACCCTGTATGTCAAACACTCTATGGGCAGTCTTTGTCCCTGCCTCCAACCTCACCACTTCTCTCATCAGCCACCTGGGACTTACAGCACCTTTATTCAATTCTGAGCTTTCTCCACTACAGTCAGGAGTTGCATGTTTCAGCCCATTGACACCAGTGGCCACCTGCTTCACTTGGGGAACAAGCTGCACACAGTTACAGAAGGGTGTTTCTCAATTGCCAAAAAACAAAACCAAAGGCAGGCATGGTTCAATAAAAAATAAACCTCTGCAATAAATTCCTCTGCACCTGAATGTCTTCCATACTTTCCACAAGCCCTGCCTCTACATCACAAAACCCTGGTGTCAGTCCTCGCCCTGCGTGGTGACACACTGCAAGATATACACTGATATTTTTCTCTCCTGGGCACTTTCCCACCCCAGGCCAGCTCCCCCTAAACTCTTCCCACTGTTACCAATATTTGATAAAAGTTGAAATTTCACATAAGTCGGGTTTGGTTAAAAGGGTAAAGATTGTAGAATACAGGGGTTTGAAGCTCACAATAGCTATAGAAACTTAGGAACATACAAAATGTGTGGTATGCAATCATAAAAAGAATAAGTATTGTCTAAGATCGGTTAACCATAGAAATTCTGACAGATTTATTAGATTGTAGTGTTTTGTCTTAATGAACTGAGAGATCGTTATGGACCTTAGTTCTGTGGTTTAGAAACCCCACTTTGATCAAGAGACCAGTTAGTGGAATTAGGTAAGATTAACCAATGAATGTTATAGTATAAGAATATTGATAAGGTGATGTGACTGAGGGCCAATCACTAGAAACATTAAATTTAAGAATTAACATTGAATGTACTTTTATGTAAATCTAATACATGATGGTAAAATTGTACTGCGCAGAATCACATAAGAGAGGTCAACTATCGGACAAAGTGAGGAACACTATGGTAGACCACCAGAGGGCTTCTGAAGACCACCAGAGACTTCACCACACCTTTGTAGAAGGACATTTGCATATGCTAATGATTTATTGGACAGTTGATGATTATGTATGACATTTCCCAGAAATCTAGTGAATAAGTATAACAGGTGTGTATTTAACCTGCATGATTGAACTAGACAGGTGCACACACGCGGTGGAGCGATCCACTGTGTGCCCAGCGCTGCAATAAAGAAGTGCCTGCTTCTTAAATTCTCATTGCTGTTAAGGAGTTTTATTCTGGATTTCGGCAACACCACCTACCCTGACCTCTCTTCACCTCCCCTGCCCTCTCCCCAGTGCAGCCCAGTCTGCCATGGCCCCACAGCAGTGCCCACCACAGGGTGTGGCAGAGGTCTGGGCACTCACCCCACAGCCCCAGACCCTCTGAAGGGCACAGCAGCTCCTCGGGGGTGGAGAGGGATGAGCCCCAGGGCTGCGGGGCAGGTGTGGGGGCATCTGCAGCACAAGGCCTGAGGAGATCCCCTTGTATGATGGAAATGTTGCTGTGCAGGCCAGCTCTGTCACACAAGTGCCCATTGCCTGTCCTTGCCTGCGGTCACAGGCCTGACACACAGCAGGACTCTCACCAAGCTTGAAGAGCACTCAGGCCTTCCTCCAACCCAAGGGTTCAGAAGGAAAGCATGGAAGTGGGAAAACAGCAGCTCGGGAAAGACCAAGCACTGGTGCTCCCTGGCACTGCTGCTGTGCCAGGACTCTTTTCTTCTTCCCCTCTGCACACAGGCACTGCTCCCTGCAGCTGCAGAGAAGGTCTTGGAGGAAGAAACTTGGAAAAACAAGTCACTGCAGGGCCCTTTATTTTGCTTAAACACACAGAAGGAACAGTGCATTTGCACAGCCTCCAGGGCACACAAAATCTGGATAGACTGTGAATTAGAAACTGGAGGAATAAGAACATTTCTTTACAGAAAGCATTCAGATAAATAAAACAAAGGAAAAAAAGACTAAAAAAATAAAATTGACTTAAAAAAACACACATGAAGACAGGGAGAGCCTGCAATGAGATGTGAGTACTATGACGAAGACAACAGGCAGTTTCTTGATTCTGAAAAGCATCCTGTCATTAGTTTTCTCAGGGCATCCTTGATCTCATGGTTTCTCATGCTGTAGATGAGGGGGTTTACGGCTGGAGGCACCACCGAGTACAGAACTGCCACCACCAGATCCAGGGATGGGGAGGAGATGGAGGGGGGCTTCAGGTATGCAAAACTGGCAGTGCTTATAAACAAGGAGACCACGGCCAGGTGAGGGAGGCACGTGGAAAAGGCTTTGTGCCGTCCCTGCTCGGAATGGACCCTCAGCACAGCCCTGAAGATCTGCACATAGGACAGCAAAATGGAAACAAAACACCCAAAGACTAAACAGGCACTAACCACAAGTACCCCAACTTCCCTGAGGTAGGCATCTGAGCAGGAGAGCTTGAGGATCTGGGGGATTTCACAGAAGAACTGGTCCACAGCATTGCCTTGGCAGAGGGGTAGTGAAAATGTACTGGCAGTGTGCAGCACAGCATAGAGGAACCCACAGCCCCAGGCAGCTGCTGCCATGTGGACACAAGCTCTGCTGCCCAGGAGGGTCCCGTAGTGCAGGGGTTTGCAGATGGCAACGTAGCGGTCATAGGCCATGACAGTGAGAAGGAAATACTCTGCTGAGATCAAAAAGACTAACAGAAAGACCTGGGCAGCACATCGTGGGTAGGAGATGGCCCTGTTGTTCCAGAGGGAATTGGCCATGGCTTTAGGGACAGTGGTGGAGATGGACCCCAAGTCGAGGAGGGAGAGGTTGAGGAGGAAGAAGTACATGGGTGTGTGGAGGTGGTGGTCACAGGCTATGGCAGTGATGATGAGGCCATTTCCCAGGAGGGCAGCCAGGTAGATGCCCAGGAAGAGCCAGAAGTGCAAGAGCTGCAGCTCCCGTCTGTCTGCAAACGCCAGGAGGAGGAACTGGGTGATGGAGCTTCCATTGGACATTTTCTTCCTGTGGGAATGTGTTGCTGTCAAAGTAGAAAAAAGACAGTGAAGAGTCAGGGCATTATTCTCTGAGCAATATCAAAGCCATTTCCCATAGACCCTCCCACTCTCACACACACAGACCCTTGTCCTTTTCTCGGAGACCTTCCTTCAGGTCTGTGGCTGGAGCCCTGCTTGGTGCTGGCCGAGTGTGCAACGAAGAGCAGGGCCTCTGCCCACGGGCTCTTGAAAAGTCAGACCTGCTCTGCAGCAGTGGGTTCATGGGATCAGTGCGGGCAGGGGCCAGTCTGGTGTTTGACTTTGTCAGCTGAAACCGCTCCTAATGCAGAAGGGCTTCTCAGCATCTGCACTCCCAGTGCTAAGGAATCAGGTGGGTTAAAGTAGTTTAAGAGTTCTAGGGTTTTTTACAGATGCCCACATCGCCCCTGGGGAGTTTTCTTAGATCTCAGGAACCTTCAGCATTTCTACTGCACTCCGGGAGAACAGCGTGAGCCAGGCAAGTCAAGAGGATTGCCTGTGGCTTAGTGCAGAGAGAGGGGGAGCTGCTCTAGTCTAGTTCCCACTTGCACTGTGCTTGCACCTTTCTCAGATGGAGGGTGATCATGCTTCGATGTTTTACCCTGAAAAGCCACCAGACACTGCTGAGAGCAGAGACATCCACTGCAGACCACCAAATGTCTCACCTCGTCTCAAAGTCTCAGCACCCTGCTTCTAGCCAAGGACACACCAGGCTCATTTCACCAACCCAAGAGCATTTCCTCAGTCCTAGCATCTCTGTGCTTCTCCATGGGGCTTTCAGATCACAGAAAGCTGCTCTGAGACAGGTTTGCATCCTGCAGGGCAGCTAACAGCTTGGAAGGACACTCGGAGGTAATAGCCAAGTGACCTGACATGGTGGCATCTCTGTAAGGGAGAATCAGCTCATTCCCCAGCCCCACAGACACCATTGAGCATAACCCCTCAGACGATAGGAAAGCTGGGACACTTGTTCCCATGGACACAGCTGCATGGGAGGACCCACAAGATCAGTGTGTGTGTAACTCTGCAGCTGAAACTCCCATCCCCAGAGAACCTGACAGCAGCAGCAAGATAACAGTAACACAGACAAGTGAGAACCAAGGAAAAGAGCAGAGATCGACTGGCTCAAAAAGGCAAGGGGAGAGGCAGCTGCAGTCTCAGGAAAGAGTTACCCTCACCCATTTGTGCATGCCACCTCCCAGACACCAGCACAGCCAGGCAGTTGTTCTCAGTCCCTGTGCTCTACTTCAGGAGGCTCCTCTCAGACTTACTGATCACTCCAAGTTACAGCTCAGGAGTCTCAGGGACTTGTTCCAGCATGACAGCTCCTTTTCCATTTCTCCCCCCAAATTCCCCAAGACTAGGAAACAGAAAACATAGACTCTGGAAAGCTCCTTAACTTTATAGCAATCCCTGCTTTGATCTTCCCCTTGAAAAGTGCCTTCGGAAACATCCTGGGGGATGATCTGGAGCTGTGAGCTGCCCTGAGCCACACAGCACCCTCTTGTCAGCAGAAGGACCCTGCAATTCTGCGAACTGTTTCTTCCACCCACAGCTTCTCCCCACTCTGCTGTTGGACTTCCCCAGGCAGGCTGAGTCCTTACCCTGACCGGGGGCAGAGTCCCTGCCCCAGCACACAGCCCCCCACGGTGCAGGGACCCTGCTCAGAAGGACAGCCCTGGGCACCCCTGGCTGCACACCCACCTTCACACTCTGCAGCCATCCCCAGGTGAAGGCAGCTGACATGCCCTGTCCCTCTGAGGGTGCAGCAGGGAAGCTGTGCTCCAAAGCACGGCCTTTTTCTCTGCACTGCAGAAACTGTGAGAGTCCCTCTGACAGATCCCACAGGCTGTGGGATGTGCCAGCTTTAGGAGGTCATTCCAGGAACCACAGCTGCATTGCCCTGCAGCCAGAGACTTACCATGTCAAGGGCTGTCAAGATTTTTCTCCAGGTCAGCTCTCCTCTCTCCTCCCACCACAGACCGCCTTTAAACTCTCTCTGCATCACTCCTCTCCGCTCGGTGCCTGCAGGCAGTGCCCTCAGCCCTGCTGCGCTTTGCAGAGGAGCTGCTCCTGGGCAGAGCTGTCTCTCGGCAGTGCTGCCTGCTTGCCATGAGCTCCCTCCAGCCCAGGAGCCCAGCCCAGCTCAGCAGCAGAGGAGCAGCCCAAGGCAGCCCTTTCTCTGCCCCCTCTGGGCTCCCTCCAGGTGTCCCTGGGGCTCCAGGGAAACCTGCTGGGAAACAGGCTGAGGCAATCAGTGATGTTTCTTCCCTCAGCTACAGAGGGACTTATGTCCTGTGGCATTTCTTTTATTAGAAAGAGAGTTGGGTATCTATTAAGGAGGCTCACACAATCAAATCCAAGTGGTGTTAAAATTCAGATTTGTTCTTCAGTAAAAAGTTAGTTAGAACTCCGGTAACATTTGTGAACCACAGGCCCAAGGATGTAAGGTGAATTAAGCTGACTTAAGATTTCAAATTCAGAATATACAGCATACTTAAATATGCTCTCCAATTCAACACTGTCTAAATTAGCTATCTAATAAATAGTGCAGAAAGCAGAAGCGGTCAAAATGAAAATCCTCCAGGTGACTGATTGCCTGCTCTTTGGGCACTTTCCAAAGCAAATATTCAAGTCAGTTGCCGTAAATCTTTTCACAACTGATCCACAACACATCTCTTATTTATAGTTAGTGTCCCGTAAAGATATAACCATCACCCTTAAAAAATGACGCATATTGTCAATGAAGGATCTGAGCCATGTACAGTTCTCATGCACCACTTATCAGTGTATTTTTATTTACCTCTTTTCATGTGGATAAAATCAGACAGGCTTTCTTTGCAGCCGTGACAGGAGTCTGTATCATCATGGGAACAAAGGCCGTCACACCTTGGCTTCACTGCAACTCAGTCAAACCTCGCACTGACTTCAAAACCTAAACCAGACTTTTACCACCAGCCTTTGATTCTCATCTTGTGTCTCATAGAAACAGATTTTCCTCACACCTTCATAGACAGAGGACTAAAATAGAGCACTATTTAACTCTGAGACATGTGACGTGGGCTGCTGGATGGTTTTGGAAGTGAATGGCGATTGGGAAGCACAGTGTGGGTGCTTGAATTACTGCAGCACATAACAAAAAGAGGATGAGTTTACAGAGGAACGTGACAGCCTTACCAAGTATTCATGGGTCTGCTGTCGTAATGTTGATGTCCCACGAACTCTGGACGGGCAATGAGTCCAATGCATTCAATGCTGCCCTTGCTCCGTGTGGCTAGTGGGTTTGCTGGTCATTACGTGTGGTTACTTCTGACTATCAGCTACCTAAAGTGGCAAGTAAATATGTGCTGCGTCTCCCGGTTGAGAACTTACTGGCCCTGTCTCCTCCCAGTGCTAGCTCACACCACCAGTAAAAATGCTGGTCTTCTCGTTATGCAGACATAAATAAATGTCTGTCCTGTTAACTATCTCTTTTGATAGTTGTGGGCACCTACAGGGAGGCAAAACAGGGGTGCTGGAGCCTGTTGATCCAAAATATGCCCATCTTCACTATGAGTATGTCCCTGCTAACAGAGGTACCAGCCATTCCCTCTGCTGTTTGGGGCACTTGCATCCTTGAAGACAGCAGTGATGGCAGATCGCGTGAGCGTCACGACTGGAAAGGACAGGTCCATCAATTCCGGATTGCTGGAAAAGGTCTTGCTCGGCTTGTGCGAGCCAGGCCAGCACCTTCACCCACTGGCTCTCCCCACTCGGAGGGGAGAGCTGAACCACTTGTGTACAATCCCATGCTGCCCCGACCCCACACTGGGCAAAGGGTGCTGCCCCGGGCCCCCAGGATGGTGATGTTTGGGACAGGAGTGTTGTGAAGGAGCCACCCTGGAAAGCCAGGGATAGCTGCAGGGCAGGCAGGGGGAGAGAGGGAAAGGGATGCAGTGCCCCTGCGGAGGCAGCTCCATCACGCAGGCTGCTCTAAGCCCCACTCCAGCAGGACTGCTGTGCCACCAGGCTTTCCCAAAGGAGAGCAACACCCCGGTGGTCAGGCTGTTCCCTGGGAATGCCCCTGCCTCTGGGCTCCAGCTTGTCCCCAGGGCAGCGGGAGAGCCCCAGGTGTGCAGGGTGCCCCAGGACTTGCTCCTGCCCGGTCCCCCAGCACTGCCCACCACTGCCAGCTGCTGGGGCTGGAGGGGAGCCCAGGCGTCCAGGCTGCTTTAACCCCCACCAGTGTCTCCCTGATCGGGCACTCTCGTGAAGACCAAGCTTGCAGAACGGGTTCCTGGTGCCAGGGCCCTGGGCAAACACGGCTTATCAGAGATGCTGCAGGGACAAACATCCCTCCTCTTGCCAGGGCAGCTCTGTCCCCACAATTAGCTCTGAGTGGCTGCCTGCAGACAAGCGTCCGCTTCATCGTGTCCCTCTGGACAGCCGCGTCCTGCTCAGGGACAGCACTGGCCTGGGCCGAGGATGAGGGCATTGAAGGGACATTTGGTGAGCTGTAACCAAGTGCCAGCCAGGAAGAGGTCTGGAGCCAGAGCCTTGTTGGGGACAGGGTTACTGGGACCCACCGGCTGGGGACAACTCTGCAGAAGTGGGACCCAGGTGGTCTTGGTGGGCACAGCGGCCCCAGGCAGTGGCAGGGTGAGGGCCAAGGCGGGGGTTAGTCCCCTCTGATCTCTGCTCTGGGGGGGCCATGGCTGGGGACTGGACCAGTTTGGGGCCTGTAGTGCAAGGAAAATGGGGTGGGCTGGAGCTGGGCACTGTGACCACCCCAGCCCTTCCCCCAAGCCTCACTCTCATCTCCCAGTGCCCAACATTCACCAGTGCTCCCCATTGCCTCCAGTGACTGAAGATCCCAGCCATCTGGCTGTCCCCATTGCCCATGCCCCCAGTTGTCCTCCCGCCTCCCGGTGTTCCCAAACCCCGGGGTCCCTGGTGCCCCAAGAAGAGGGGTCAGTCCCAGCCCCCTGTTTACCCAAGGGGCTGGAGAGGGGTCAGAGATGACTCTTAGAGACCCCTGGTTTGAGGCTGTCCTCATCTGTGGGGGAGTCCCGGAGGGAAAGACTGGCCTGGGAGGGGATTGGCACTGGGAGATGGCAGTGCTGGGAGGTGAGGGGCACTGGGAGATGGGGAGATCTGGCTTTGGGGGGCTGTTGGGAGGATGGTTTTGCGCTGGAGCAGTGGGTTGTCACCGTAGGGTGTCCGGCTGTGAGAGGCTGACTGGCTGCCCCCCCCTCACCACCCCCAGGTGCCTGGGCCCTTCCACATGCAGCTGCCCCATGCGGGAAGCCGGACCGATGCCAGGGAAGGTGGCTGGATCAGTGGCGAAGGCGGGGGCAACTGTGTGCCAGGGGCAGGCTCCTTGCCAGGGCTGGTGTCTCTGCCAAGCCTGGCTTTGCCCTGGGGGCTCTCGGGGAGGGGGGAAAGGAGGAGTCCCGGGAGGGATAAATCTGCCCCTCACCTTCTGCAGCTTCACCCAGCACTCGCCACACCACAGGGGAAGATGAAGGTCGCCGTGCTCAGCCTGGCCCTGCTCTTCACCATCCTGCTGTGCATGCCAGAAGATGCTCAGGTGAGTCCTCAATGCCACGGGGAGAGGCTCAAGGCTGGGGAGGGGTCTTGGCTGCAGGACATCAGCTCTCCTGCAGAACAAAATTGTCGTGGTGAGCACGAAACCCCTTGACTTGGCCTCTCCCTTTCCCAAGCATGGAGCATCCCCAGGCTCCCCTCACCTCCAGCCCTGGGCAATGCAGCTTTCTCC
Source organism: Buteo buteo (assembly GCF_964188355.1). Taxonomy (NCBI): domain Eukaryota; kingdom Metazoa; phylum Chordata; class Aves; order Accipitriformes; family Accipitridae; genus Buteo; species Buteo buteo. Next base: position 1,012,660 of record NC_134201.1, on the reverse strand, counting down.
CTCCCACAATTCCATCTCTTCCCTCCACTTCCCCCGCAATTAATCTTCTTGTGCCCAGAGCCCGAGTTCCTTGGGAAGGTTCACCACAAACTCCTGTGAGGACCCCCACCAGTGTCTTGACTTGGTGCCCCCCCCATCTCTCCCTTTTGGGCCTCCCCATCCCATCCTCTTGGTGCCCTCAGACATCTCCTCCCTGGGATCTCCTCTGTGTCCTATCTAGGGTCCCCAAACGCCCTCCCGTTGATTGTTCCCAACGCCTTTCTTTCAGCCTTTCCCCTCAGTCCTTTGCCTTTCATCCTGTCCACCGCGGTATCGTCCCCAGACCCCCTTCCTTGAACCCCCACTGCCAAACATTCTTCCAATCCCCTCATTTCTGTCCTCTGCAGCCCTCTTCCTTCTGCTCCCACCACCCACCTTGCTTGAAGTCCCTGTGTCCCCTCCACTTGAATCCCACGCAGGCCTGCTCCTTCAGCACCCCCAGCCCAGCCCCTTGGGGTCCACTAATTCACCCCAGTGCACTGTCTGGGGGCCCCCCCTCACCCTCACCCCCATCCTCTTTGGAGACCCTGAATTCCCCACACTATCCTTGTCTCCATCCCCACCCCTGGTCCCTGCCTGAACAGGTATCCCGGGGGAAACTTGGGGGAATGAGGCTGGGGGGAGCAGAAGGGATTTTCCCACTCAGACCAGGGGGAAGCCATGGTCTGGGGGGGGGCTGGGGACACCTGTGCCCCACCTACAGCCCCATCAAGGTCCAATCCAGACCACTCCTTTGCTCTCCTTCCCTAGGCACTCCTGGAAGGAAGTGGAGAAGTTAAGATGAGGGTAAGTAGTGGGGAGGACTTGGAGGGCCTCCAGTCTGGGGAACTGGAGGGCACTTTGGTGCTCCCATCCCCTGCTGGGACCGGGGACATCCCAGTGAGCTTTCATGCTCTCTCTACAAGAGGAGTCAGTCGGATTTAGGAACAAGGTTCACTGAACTGAACTAGACCACTTCTGCTGGCCCCAGACCTTCTTCCTCTATGGCCACGACACTCCAGGCCATACCAGTGTGCTCCAGTGCGCCCCAGTGCAACCCCAGAGAACACCCTGCACCACAGTGCTTTCCCAGGGAGGGCCCCTTCCCCAGGGCCCCCATTGCATTCCCATCCATCCCATTAAAACCCAGCACACCCCAGTACACAGCCACACACCCGGGTGGGCCCCCTCCCCAGGACCCCCACTGCTTTCTGTGCACCACCATACGAGCTCATGTAGCCCATTTCTCCCCAGGGGCACCTTCCCCAAGGATCGCTTTGCTTTCCCCTGCCTCCCAGTACACCCCAGTGCACCCAAGCATGTCCCTAACCCTCCCTTTCTCCCCAGGCTCCTCTGACCGAAGAGGAGCTAAGACTTCTTCTGCAGCGGAGAAGCGTGCCTGTAGCTGCTAATGCCCAGGTGAGCAACATCAGGGTGTCTGCAGCCCCACAAAGGATCCTGGGCCCCAGGGGGATCCCTGAGCCCTCTGGGGTGGGCAGACCTTGGGTATGGCAGAAGGAAAGAGAGGGGACTGTCCCTGATGCATGTCCCAGGGTGAGCTGGACAGAGCTGCCCCCATGCCTTTCCTTGCATGCAGGAGGGCTCTATGGAGCCAGAAGGTCACTGTGCAGGCCAGGCAGGGGGGTTGTGCCATATAGACCCCCCCGGATCACTGTGAGGGCTGGGCAGGCTTCTGGGAGATAGAGGGGCATCCTGGGGTAGGGGGCTCTGGGTGCCATCTGGATCTCAGGTGAGCCAAGTCCTGTCCTGGGTAGACTGAGGGCTCCAATTCCCTTCTCCTTCCCCAGGTCTCTGCAGAGAGAGGTGGTGGGGACAAGGCCCCTCTCATGTCCCAGGGGACACTGGGGGGCTGTGTCACAATTTGGGCTCTCTCTTGCAGGTCCTCAAGTGATGGTGACAGCCCTGTCCTGTCCCCCTCCAGCGGCATGAGGAGATGATCATCCCTCCCTGGATGACCCCACCTGATCCCCTGGGAGCCCTGGGCCATTTCCCTCTCATGATCAATAAACCCCTTCAGTAAAGCTACACTCTGCGTGTGTGTGTGTGTGTGTGTGCGCGCCTTCGTCCATGTCCCGTCTCCTTGGCCAGTGCCCAGATGCCTGGGTCCTCTCTGGCTGCACCACCATGATGAGCAGAGCGGCTGAGGGAGCGCGGGCACCTGGAGTGTCCCCTTCCCACCCACCATGTGCCCCCAGATAAGGGCAACCTGGAGTGTCCCCCCAGGAGGCTAGGAGAGGCGAGGGGCAGACGGTGCCAGCCATGGGGGCAGCCGGTGTTTTGAAGGCACAGCAGGAAAGAGGTTCTTACCAGGGCTCTAGTGAGTGATACCAAAAAGCCAGTCGAAGACACCGTCCAAGACTCGTTTTGGAGTTTTAGAAAGCAGGCATTCTTTATTGCAGCGCTGGATGCACGGGGGATAGTTCCACCTCGCATCCATGCCGCAGCTTCAGCACTAACAGGTTAGTTAGAATAACTAATTGCATATGAATCAGATTAGTATACACATACATAAAAATGCTTGTAACTGATTATCTGAGTACTTCCTATATCCGATCACACGCAATGAAGGATCCATTTGAGTCGAAGGGCTGCTTTTGCGACCACTGACCCATTTGAAGTTCTTGCTGGCTGTCCTTGAAGTCTTTTATTGGCTTGCTCCCTCTCCAGCCTTGGATGATTCCCCTCTGCTCCCAGGGGCTGTTCAAGGCTGAGTTTGCTCAAGTAACCTCTGACTTGATCCCCACTTACTGCTGGTTCTTTTCCTCCAGGGTCCTGCCAACAGTCACAAAGGCCTGGCAGATGTCACAGCCAGAGAAGTCATTAAATTCCTCAGCCTTATTTTTCCTAAACTTAGGAAAATCAGCAACAGGTCCACATGATCCCTGTCTATTCTTTTACGGTTAATGAACCAGTATCAGCTCATCTTGCTGCCTCTATCCTCCCCCGCATGTCTCAAGGCAATGGGACCTTTGGCTTTGGCATCACCCCTAGATCCTGGGATAAGGTTTCTACATTCTGTCGGCAGCTTTCCCTGCTTCCACCTCCTGCCTGCTGCCTTTTTGCCCTGGAGCTCAGTCAGTTCACACAAGCAGCCTCCTGAGATGGTTGCTTCTCTTCACAAGTATTTGGGGAGATCATTCGTGTGCTTGCAGGAGGCTGTCCTGTAAGCCCTACCAGATTTCCCATGCTGCTTCCCCCTTCAGAGCTGCTTCCCATGGCACCACTTGTCTCAGTCTCCTGAGTGCGTCAAAGTCTTCTCCTCTGGAGTCCCAGGTCTGTGTTCTGCTGCTGACCTCACTCACTGCCCTTTGGAGACTGATAACCCCTAATTCATGACCATGACAGCCAAGACTGAATATCGTCACACCCCCAGCCAGCTCTTCCTTGTTGGCCAGGATCAGGTCCAGGTGAGAATCACCCTTGGAGGCCCACCTGGCAGCTGTCTGAAGAAGTTGTCCCAAGAGCCAAATTCAGGCTGTTGGCACCCTGTTGCTTTGCCTTGCCAGGGAATGCCAGGGCACTTAAGTTCACCACAGGAACCTGCTCATGAACCTGGAGACTTCCTGGGGTTGATGACAAAAGACGTTTTCTGTTTCCTCTCCCTGAGCAAGCAGTTTGTAACTGCAAACACAAGGTCACTCTGGCTGGCTCCTGCTCTGATCCTAAATGACAAAAGCTAGTCCAACCTGTTGCCTGTCACGTAGAGGACATCCACAAATCCAAGCTTCCCTTTCATACAGGAAGCGTAGTTCTCATCCTCCCTGCTGCTCCCTGGGCAGAGCCTGTATCCCTCCATTGCAGCACCACAGCTCAGCAATGTGTCCCACCACGTCTCATTAGTCCAAAAACGTCACAGTTCTGTGAGAAGCCATGGGTCTCCAGGTCCTCCTGGCCATGCACATTTGGGTTACAGCACATCAGCTGTGGCACCGTAGAGGAGCACAGACTTCTCACAGGGAAACCTGAACACTGGTCCTGATCAGGAAAATATTGAACATCGAGTTCTTAGGGCTGCGCTGCACCGTGCTGCACATACAGCACGGCCATCAAACCTGTTCTTTGCTGCACAGATCCCTTGGCCACAGGACAACCTCAGCAGCAGGTTGTCACACAAGAGCCTGCAGGCAGGTCCCACTCTGTGCTGGACATTATGCCTCCTGCGTGGCCTTGCCTGTATCTAACTGTGCAGCAAGATGTTCTCATGAAAACATCATTTCTGTTTGACTGTAGAGACAATGAGTAGAGTTGTTTCTTTTGTAAGAAAATCCTACAGTAGCTTGAATGACCAAAACAGGAGACTGTGTTCTATGGATGGGGTCTGCATGCTTTGCTGCATTTGGGCCGAAGGCCCGTTCAATGCTACACCACCTGGGGTTCCCACCATCTAAAGGGACCGAAGATGATCTGCATGATTCTCTCCTTAGAGTGTTAACGATGATGAGCGCAACTTTAAAAGGTAGTTCACAGTGTCCGAATCCCTTTCTTATTGGGGTCATAACAGACCAGGACCTCCTGGGGAAAAAACCACTCTCAGCACCCTTGGATGCAGCCCCTGTGGTTCCCATGGACTGGTAAGGGTGTAGTTTGCTTGAGTAACCCCATCCACTGCTGGTTGTTCTCCTCCAGAGTCCTGCCTCACAGCTCAAAGGCCTGGGAGACCTGGCTGGTAGTAACCGAGGCCATGACATAGAGTACCTCAGATCTATCTAGACCTAATCTTTCTCAATTCGCCAGTGGTCCTACCTTATCTCTTTTTCTTCTTCTTTAACACTTCCTGAAGTACCAAAAGTTCATCTTGGTGCCCTTGAATTCCTTCCTGAGTTTCTACTGAGTTTTGATATGGACCATTGCTGTGCTTGGAGGATGCTGTCCTTGAAGACAAGATGTATCCAGGAACACTCTGAAAATTCTTGGTCTTTTCGTTGATTGGATCATCAAGGGAGTGAGTAAAAACCCCTGTGTGACTTTGCTTTATGTTCATGCAATGCCAGCAGCTGCTCTTGGGTGGAGAAGGGTCAGACCTTGCCTGTCTGATGGCATCTGATGACTGATGCCTCTGACTGATGGCATCAGTCAAGGGCACACAGGCACCAAATCGCACTGTCTGAGATGCCGTCTGGAGTGTCTGTGATGTACCACCCTGAATGGGAATTGCTTTCCTGTAGGTCCTGTGAGGTCCATGCCAGCCTTGGCATCTGGTGTAGCTCTGTGGCCCAGGAGTTGGACATTAAATAGAGTACCTGTCCTGAATTCTGTTAGGCAATGTGGAGACGAACATGGGTCACATGCCGTTATAGTCAGTGGAGGTATAGTAAATTCAGCTGATGGAAAAGAGGGAGACCCAGCTCTAGCTATGCTAAATGACTGCAGTCGTTCATATGAATACCTGTATAAACTGCCACGAAGAGAAGGAGTAGGAAAAGGTTCTTTTGGCCTTTATTTGGGCATAAGCTGTCATGTCACTTGGCCATAGGAATTTCCCACCAGGCTCATACATGATTCCTGAGATGTTGCCCTGTCGCTATGAACTTCTCCATTACAGTTTGCTATTACCTACATGTACCTTGGACCACCTCTGGCAACTCAGATGTCACCAGGTATTTGCATCTGAACACCTGACT